>NW_011495071.1:16842522-16849548 GCF_000754665.1 Bison bison bison
ATATATATATGGAAAATAAAATAACATGCAAATTCTCTGCTGGAAGTCCCTATGTTTAGGAATTCTCCTTGATTCTCCTGATATTTAGGACTCTAATGTTTATGCAGACACATAAGCTTTGTATTCCCAAACAACACAATGGAGAATCCCAATGGTATTTCGCCATGAGCAGAGAGTGTATTTCGCCAATAATGTGTAATCTTTGCCCCAAGAGGAGTACTTGAAGAGGGTTAGAATACTGCTGTAGGAAAAAATCTAGAAATTCCCTCTAAGGGTTCAGCTTCAGGCTTTGATACCCTCTTGCAATCTGCCCACTCCACCCTGTCTTCGATCATTAGAACTATCAGTGCCCAGAACTATGGGCCCAGAAACCATTCAGATTATGGAGATTTCCCGTCTTCAAACATGTCCAGCCCATTTGGAGAGAGGGTGGAAATCATTGTAGGTAATAGCTAAATATTGTTTGGGTAATGCATTTTAAAGAGAACAAATGGTGACTTTTAATCAGTCTCAAGTCTTTTAGAGTCCTCAAATTCCTACCTCATTGCAACTAAAAGTAAAACCTAGTTGAAGGGGGGAAGCAACCTCAAGTATGGCAAACCATAGGCAACAAAAGAGGCTCTGAAAACCTTGTGTTTACTACATTAGGTACTCTGTGGGAGCCTAATTTAGATATACAGGTATTATTACCTTCAACCTATGAGATCACTTTTTATAAATAATTAAAGTAACTCGTTGAGTGAATAAATGACTCACTTTTTAGTTCCTCCTTCCTCTTCCCCATAACAATTCAATTCGATCTAGATGTTTCTGATTTTTTGCCATAACCGTATTTTCGGATTTTTATCATATCAGGCCTTGATCACTTTCAACAGCTTCCCATCAATTTTATCTACTTTATACAGTAAAATCAAACTTCAAAGCCATATATTATGGTACGCTCCTGTTAGAAATATTCAGAGTATATTTGAACTTAGGGGAATTTAGAAGTTAAGTCCAGTGTTCTCATTTTACAGATAAAGAAAACAAGGACCAGAGTAATTAAGTGATTTTTCTTTGTCTTTCCTACTCTCTGCCTAAAATCACTCAACTAAAAACATCTACCTGTAAGCAGTCAAGTAAAACAAAGGAACTATTTGGTTTTAAATGAGACAAGTCTTCCCCTAAGGATTTGTTGTTGCTGTAGCTCAGTTGCTAAGTCACACTGGACTCTGCAACCCCATGGACGTAGCACGCCAGGCTCTTCTGTCCTCCACTATCTCCTGGAGTTTGCTCAAATTCATGTACATTGAGTTAGTGATTCTATCTCATTCTCTGCCACCCCTTCTCCTTTTATAATTCTACCAACTCATCTTTCCAACCAAATTCACATATGATTATCTCCCCAAACCCACGGGGGAAAATCTAACAACAAAAATCTGCTTACCACTTTCTACATCTGAGTTAAACCTTCCCAATTTCCTTGGTTCCTATTCTCTACTTCCTATTTCTTAATCTCTTAATGTAGCTGACCACTTAAAAGAAATACTTAAAGGCTACAATGGAGGAATTCTTTAATAAAGTTTTTTGAAAGTAGCAACTGGAAGTTCCTTTAGAAAGCCACAATCATGACTTAGATTATTCAATATGAACTAGCACATTGCCAATATAATAAAGATTCAGGACCACAAACAAAGAACTCTTATTCTGTCAAATGGCTACATCTCCAAAACATAAGGGACATTTTATATAAAAAGGACTATATAGGAAAGTAGACAGGTATATGTAAGAATATTTTCTGGGCTTCCCTGGTGGTCCAGTGGTTAAGAATCTGCCTTGCAATGCGAAGGATGCAAAGGACACTGGTTTGATCCCTGGTCTGTGAAGATCCCACATGCTGGGGAGCAACAGTCCGTGCGCCACAACTACTGAGCCAGCGCTGCAGCTACTGAAGCCGGTGTGCCTAGAGCCTGTGCTCTGCAACCAGAGAAGCCACTGCAATGAGAAGCCCACACACTGCAACGAAGACCCACCTTAGCCAAAAACATAAAAATAAACAAACCTATTTTTTTAAGTGTTTTCTTACCACTTGTTTATATAACTTGTCATGGGTAAAATTTTAAGTAACAGAGATACATTTACTAGGCCTTTTTCTGTGTTTTATTATTATTTTTTTTTTTTAGAACTGGGGTTTCCTTGGTGGCTCAGATGGTAAGAGTCTGCCTGCAATGCAGAAGACCGGGGTTGGATTCCTGGATTGGGAAGATCCCCTGGAGAAGGGAATGGCTGCTCACTCCAGTATTTCACTGCAGAACTCCATGGACAAAGGAGCCTAGAGGGTTACAGTCCATGGGGTCACAAAGAGTCAGACATGATTGAGAAACTAACATTTTCATTTTTTCTTTCACCACTGGTTTATATAACTTCTCAGGGGTAAAATTTTAAGTAACAGAGATACATTTACTATGCCCTTTCTTGCCTTTTTTCTTTTTTTTTTAAAGAACAGATTATTAAATTTAGGAGGTAGAAGTATTAAAGAAAATTATAAAAAGCATCAAAGTAGATTTTAATTAACCAAGAAACTTAAAAATGTATACTAACAAAACTATTTTTCCACTTAATATTAAATTTTACCGCTTTTCATTTGGCATTTTTATCAGTCAGGTGGAAATTACTCAAGTTGGCAGCAGTATATTTGAGTGAACAAGTTTAGTCATGATAACAGATAAAAATTAAGCAAAGATAATAGCCCCATAGTGACTTGATATGAAAATGGAACCTCTAGTCAAAAAAAAAAAAATCAGATTTCCCCAGGGATCATCAAAGTATCCCACAGTATCCCAAACATATGAAACAAAATGTACTAAAAGTTTTATGCTTTGCATAGGGAAAATGACTTTAATACCTTTTAAATACAGAGATAAATTTAACACATTTAAATAAAAATTTTACCAAGAGACCACTAAACACTAATTTTCCATGTATAAAATCATGAAAATCTGGAAACTAATTTAAATTAGCTAATACTACAATGTAACATGGATCAGCTAAAGAAACCGACAGATCAAAAGCAAGTTTCAAATAACTCTAGAGACCCTATCTAAAAACTCAGAGCAGCTATTGACTCTTTTGTTTGCTATCAATTTATTTTCAAACATGAAGCCTTCTGACAGTGCTGCACAAATAATACTCACCATTAGTTACTCCAACTGGCAAAGAAAAGGGAACCCACTGTTATATTAAGGTCTACCAATGATCAATATATTAGTAACAATTTAAAAAGACTTCTTAACTATCTGTCCCCCTGCCCCCTCCCCCAATTAATGGTTACTCACTCATTAGGGGACAAATGCACACAACCTAGCATTCTGCTGAGATTACTGAGTCCAGCACAATGGGAAATGGTGCTATTTTTTGACCATGAACCTATTACAAAATAAACTAACCTACTCTTTTTTGTAGCTGATAGTTAATGAACTCAGCTCGATAAACTATCAGCCTGGCAACATGGAGTCAGGACAGGCACTATTTACTGATTCACCAACTATTAAATAAATCAGATGCAAATTATGCACCTTCAGCCTCTAGGAGGACAAGGTCATCCCACCATCTAGCAAAGTGAGCACCTAGCACATAAGAGTTGCTTAATAAATACTTGTAGAAAGAATTAACCTGTAACTTGTCACATTAATTATTATTTATTTTTGGTTGCACTGGGTCTTCACTGCTGTGCCTGCATGCTTTATCTAGTTGTGGTGAGCGGGGGCTACTCTTCACTGCAGTACGTGGGCTTCTCATGGTGGTGGCTTCTCCTGTTGCCGAGCATGGGCTCCAGGGCATGTGGGCTTCAGTAGTTGCAGCACATAGGCTCTAGAGCACACGATCTCTAGCTGTGGTGCTGGGCTTAGCTGCTCTGCAGCATGTGAAATCTTCTCCGACCAAGGATCGAACCCGTGTCCCCTGAACTGGCAGGTGGATTCTTATCCACTATACCACCATGAAAGTCCCACTTTTCCCATTTTATAAGTTTGAAATTTTGATTATGTACCCTATTAATGCTAATAGTAGCTAAATATTTAGCGAGAGCTTGCTTACCATATGACATGCTGTCCTCATTTTTACAATTAATCACGGCTCCAAGAGGCGAAACTGACCAAGTTTACATGACAGGTGAGTGGCAGAGCAAGAACTCAAACTGGTCTTTCTACCTACAAGATCCAGAATTTTAATAACAATATGTCACTGGAATATTTGTAATTCATTATCATACTAAGAATCTCTACTATATAAGTCTCTCTTATCCCACAGCAAAGATCAGTTTACAAAAATATGAAAGTAAATGGGACTTCCCTGTTGATCCAGTGGCTAAGACTCCAGGCTCCCAATGCAGGGGGCCTGGGTTCAATGCCTGGTCAGGGAACAGGAGGTCCCACATGCTACAACTAAGAGAATCTCCTGCTGTAACTAAGATCCTGCCTGCTGCAATGAAGACCAAAGATCCCAAGTGCCAAACTAAGACTCGATGCAGCCAAAGAAATAAGTAAATAAATTTTTAGAATGTGAAAGTAAAGAATTTTCAAATGATAAATAATTATAATACATTACTTGCCTTCCTGGCATATAGTACTTGGTCTACTGCTGAAGCTGAGTTCTTAATCACTAAAAACAACATTTGCTTCTATTAGAGAACAGAACAACTTTATGCAATAGAAGAAGGAGCCTGCTGCTGCTGCTGCTAAGTCGCTTCAGTCCGACTCTATGCGACCCCATAGACGGCAGCCCACCAGGCTCCGCCTTCCCTGGGATTCTCCAGGCAAGAACACTGGAGTGGGTTGCCATTTCCTTCTCCAATGCATGAAAGTGAAAAGTGAAAAGGAAGTCGCTCAGTCGTGTCTGACTCTTCGCGACGCCATGGACTGCAGCCTACCAGGCTCCTGCGCCCATGGGATTTTCCAGGCAAGAGTACTGGAGTGGGGTGCCATCGCCTTCTCCTAGAAAACCAGGGGCTAAGCTATTTTGTTCCAGATGCCAGCATACAAAAGAATGCACTATCTTAAACCTGTTGTGAATATAAAATTAAGAATGTACTTTATAAAACATAAAGCACTACAGAAAATGCTCAGAAAATGGTATTTTCTGATTTTAATTGATTTTAATTGAATATAATTTCATCTGTTTACATGCTATTGTCCAAAATACATGTTGCCTAGATTGCTCACACTTAAGACTATGTTAGCGTGCATTGCTGTATAAACAATTTTGCTCCCTATGCTGAATATTCTCTATTTGTCCCTTCAGATCCACTCTCTAAATGGCAGTTTTCTCTCAGGAGGCTGAGCATTTTGGACTGCATCAAAAGGTTGTCATCTGGCTTTTCATGGGGGACTACAGGAGGCACCAGCAGGAGAGGAGAGGGCAGGAGGAGAGTGAGGCCGAGGTATTTATAGGTGAGGATACCATCAGCTCCCTCTGAGACAGCACAGGCTCACAGTAGCTCAATTCCTCCTCTAAAGCTGCAGCTCCTGTGAGGGACCTTCTTCTGTATCTCCCAGAGTTTTATCCCTTGTCTCTTCAGGCAGTAGTAAGGGTTATTTCCGTTACCTCTCTTCACACTTTTACAAATTAAAGTGAAAGTGTTAGTCACTCAGTTGTGTCCGTCTCTTTTCAACCCCTTGGACTGTATGCAGCTTGCCAGGTTCCTCTGTCCATGGAATTCTCCAGGCAAGAACACTGGAGTGGGTAGCCGTTCCCTTCTCCAGGGTATCTTCCCAACCCAGGGCTTGAACCTGGGTCTCCTGCATTGCAGGCAGATTCTTTACCATCTGAGCCACCAGGGAAACCCCGTTCCTCGGTTGGTGGGTAATGCCAAGCGGCAACGCCACTGCTGGTCACCCACACCCCGAACCGGACAGGCCAGGTTCCTGCTATAAATAGTTCTTTATTAAATGATCCTGTGGTGGTGGTTTAGTCGCTAAGTCATGTCCAACTCTTGTGACTCCATGAACTATAGCCTGCCAGGCTCCAGGCAAGAATACTGGAGTGGGTTGCCATTTCCTTCTCCAGGGGATCTTCCCGATCCAGGAATCGAACCTGAGTCTGCTGCACTACAGGCAGATTCTTTACCAAATGAGCTATGAGGGAAATCCTATAATGATCCTCAGTTATTCCATTTTAGTGTGCCATTTGTTTCTCCCTAAAACCATGGCTGATGTACTACCCTACATCATGTGATTTAGGCACTGTTTTTCATAATTCTCCTTTAATATCCTTAGCACCCAGCATGAACACCTGCATATAAAGTATACTAGAAAGGATACTAGACAGAAAATAAGAATATCTTACTTCTGTTTTTACTTCTACCAATGACTAGCATCCACTAAATCAAAGAAGTTGGATTAAATGGTAAAGTCTGTTCCAGAAATGATGTCTTTTTTTTTTTTTTTCTATACTGACAGCTGAAACCTCACCAATAGACTTTTGTGTTTGGATAATAATGAGAATACTTAAAAACAAATGAGTAATTGTTTAGCACTTTTTATTTAAAGGGCCAGAGAGTAAATATATTAGACTTTGTAAGCCAAAAAGCAAAATCAAAAGCTACTATGTAGGGCTTCTATAACTACAAACATATTGCTACAGTTGAAGTTTTTGTAATGAAGTTCTGCCCATGGGAAGAATGAAATGAATCTGGAAGGAGCATTTCATTTAATTGGGACTCCTTTATATAGTTGCTTTTCCCTATCCTCAACATCAGTGTCACCTGTTAATGTTCATCTGTAATGATCTTATATATGTCACCTTTGAAAATTTCTTTTCATACAGACAGGGACTGGCAAATATTGGTACCAGCCCACAAACAAGTGATTTTAATTGAATATAATCATTACTTTAAAGGTATTTATAGAATTATATTAGAGTAACTGTACAAAAAAGATCTTCACAACCCAGATAATCACGATGGTGTGATCACTCACCTAGAGCCAGACATCCTGGAATGCAAAGTCAAGTGGGCCTTAGGAAGCATCACTACAAACAAAGCTAGTGGAG
>NW_011495071.1:16849749-16872918 GCF_000754665.1 Bison bison bison
TTCTTCAAGAGATGGGAATACCAGACCACCTGACCTGCCTCTTGAGAAACTTGTATGTAGGTCAGGAAGCAACAGTTAGAACTGGACATGGAACAACAGACTGGTTCCAATTAGGGAAAGGAGTACATCAAGGCTGTATACTGTCACCCTGCTTATTTAACTTCTATGCAGAGTACATCATGAGAAACGCTGGGCTGGATGAAGCATAAGCTAGAATCATGATTGCCGGGAGAAACAGCAATAACCTCAGATATGCAGACGACACCACCCTTATGGCAGAAAGTGAAGAAGAACTAAAGAGCCTCTTGATGAAAGTGAAAGAGGAGAGTGAAAAAGTTGGCTTAAAACTCAACATTCAGAAAACTAAGATCATGACATCTGGTCCCATCACTTCATGGGAAATAGATGGGGAAACAATGGAAGAAGTTATAGGCTTTATTTTGGGGGCTCCAAAATCACTGCAGATGGTGATTACAGCCATGAAATTAAAAGAAGCTTATTCCTTGGAAGAAAAGTTATGACCAACCTAGACAGCATATTCAAAAGCAGAGACATTACTTTGCCAACAAAGGTCCATCTAGTTAAAGCTATGGTCTTTCCAGTAGTCATGTATGGATGTGAGAGTTGGACTATAAAGAAAGCTGAATGCCGAAGAATTGATGCTTTTGAACTGTGGTGTTGGAGAAGACTCTTGAGAGTCCCTTGGACTACAAGGAGATCCAACCAGTCCATCCTAGAGGAGATCAGTCCTGAATATTCATTGGAAGGACTGATGCTGAAGCTGTAACTCCAATACTTTGGCCACCTGAAGCGAAGAACTGACTCACTGGACAGGACCCGATGCTGGGAAAGATTGAGGGCAGGAGGAGAAGGGGATGACAGAGGATGAGATTGTTGGATGGCATCTCCAACTCAACCGACATGAATTTGAGTAAACTCTGGGAGTTGGTGATGGACAGGGAGGCCTGGCATGCTGCAGTCCATGGGGTTGCAAAGAGTCAGACACGACTGAGCAACTGAACTGAACTGAAATGACTGGACATTGCAGAAAATATTATCTTTCTATGGAAAACAGTAATAAATATGAGGAAATTTTTAAGTCAATTTTATTGACCAGTTTCATATTTATAAACCGGCTTCTTTTATTACGCTAAAAAAGTAAAAACAATATGGGGCCAGATGGTGGCCCCTGCTCCCCTCCGATCCCCTAAAAGGGATAAATTCAGACATCATTCTATTTTCAACTAAATTAGCTCTATCACTTAAACACAGGGGCATAAAAATAACAATACTTCTCTGGCAGAGAATGCTGAAGATAGGGGATGAATAGCTAGCTTAACATTTACCTAAGGAAATCAAAGCTATTGGATTCTTAAACAATTTTCAACTTTACTAAAGAAATCAGAATTGGCATCTGAGAATATGTCAACTTTAAACACCCAATAACTCAATTTATGAACCAAGGATTCAATAATGTCAAATGTTATTATTCCTGAAGAGATTTCATTTTTAAAAAATCCACCATTGAGAGCATCCAATTTTATTTTGACTTTAAAATTCAAGTATTTGTTTACATTTCTACCTTTTAGACTTTTTGATGGCAAGATTCCTTCCTTACTTATCCTCAGTCACTAACAAAGTACATGGTTCATGGAAGGCACTCTAAAGAAATAGAGAATGGATAAGTGAGTAAATAAAAGCCAGCTATCAAGGTGTGCCTAAGAAAACTGTGACCTGCTGAAATGTTTACAAAAACATCATCTTCTTGACATGAAATTTTTGCAGACTTTGGAAGCGTCTCCTTCAAATATCCTCACACAAATCACTTAACATTCAGAGAAAGTGCTGGTTTGGCATTGTGGCTCAGACAGTAAAGTGTCTGCCTGCAATGCGGGAAACCTGGGTTCGATCCCTGGGTTGGGAAGATCCCCTGGAGAAGGAAATGGCAACCCACTCCAGTACTCTTGCCTAGAAAATCCCATGGATGGAGGAGCCCGGTAGGCTACAGTCCATGGGGTCTCAAAGAGTCAGACATGACTGAGCAACTTCACTTCACTTTTCACTACTTGATTTTTAAAATAAAGCTGTTACAATACTCAGAAAGTCATCCAGCACAAATTTTACTCCATATGTTCGAGTGAAAGGCAAGCGAAAAAGTAAGTTAGTGTGATAGCTTTTCTAAGAATGCAAGTTTCACTGGTGCTGGTTAGGAAACATTCATATTTGGGATATACACCATGATCATTATCCCTACGTAACAATATTACATCAATACCACCTTACCATAATTAACAACCATTTATTGAAAACTACTATGTGAGATCTCGTATACCAGGAAACACACACATAGATACACAGTGGCTAAACAAATGCAGAACTCACTTTATCATACTTAATATAATCCCACAGTGCCACTCTGATTTTCCCTAGTCTTCTCTTTTCCTTAAATATTTTCATCTGTGCCACTGGCAGATCTATGATCTGTGCTCCCTCTTTCCTCTTAACTTTCTTTGCTGCTGCTGCTAAGTCGCTTCAGTTGTGTCTGACTCTGTGCGACCCCATAGACAGAAGCCCATCAGGCTCCCCCGTCCCTGGGATTCTCCAGGCAAGAACACTGGAGTGGGTTGCCATTTCCTTCTCTAATGCATGAAAGTGAAAAGTGAAAGGGAAGTTGCTCAGTCGTGTCTGACTCTTACCGACCCCATGGACTACAGCCTACCAGGGTCCTCCATCCATGGGATTTTCCAGGCAAGAGTGCTGGAGTGGGGTGCTATTGCCTTCTCCGTAACTTTCTTTAACTAGCCATAAAATAAAATGATTTTAAAATATGTACTGAAGAAAACTCCATGGATATTCACTTCAGGATAAAACCACCTGAGCTGAAACTTTTATATTTCTCCCTCCAAAGAACTAAATTCCTTTTCCATTGTGTTAATAGTCAGTTGATCTTTCCTGTGACCCCATGT
Organism: Bison bison bison; assembly: GCF_000754665.1. Taxonomy (NCBI): domain Eukaryota; kingdom Metazoa; phylum Chordata; class Mammalia; order Artiodactyla; family Bovidae; genus Bison; species Bison bison. Next base: position 16,852,716 of record NW_011495071.1, read on the forward strand.
CTCAAAGATAAGGGGAAAAAAGGTGGGGCTCGGGAAACAGGGATTTAGGTTCCTGACAAAAGACAATTATGTTTGTCTCCCAAACATTACCATTCCTAATATCTGGGCTCCAAATAGTTTATCAGATAAGCTGTAATCATTGAATAAGAGTCCCAAGGCAATGGGATAAATGAGAGCAGAAAGGACAGTTCAGAATGTGAAAATTCAATAGACCATATTAAAACACTAGATAGCTTTCAGAGGAAGAAGGAACAGAACAGAGAAAAAAGAAGAAAGAATTGGGCAGGAGGGGGGAAAAAAAAGACAGAAGCCTTTGTATTGCACAGACAGACAATAAGGGTCCAGTGCTAACCAGAACCAAGAAGCAAATGTAAACAGTGCGATCGCCATAGAGAAAGTTTAGACAGTCGTATGTGACTCCTTAAATTTAAGAAAACATTTCAAATTTATCACAGAAAACAAAGCCATGATTCCACAGCAGAAAATTCAAGGAAGGGATGAACTTTAACAGAGCTAGGAAAAGAAATTTAAATTGACCAGTACATTCAAAAAGGCCAAACCTCAAAATCATCTATGACTTGTAAAATACAAGAGACATCAAAAGGGACTTTTCTGCTGTTAGAACTTATCTCAGAAAGTATTTTAATCCTAACAGAGAAAGCAAAACTCTGCCTCCTAGATTGTCCCATTTTTCTGTGTCAGGGATTGAAAAGATGTGAGCTAACATTGTAATGCTGGAACTAAAGCCCAGTACAGGTAAGTTCAATTTCCCTGTAAAGATGAATTACAGTCAAAGGATATGGAGAGAACTAACACATGAGGTCATTTCTAACTGAAGGATTCTAGAAACAAACAAATGTAATTTTCTTCTGAAAGGGAAAAGAAGAGAAAAAAACAACGGATTCCATAAAATGTAAAAGATAATTGTAGCTGGGACCACTGGCACCCCATGTCACAGCTCCTCAGCCCACTTCTGGTCATGGCCGTGGTGTCCTGGGAAAACTCATATTAACAGAATGCTGATTTACTGATTTATTGATTTTTATTATTTTGGCTGTACCATACGGCATGTGAGATCTTAGTTCCCTGATCAGGGACTGAACCTGTCTGTGACCTGCAGTGGAAGCCTGGAGTCTTAACCACTGGACCAACTGCCAGGGAAGTCCCCAGAAAACCACTTTAAACATGCATTAGCTCATCTTCCCATTTTCCCATCTCAGGGCTTTCAATGGCACTACACTGGGCCACTCAGCCTGTGAGCAAGCAGGTTAACTCCCCCAGGTTGAGGAGGGAGAGCAACCCTCAACTAACAAAAAGCAACAGTGGGAATTTCCTGACCATCCAGTGGTTAGGATTCCACGCATCCACTTCGGGGGGGCCTGGATTTGATCCCTGGATCTGATCTGATCAGGCAACTAGGATCCCACAAACCAAGTGGCACAGCCCAAAAAACCTGATTGGCATTCTGAACACTCTTCAGGAAATCCCAGCATAATCTAGTCCTGGTAATACATTCATATATGGGCTTTTCCTCCTTCCTTGTTTCACTCTCCTCTACTTCCTTCCAATTCCACTCCCACTCTCAAATTAAACTGACCACTCCACATCCTCGTCTTAGTCTTGATTTCTAAAGGAACCCAACACAAATAATGAAGCTGATATTAATGGATCAAAAACAAGATTTAAGGAATGAATTGCAAGAAATTAGGTGAAAAAGCAGGGATCAGAAATTTATATCAAGTCACTAGAAAAATGAATGACAGTCTCTTTTTTGACAAGATTTACTGTTAGATGGCAGATCAAAGAAGTGAGGTAGGTAAACTGTTCATTTCTCAAATCTGATCAAAATGGGGAAGTATGAATTTTATAGCACTATAATATAAATTAATAATTGTTCGAACTTAACGGTACTGCAGGTCAACTTGAAGAGACATAGCTACTGCAACACCTGTAATATTCTAATAGCATGTACGGTATAAAATAATGGGTTCCACATATGAACCCACAGACAACTGCCAGGAGTGCTATAAAATCACTAGGTGCAGAGTCAGTATTTCTAAGTGTGAGGTAGGACCGCAGAGTCTGTTTTTTACAGTTCCTCAGCTGATTCTGATGGGCACCAGGTGTGGCAATCTGTGATACAAAAGGTTTGCTTATCATATTTGTGGATGACAAAAACAAAGAGCAGAGAATACAATAATAGTAACTCAGAAATTATAAAGACTAGGACAGGCTGGCTCAAAAGATAGACTCTGGAGAAACTTGACTAATAAAATATCCAAATCCATGGATTCCCTGAATTCTGTTCATGGTCTGTGCCCCTGGTAGAGGCCATCTGAAAGACATTCTCAGTGATAGAGAAGGACAGTGTGACACATGAGGAATGACTGAAGGAGTTAGACATTTTTAATCTAGCAGAGAAATTTCAGCAATGAAGACCAAAACAGAGGGGCCACAAAAGCTGTCCTCAAATATTTCACAACTGTTATGAGGAAGGCAGTTTAGGTTATTCTTTGCAGCCTCTAAGAAATCTAGGGCCAATGACTTAAAAAGAAAGAAACACAGGGAGACAGACTTTGCTTCACTATAAGCATTTCCTTTTAATTGGTTAATGATATTCAAAAATGAGATGTATCATCTTCAGAAGGACTGAGTTATTCACCATTGGCTCTGTCCTTGCAGAAGCTAGTATATTATTTAGGTATGTGTTCAAGAAAAGTAAGACTAGATGATCTTTTACTTCCTTCCTAACTTGAATATTCTATTGCTTTATGTATATACTAACCCAGATGGAAAACAAGTCATATAAAAAGCTCCTTGTATCATAGGTAAGTCTTTAAGCATTTATAACGTTAGCTTTTCTTTTAGTACTATCAGTGTAGTATAGATATTTCAAATGATGAAGAAAATTACCACTTTCATTTCACTTTAACTATACTGTAGTTAATACAGGCAGGTGCCTGGAGGCTGTCCAAAGCCATAATGAATGATATTGAGAGAGAGAGAGAAAGAGAAGTGAAAAAAATCAGATGGTGAGAATTTCATTGTTAATAATTTTTCCCATTTTAAAATTATTAAAGAATAAATGTAATAACCATCTATTTGGGTCAGAATTTAAATAATTACTCATAAGAAGTTCTATGTAAAAATAGAATTCTTAGCTCACTTTTATGTTAAAATAAGCAGTTATTTTACATAAGTGAATATTGTTATACAAAAGTCAAGCTAATATAAATTAATTATGTGAAACCTGAAAGAATATTTATTTGAGTTCTAAAATCACCTCTGTACTGAAAAGCCTTTCTATTTCTGAGAAAGATTTTTAAAATACACAGAAAAAGTGTTAGTGTTTTAATTCATGGATGCTGCTTCTTCAGGCCACCTGCTTCAAATCAAAACAGCTACTAATGGTAAACTGAGATTGTGACCAATCTATGATCAATATGAAGCATAACAGCTACATAACCAAGAGAAGAATAAGTTGCAGAACAGCTACCCATTATAAAACCAATTCTGAAGTCTGAGGTCCAATATGAATAATATGGCTCTAAAATAATATTGTCTGAAGTAATTCTTAGCATTTTAAAACATAATTTTAAACTATGTGATCTAATCTTATTAATATTTCAGGTCTGTGTAAACTGATAATATAATTTATAATATGACACTGTTAAAGAAACTGTTATGTTACATATCGTAAATAAAGTATGGCCCCTTCATAGAAACAAAAAATTTGACAGAAAATATCAAGAACAGAGCTATAAAGGAGCAGAGTTTTCAAATACTATTGAAACTATGTTGGAATCAATTCAAACTTAATTGTTATGAGATGGGTAACAACTAAGGAAAAAACAATACAAAAAAAATCCAGAAAAAGATGGGAAGGCATCAAACCAGTACACTAGAAAATATCGATTAAAAGCAAAAGAAGACACAGTGGAGAAATCTAGCAGGGAAAACGTATAAGGAAATAGAGGATTTGAACCACATTGTAAATCAACTAGACTTAACAGGTATGTACAGTACAACACACACAAAACTGTACACAGAACATATCCTAGGATGAGTCAAATATGTTAGGACACAAAACAAGTCTCAGTAAATTTAAAACAACTGAAATTATACAAAGTATGTTCTCTGAACAATGGAATGCAACTAGAAATCAAGAACAAGGACAACTGGAAAATTCACAGATATTTGAAAATTAAACAATATATTCTTAAATGGGTCAAAAGAAGAAATTACAAGTAAAGTTAGAAAATATTTTGAGGCAAATAAAAATGAAAACAACATTCTAAAACCTAAAACAGTGTTCAGAGAGAAATTTATAGCAGTAAATGCTTACATTAAAAAAAGAGAGAGAGAGAAAGATCACAAATCAAAAAGCTAACAGAGTAACTTCAACTCAAAAAGTAGCAGAAATAAAGTAATAATAAAGATTAAAATGGAGCTAAAACAGAGAACAGAAAAGCAATACAATGAATCAACAAAACCAAAAGTTGGTTTCTTTTTTATCAAAATAAATTTGGTACATTTTTTAGTTAGGCTGACCAAGAAAAATCAGGAGGAAATTTGAACTGCTAAAGTCTAAAAAGAGTAGGGCCATTACTACAGATATGACAAGTAAAAAGAATCATAAGAAAATGCTATGAATTCTATGTTGTTACCTTTTAGTCTCTAAGTCATATCTGACTCTCTTGCAACCCATAAATTAAATAACACAGGTGATATATGGCCAAATTCCTAAAAAAAAAAAAAAAAAAAACTATCAAAACTGACTCTAGAAGAAATTCTTCAGAAAATCTGAACAAATCTACAAGAGATTCAATCAGGAATCAAAAACCTCGGAACAAAAGTAAAGCTTAGGACAAGATGGCCTCAGTGATGAATTTTACCTGACTTAAAAATTTAACACGAGTTCTCAAACTTTTCTGAGAAAGTGGAAGATGCAACAGCTAGTACACGGATCCAAGGGGCCAATCTGTTGCAACTATGCATGTGAGCCCATGCTGATTCCACTACCTCCTCTCTCAGGTACTCAAAATCCATGTTTTTCATCTTTTCAGAAAGAGACTAATGCCAAACAAATACATTTATTGTTTGTGGAACCCATTTTTCCTCCCTCTGAAAATCAGAGTACTGTGTACCTGTCTCCAGCATTTGAAAACTTTCCTCATTCTCTACAGTGCCTCCAAGAAAAATAAAGGCTTTTGTTTGCTAATCTCTTTTGTAAATTCTCTCCATACCCTGGGACAAAATCCATCTGTATTAGGATGTTTGACTATGTCTGTGAATAACCACATACTCTCCTATAATCTTCACTGATCTGAGACTTCAGTTCCCTTAGGGCAACTCTAGTTCCACCCTTTACAGTTAGAAAGTAGATCACTCTCCTTGCCAAAAAAATACTGAAATAAAATGTGTATAAAAGAGAGCTCATTTTCTTTATGATCTGAAAGCCTTACAAAATCTGCCGCAAGCAGCAATCCTGTATCCTCTTTAAAATTCTTGCTTTACACAGACACTCCCAAAGATGACTGCACTTCAACAAGCTTTTACCAACCCTTGGGGCTCTTGCGTCCTTTTATACTTCAGGCTATCTCTTATGTGCTCTTACTGAGCATCTTTTGCTCATCTAGTCTGTCAGACTGTGTTCTGTGCCTTGTTTCCAAGGCTATCCTCACCCTAGCTCTTGTACTCCAGTCACGGGCACACCCTACCAACACCCAGTCTCAGGGCATCAAGCCTAGATTAAAGGCTTAGCCCTCATTTGGAAGGGACAAGAACACAGATAAAACTAGATTAAAGCCTAAAGTGAAGTCGCTCAGTCGTGTCCAACTCTTTGTGATCAAGTGGACTGTAGTCTGGCAGGTCCTCCATCCATGGGATTTCCAGGCAAGAATACTGGAGTGGTGCCACCTCCTTCTCCAGGGGATCTTCCCAACCCAGAGACAGAACCGAAGTCTCCTGCACTGCAGGCAGACTCTTCACCGCCTGAGCCACCAGGAAAGCCCATAAACTAGATTATCTATTTTCTACTATCTTTCTTCAGTATATCCCTATCTTTGATAAATTTTAAAAGGCTCTCTGCCAAATCCTGAATATATACCCCAAAAGCATATGGTGAGCCTAATGCAGTGCTGTCCAATAAAAGTTTTTTCTTCATTATGGAAATGTTTTATCTAATTTGATTGCCATCAGCCATGTATAATTACTGTGCATTTGAAATGTGACTAGTGTGACTGAGGGATCAGATTTTAAAATTTTAATTAGTTTTTAATCGAAGTTGCACAGCTCTTTCTGGCTAGCCTGACAACTACTGTGTGGCCATCTCTTCTAAATAGTGCAAGTAAAGTGCTTTCTTTCACCTTGTAGTTCTAAACAATATCCCCTTATTTTTCCACTCTGTTCACCAGAAGATCTAACATTCTATTTAGGATAAATCTAGTAATATTTTTTAAAGTTTTTAAAAGCAACTTTTTCATCTATCCCCTTTCTTTCTTCTTAGTCCTGCTTCATAACCTCAAAACAGGAAATGTTAACAGTTATCATATAGCTCCAAAGTTCCTAGTTTTTCCCTTCCTCCTTTGCATCACATTCCTCTACTCCCTATTTCCCTAACACTGGCTCTGTACCCCCTGGATTTTGTTCTATCTAGGAACTTTTCACCTTCCTTCAAATTGGAGTACAGAGGTATGATTCTCAATGCCATCGCCTTCTTTTCAAGTACTGCAGTCAGTTCACATTTATCATACACTCATCTGAATGTTTTCCTTTGTCTGACAAAAAAGAAAAATGTGACATCTCTGGAAATTAGTACAATAGTCCAGTAAAGTTCCATACACCTTGAATGAAGTTGAAATTTCAATGACAACTCTAATTACTGTCTTCTGGATTACCATCTATACCAATCTCAAGGGCAAAGTACCCAATCACTTCTGACTTTTCAGGTTTAGTAGTATGTCAAGTACAGCACAGGAACTCCGGTAAGTTTTGCTAAATAAAAAGAGCATCAGTGACAATGAATCAAGAACATGGACTTTAGAGTCAGGACTGAGTTCAAGTCCTAGATCTGCCACTTACTAAATACATGATTACAAGTAAGTTATTTAAAATATTCTTATGTTTATTCATCTAGAGGAGAGATAATAATAGTTTATACTTTCTATCAAAAAGATCTAGCACACTTCTTTGGTGTACTGTACCTTGAAAAAAAAAATCTCTCACAGGAAAGTTACCTCCAAGAATTATTGTGAAGGAGTAAATGAAGTAGCGTCTGCAAAGCACTTAACACAGCGCTGGGAATGTATTTCTGCTAGACATTTTAATTGTTATCATCCTTCTAACTACTGTGTTTTCTCTTTCTGGCCAGGCATATGGTTTGGTTCTTATTAACAAATACCATAATACAAGTAATATAGTCTCCCGGACATAGTTACCAGACCATAAACTGCCCAACTACAAGAAAATGTATCATTTAACTATTATTCAAATTTTTCCCACCTTCTAGAGTCTCTTATAAAAGTACATTCAATTTATGGACAACTTTTGAAGAAGTATTTTAAAGCTCTGAAGTCAATGTTGAGGAGACTGGCAAATACACTATGAAAAATTACTGCCAAACAACAAAAATGTGAGGTAGAAAAGTGGGCTGACACTAGAAAGGAGCACAGTATACAGTAAATACTACTGAAATACAAAATGATTTTCATAACAGAAAAAATATGGACAAAATTATTATTATTATCTTTTCTTCATTATTATAATACTTTGGGAGTACCTATAAGTGTCTCAGGCAAAAGATATCTAAGCAGTTACAGGCCAGGAGTAGACAGGGGAAAAGCACTGGGCTAAGATTCAAGAGAATACTTTTGAGTCCATGTTTTACCACATACTTGCACCATCTTCACCTTTCTGGCTTTTAACTTTTTTGTCCATAAAACAAAGGAAAAGACTATCAGAGGTCCCCAAACATCATGAGAATCACTTAAGAAACCTTTTAAAAAGTACAAATCTCTAGACTGAGCCTACTGAATCAGAACTCTCTGGGAGCAGGTACAGGGAAATAGCGTTTTTAAATGCAACTCAGTTAATTCTGAGGTGCAGCCGCTGGGGACCAGTGTACTAGAAAGCTAAGATTCCCTTCTACGTCTAAATTCCATAGTTTGTACACTTCTGCTTTCTTCGTTTTGATTTTCTGATAGCAAGACCTATCAGAAATTTACTCAAAATAGCTAGTCTAGCAATACTGCTAAGATTAGATGAAGCTGATCTCCCATCTCATGCCTTCTGCATGCACAGAAGTCACAGTATAACAGATGAAGGCACTTCAGAGGAGACCTGGATCTACATACTGGCCATGGGGCCTTGGGGAAGTCATATAACCTCTATATATTACGTTTCTCATCTGCAGGGTGCTACTGGACTAAAATGAGAATACTGTACTAGGAAATCTCTTATACATATTATAAGAGTTTAGTATTTAGTATATTAATATTCTAAGTTCTCTGTAACCATGAAAAATATAGTGTATATTGTGGTTATTAAACTTAAGTATGTATATAATACAATTTAAAGGTTTTTCAGTAGAAATGTTAAATTTACAGTGTTTAATCTATGTTTCTAAAAACACATTGTTGCAAATTTAACAGTCTATAAATTATAAATGTAAGAATCTAGTTAGGTAATAATAGATTTTGAAATCCAATGAAAGGCAATCTGCACTGTAATAACTGAAGAATAGAAATTCTAATCCCAGCAAGAAACACTAACTAGGAATATTACTGAGTTTAGCATCGATTCTGATTGCCTGAAGTACAAATGCTAATATCCAAATTGCTTATGGATGGACAAAACTATAATTTTAGGAAAAGTAAAAATGACAATGACAAAATCCAGAGTATGTGTTCTACCCTAAAATTTTCTAATGGAAAATTGGATCAACAGCAACAAAAAAGATACCCCAGGGTACAGTTTCAAAAGCCAATATCTTTTATCCTAGCCATAATATAGATTCATTTGCTTATTGTTAGTTTCTTTCCTGGATGAATGCCTACTGACTGTCTAAAAGACAGAGTAATGACCAACACGTGTTTCAAGAAAACAGAATTGCCAAGAACTGAGGAAGGTCAGATATATTACATCAGAAGTGAACTTTCTTCCACAATGGCACAATACAAGCGTGAACGCCATACGTCAGAGAGAACAGTAAATGCGAGGCATCTTTGTCACTTGCTTTTCTTTTTAAAGAAGGAGGCTGGAACAAAAAACGGACTTGGTTTTCACATCTTAGTATTTTTTTTAACCAAGAACAAACAGCGGAAGAGAGAGTTTCTTGTGATTCACTACCATTGCCAAACCTTTTACATTCCTGTTTCTTCCGTTTCATGCCTTTTTTTTTGGCTTTCCTCATTATACCCTCTTGGTTTATGGTACCACAGCCTGTTCCACGGGCCTCCCAGGGACACCCTTGGGTGCTGTTTATTTAACCCATACACTTAAAACTAATTTTAAATTTCTCCTCTGTAATAACAATTCTTCCTAATTAACCTGTAAATTATTCTTGCCATAATTACCTTGCGTTTAACTTTAATTACAATGAAAGGTAGAGACAAAGAAAGAACTTGGATTATTAGTCAAACAATTTATCCAGACCCTACAATGAAGACAAACGAAATGCCAAAGAAAACCTATAGTTCTTAGAAAGCTAAAGTGTTAGTCACTCCGTTGTGTTCTTTGCAATCTCACGGACTGTAGCCTGCCAGGCTCCTCCATCCATGGGATTTTCCAGGCAAGAATACTGTAGTGAGTTGCCATTTCCTTCTCCAGGGGATCTTCCTGACCCAAGGATTGAACCTTGGCCTTCTGCATTGCAGGCAGACTCTTTACTGTCTGAGCCACTGGAGAAGCCCAGTGAAAGCTAAAAGGTGCATTAATAAATATCTGAACATATTCTACAACATTTAAAATATACTTCTTCAAACAAAAGTGCTCACTGTAATTGATGCATAATTATGTCACAATTACAAAACCAAAAGGTTGATAAAAATTAGGTGGGATAAAATTCGGGGGCAAAGGTCGAAAGATTTTCTGAACTTCTTTATAAGTACTTCTATCTTCCTCATTCTCCTGCAGCTACATTATTATCATTTTTTAAACTATCACATTTAATGTGTTAAGGGGCAGGAAAAGTAAGACAGTAATATTCTAGGCTTTGTGCCATATATATTCTTTCTTGTTGCTGTTGCTTTGAACATTCCTTTAAAAATTTAAGAACCACTCTTAGTTCACAGGCAGTACAAAAAGAAGCCAAATCCTGGATCTAGCCCAAGAGTTGTAGTTTGCTAATCCCAGTGTTACTATATGCCTATTACAATTCTAAGGATCTATAAATATTAAATCATTCTAGTAATCCTGTGAGGTTGGTGCAATTATTATCATCATCTCCATTTCAAAGCAGGGGCAACTGGGGTATAGAACTTGCCCAAGGTCACAGAACCAAGTAAATGATGGAGCTGAGATTCACATCTGGGCAGATTGGCTCCTATTCTCTATAGATTCTCTGTGTACTTTCTCTATTACAAAGGACTTAAAGAGTATAAAATGTAGGAATTGATGCCAATTCAGAAACCTTCCTGTTAATAAAGAAAGGAACTGTCATACTGACCAACCCCTTCTACTTCCAGAGATTTTTAAAAAATGTCACAATCAGACTGGAATTCAACTTTCAGCAATACTGGATAAGAGAAGACAACAGAACCTTCCAATCTCTGAAGAACAGCAATGTCAAACAACTTAAAAACTATACATATACTATGTAATCAAGTCTAGGGGTGAATAAAGTCATGTTCAAGCATGCAAGAATTCAGAAAGCATACTTTCATACAGTCTTTCTTCAAAGGTTCCTTGAGAATGTACTTTAGCACAATGAAGGAATACACTGAGCAAGAGAAAAACAGTTCAATTATTATGGAAGTTCAAAGAAGAAGTTGTTTTTAAGGAAGAAGGTTAAGTAGGATCTGATTACTCCAGAAAAAAAGGGGGTTGGGGGGAGGAAAGGGATGAAAATACCGGAATGGGGGAGGGTAGTGAGAGCAGTGGAAGGACAGCTCATTTCAGACAGGGGCCATCTCTTGGTTATCCCTGTGGATTGCTCTTTGGTTAAAAAGGATCAAAATTAGCATCTGAGTAAAGTCCTTCTCAAATTGCAGTTCTAAAACAACACAGATTTTGTTAAGATCATCTAGGAGGTTTCTAACGTTTTCATGCTTTTTAACATGTTTATATTACTTTTGTATATGAAATGTATCAAACTAATCAAATTTTGTTAATAGCTGTCACTTTACCAGAATCAAGAAAGGCAACACATTCTTAGCATTTATTCTAGATAACAGGCGAGGAATCAGCAAGGGGGCCAAGTAGTCAAAGTTCTTTGAAACTTACTTAGCCTCTTTGTACCTCAGTTTCCTCATCTGTAGAACAGAGTTAAACAGATAACAGTAGCAGCAGCAATGCAATAAAGAGTATGGCTTTCCCAGAGTTGACTTCAAATCTTGGCTCTGCTACTTAAACAGCTGTGTGACCCTGGAAAAAGTTTTAACTTTGCCTAGTCATCTGTAAAAATGGAGCTAATTTTGTAATCAATTTCAAAGGACTTAAAATTAAGGACGATAACAGGTATAAATCACTTAACATAGTGTTTGTGTTTAAGCACAAAGTGTTCAGTAGATATTATTGATCTATACTGCCAATGCAGTTTAAATACATACATTGTCCTCCCACCCCAAAGCTTTACAGTCTGGATCTAACAATAAAAGTTACAAAAATTGAGCATACTGAGAAAATTCATTTGTTTTAGTAGCGCCCAAATAGCCAGCAGATATTATAGAAAAATTAAATGGATTAACCTCAACACCTCTACTGTAATACTCACACAATTAATTTTCAAGCTTTTTGTCTGTGGCAGTCAACCACGGAAACCAGATAATAAGACTATTGTGCCTTGAAGTCCAAAACAAACATTAGTTGGAAAAAATTAAGGCATTTATTCTAGAAATTCTAATATCCATACTGTATAGAAGTTACCCCTAGGCTTAGTATGATTCCTAACTAAAAAAAAAAAAAAATCACAAATACAGTGATGTCCTCTTGGGATAATCAACATATCTGATCTGCAGGTGTTTGAGTACTGGCTAAAGGAAAACTTAGCAGCCAATTCTTTCCGTTGCAATGGTGAATGGAATTGTTTCCTTAATTTCTCTTTCTGTTTTCTCATTATTAGTGTATAGGAATGCAAGGGATTTCTGTGTGTTGATTTTATATCCTGCAACTTTACTATAATCATTGATTAGTTCTAGTAATTTTCTGGTGGAGTCTTTAGGGTTTTCTATGTAGAGGATCATGTCATCTGCAAACAGTGAGAGTTTTACTTCTTCTTTTCCAATTTGGATTCCTTTTATTTCTTTTTCTGCTCTGATTGCTGTGGCCAGAACTTCCAAAACTATGTTGAATAGTAATGGTGAGAGTGGGCACCCTTGTCTTGTTCCTGACTTTAGAGGAAATGCTTTCAATTTGTCACCATTGAGGATAATGTTTGCTGTGGGTTTGTCATATATAGCTTTTATTATGTTGAGGTATGTTCCTTCTATTCCTGCTTTCTGGAGAGTTTTTATCATAAATGCGTGTTGAATTTTGTCAAAGGCTTTCTCTGCATCTATTGAGATAATTATATGGTTTTTATTTTTCAATTTGTTAATGTGGTGTGTTACATTGATTGATTTGCGCATATTGAAGAATCCTTGCATCCCTGGGATAAAGCCCACTTGGTCATGGTGTATGATCTTTTTAATGTGTTGTTGGATTCTGATTGCTAGAATTTTGTTAAGGATTTTTGCATCTATGTTCATCAGTGATATTGGCCTGTAGTTTTCTTTTTTTGTGGCATCTTTGTCAGGTTTTGGTATTAGGGTGGTGGTGGCCTCATAGAATGAGTTTGGAAGTTTACCTTCCTCTGCAATTTTCTGGAAGAGTTTGAGCAGGAAAGGTGTTAGCTCTTCTCTAAATTTTTGGTAGAATTCAGCTGTGAAGCTGTCTGGACCTGGGGTTTTGTTTGCTGGAAGATTTTTGATTACAGTTTCAATTTCCGTGCTTGTGATGGGTCTGTTAAGATTTTCTATTTCTTCCTGGTCGAGTTTTGGAAAGTTGTACTTTTCTAAGAATTTGTCCATTTCTTCCCCATTGTCCATTTTATTGGCATATAATTGCTGATAGTAGTCTCTTATGATCCTTTGTATTTCTGTGTTGTCTGTTGTGATCTCTCCATTTTCATTTCTAATTTTATTGATTTGACTTTTCTCCCTTTGTTTCTTGATGAGTCTGGCTAATGGTCTGTCAATTTTATTTATCCTTTCAAAGAACCAGCTTTTGGCTTTGTTGATTTTTGCTATGGTCTCTTTTGTTTCTTTTGCATTTATTTCTGCCCTAATTTTTAAGATTTCTTTCCTTCTATTAACCCTGGCGTTCTTCATTTCTTCCTTTTCTAGTTGCTTTAGGTATAGAGTTAGGTTATTTATTTGACTTTTTTCTTGTTTCTTGAGGTATGCCTGTACTGCTATGAACTTTCCCCTTAGGACTGCTTTTACAGTGTCCCACAGGTTTTGGGTTGTTGTGTTTTCATTTTCATTCATTTTTATGCAAATTTTGATTTCTTTTTCGATTTCTTCTGTGATTTGTTGGTTATTCAACAGTGTGTTGTTCAGCCTCCATATGTTGGAATTTTTAATAGTTTTTCTCCTGTAATTGAGATCTAATCTTACTGCATTGTGGTCAGAAAAGATGCTGGGAATGATTTCAATTTTTTTGAATTTACCAAGGCTAGCTTTATGGCCCAGGATGTGATCTATCCTGGAGAAGGTTCCATGAGCACTTGAGAAAAAGGTGAAATTCATTGTTTTGGGATGAAATGTCCTATAGATATCAATTAGGCCTAACTGGTCTATTGTATCATTTAAAGTTTTAACCTGAAATATTTTAAATTGTTCTCTTTGATTTGGCAAATACATGATCCATCCTAGTATATTTTCTTTAATAGCTATATTTTTTAATATAATTATTTTCCTCTCAAAACTATTTAACCATTAAAAATGACACTAAAAAAGGCCTCAAATTACAAATAGCTCTTCAGAGGATATTTAATCTGACCTACTCGTCACATCCAACTATTCTTGAGCCATGGTTTTCAACCTAGGTGCCCCAATAAAGTACAGTCACTCAAACCCCATCCATCCTCTGACATGCTGTTTGAGCATTAACAATTCTTACTAACAATGGAAACATTCAGGACAGTTAGGTACCAGTATGTAATCTAGATAGAAGAAAAAAATATTTCTTAGTAAGCTTTTTTATTATTTTTATCTTATCTCCTTTTACTTGCCCCTCTGCTTGCCCAGCTTTTGACATACCGTCTCCTTTGCTTAACGTGAACATGTGAGACACACACCTGTCTCAGAACCAATGCCCTTGTTCTTAAATGTTCTTCTTCAAGATACTTGCATGTCTCCCTCGCAAACCTCTTTTAGGTCTTTTTTTTGCTCAGATGTCAACTTCCTAGGAAGGTCTTCCTCAACTATCCTGTTTAAAATTACAACTCCCCTCTCCACCCTCAGAACTCTCTTTTTACCTTTCCTTACTTAATTTTGACCATGGCCCTCACTTATCAACAGCTGACCATTATTAGTTTTCACCTTTATTTTCTGTCTTCTTCTACTAGGTGGCTCAGACGGTAAAGCGTCTGTCTACAATGTGGGAGACCTGGGTTCGATCCCTGGGTCGGGAAGATCCCTTGAAGAAGGAAATGGCAATCCACTCCAGTACTATTGCCTGGAAAATCCCATGGACAGAGGAGCCTGGTAGGCTACAGTCCATGGGGTCGCAAAGAGTTGGACACGACTAAGCGACTTCACTTTCTTTCTTTCTACTAGTATATCGGAGAAGGTGATGGCACCCAACTCCAGTACTCTTGCCTGGAAAATCCCATGGACGGAGGAGCCTGGTAGGCTGCAGTCCATGGGGTCGCTAAGAGTCGGACACGACTGAGCGACTTCACTTTCACTTTTCACTTTCATGCATTGGAGAAGGAAATGACAACCCATTCCAGTGTTCTTGCCTGGAGAATCCCAGGGATGGGGGAGCCTGGTGGGCTGCCATCTATGGGGTCGCACAGAGTTGGACACAACTGAAGTGACTTAGCAGTAGCAGCAGCTACTAGCATAAGGCCATTGAGGGCAGTTCCTTTATGGGAACTAAATTACAGCCAGATGGCTAAATAGCACCATACAGAAAAGCATTTCTACTAAGGAAAAAAGAGTAATAATATTGAAATAATAGTACATTATCAAAAAAAAAAAACCATTAAAACATGCTCTGACTTAGTTATATACCAAAAAGTCCTTAAATAAAGTACATAATCACTATTTAGAAGACTGATCTGAAAGAAATCATTTTTCCTCTATATATGTCAATTTCCACATCTATAAAATTGACATTATAAGGGTGTCATAAGGATAAAATCAAAGTAAAAGGCTTTAAAAGTTTACAAACTATACAAAAGTAAAGTGACAGTAGTGGGGTATAATCAAGAGTTACTATTCAGAATAGGAACAAAATTCTAAACATAAAACCCATTTGAGAAATTCTCTACATTTCTTATCTGAGAAACGCTACATGTGAGAAATTCTCTTCCTGATGACTGTTGAGAAATTCTATATTTGAGAAATTCTCTACCTCAGAATTTGAGTATTTCCCTACCTGATGAATTCTGATGGCCCGCAGAGTTCACTTGCCCTCTACACAACCTGAAAACGTCAGACATTCACTTCCCAATCATTTCTGGAGTTATGGTATTAGCATATGTCTTTAAATCAACTACTCAGAAACACACATCAGGGCCTTAAATTGGGGGGATAATGATACAGTGGGGGGGAACATTAGAGAATCCATTCTGGAGACAGATGGAAACTGGTGATAGCAACACCAAGGTTCTGACATAACAGTGTCAGAGCTAACAAGTAACATTTGTGAGTTAGGATAATTAAGGTGCAGTAAGTAGTCACTGTTGGTGGCAGCCATACATATATTCATCAGATGAATGCTGTGCTGTGATTTGGGGCTGTAGTCCTGTCTGCTGCTGTGCAACTTCTCTTTATTTTTGTCCTTTTTTTTGAGACTAGTTTTCCAGATTTCCCAGGGACTCTCTGAGCTGCTCTATATTCTTTCAGCATTTCTTTTTCAGTTTTTAAAACAGTCAAAATTGACTTCTGTTAGTAACAAATAATAGAATGTTTCAGTAGAACTTTTGGCTTACAAATTAAAATATAAAAAACTGTAAAATCTTGGTATTTCACTATGTAGTAGTTAATTTCTGCAACCAAGATGGAATAATACAGGGGGCAGTGAAAAATATGACTCAGTTTTACTAAAGCAATATTTATCATTATATAAATCTGAGAAACTACAACTAGCCAGGTTCCACCCAGGCTAGAACTTTATTGCTTTTGGTCAGAGGTCACTGGGGAAATAAGCACAATGCGATCTTTGAAATGTTATAAAATATAAAAAAGGAGTAAACACAGAAGTAAATTAATTATTCCCGTCTCTTGAAGAATTTTCCAGTTTGTTGTGATCTACACAGTGAAAGGCTTTGGCGTAATCAATAAAGCAGAGAAAGATGTTTTTCTGGTATTCTCTTGCTTTTTCGATGATCCAACAGATGTTGGCAGTTTGATCTCTGGTTCCTCTGCCTTTTCTAAATCCAGTTTAACGTGCAAGTTCACGATTCATGTACTGTTGAAGCCTGGCTTGGAGAATTTTGAGTATTACTTTGCTAGCGTGCGGTCGCAAAGAGTCGGACATGACTGAGCAACTGAACTGAACTGAGATTAATTATATTCAAATTAATTTCAAAAAGAATTATCAAATTAATACATTACTATCATTTTATTTGGAATTCCTAAAACAACTGAACTATGATCATCAATAAAAGGCTTGATGCTTTCTTATTTATCTACAACAGTCAAGGATGCATTTGCTATTGGCGTTCTAAGGTAAATGCTAAAGAAAATATCTCCAAGAAACACTTATTATGCCCTTATCTAAAACTATATCAGAAGTAAAAGGGAAGGTTGTCTAACTTAGGAGCTCCTATAGAAGATAAATGAACTGGGTGGAGATAAAGATAAGATTGTTCATGAGTTATCTTCAGTATGGTAGTGAGCATGATCTGGAGTCACACTGCTATAAAAATGTCTGGGCTGTGGAAAAATATCAATGACCATACATATTTGAGACATTTACTTTAATTACTTTTAAGTATTCTATATCACTGACAGATAAGGCAGATATGCAACTCGAAAAGATATGCATCTATGAAAAGACTTGTAAGCATATTTAGAAGTAGCGTCGTATCTTGATGTTTATGATAACTACATGACTAAAATTTAAATATCATAGAAATTCTGCTATTACATAAAATAATTTTCTGCTTAGCAAGGTCAAAGAACAACTCCATGAAGCAAGAGTATAGTATCAAATAGCTCTGGATTTTAATTCTAATTCTACCTGTGTTGATAAAGATCAAGATAATCTTTGTAACATCAGTTTCCTCATCTTTAAAAGGTAACTGATTAATACTTACCCTACAAGAGTTTTGTGAGAATTAAATGAGATAATGTAGGTAAAAACCCTACCACTGAGTTTCTAAGAGTGTAAGAGATGCTCAAAAGAATATTACTTCCTCTTTCTTTTCTCTGATCCTCCTAACTTTTCTCCACTGCCTCTGGCATTCTTTATATTGCTAACATGAAAAGAAAAAAAAATGAAGTCAGCCAGTCATGTCCAACTCTTTGTGACCCCATGGACTGTAGCCTGCCAGGCTCCTCTGTCCATGTGATTTTCCAGGCAAGAATACTGGAGTGGGTTGCCATTTCCTTCTCCAGGGGATATTCCCAACCCAAGGATCAAACCCAGGTCTCCCGCATTGCAGGCAGACTCCTTACCATCTGAGCCACCAGGGAAAAGTACTGTCTAAATCTAGGTTCTTACAGTTTCTTCACAATGGTAGCAGTAAAACTATTTTAAATTTTAAATGTGACTTTCATAAAAACACAAAAATTTATTTAAACAAACTTTAGCCTTTCAATATTAGGACATCATCATCATTTTATCAGCCACATTTGATTTGGCCAATGACCTGAAATGAGTAAACTTAATTCATAATTTAAAATTTTTAATTCTAATTCTAAAATAATTCCAAAATTAAATTCTTAAAATCTCTTTATCTTTCATTAAACACATTACTAATTATCTTATAAAATCTACTCATATATTATAAACTCTACTGTAGGCATGTTGATAAGACATGTTAGATAAATGAAAGAAATGTGTAGAACTATCACATAAACAGTTCCAACATTCTTTTTCAATGATGCCTATGAGTATGCTCTTTATCACTGTCAAAATGGAATGTCATGAATCCAAAAGAGTATGTTTAAGAAGTGTGAACTTGATAATGGCTACTCTGACATTCTGGAAATTTTAAGTCTTGTAAGGTTAATTAAATTACTCACAGAATAAATAGTGCTTATTCATATAAGCACAAATAAATATAAAATTAAAGTTCATAGCTAACAGAGGTAGGCCAAAAAAGATACAGGGAAAGAAATGAGATTTAGGAAACAAGTCTATCTGATTAGTGAATTTTATTCCAGTCATTATTTAATTAAATGTTTCATCTATCTCTGAAACCTGATTATTGTAAAAATAATGGAATTACCAATAACCCAGTCCAAAACATGAATTCATATAACAGACATAAAGGGAGAGGAGGAGAATTCTTGACTACCAAAACGTTTAACCAAAGGCATAAATGTTTAACATACTTGAAGACACTTGCTTTGTTAAGGTAGAGACAGATTAGCACAGTGCCTAAGAGCAAAAGCTCTCCGACAATACTGACAGTCACTTCCTAATTGTATAATCTTGAGGAAATTAGTTCAAGCTTTCTGCACCTCATATTCCTGGATCCTCTGTCTAGAATAATAATAGCACCTGTCTCCCAGGGTCGTTTTGAAATACTAACTCAATAAACACATGAAAATCTCTTCAAAATATCCCATGTACACAGTAAATAATACACATTAGCATCTTATTACGATCACTACTACTCCTGTTGACACTTGAAAGTATCTATGATGGCTATGCAATGCAATAAAATCATCAAGCAAAGCAAACAGCTGGAAAAGCTTAATTTACTAATGAATTATCACTTAAAGAAACAGAAAGCATTTATCAAGGACTCTAATGAAATGAAGAAAGAAAAAGTACCTTGGTAAATAGAAGGTTTAGGGAGGAAGCTGCTGCTGCTGCTAAGTCGCTTCAGTTGTATCCGACTCTGTGCGACCCCACAGAGGGCAGCCCACCAGGCTCCCCCGTCCCTGGGATTCTCCAGGCAAGAACACTGGAGTGGGTTGCCATTGCCTTCTCCGGGGGAGGAAGCTAGGTTCTTGCAAAAAGACATTATAAGCAAATGCACCAGTTAACTGATGACAGCTCAACCTCAATCCAAGAGAAGACGGATGGATCCCAAGACGAGAAATGGATAGGAAATGTTTAAGCCCTCCCATGCTTTCATTTCCTTCCTTCAGTGATCTCCCAATTCTCTGTTCCCCTTCACAGCAAGACTCCTCGAAGGACTTTTCTACTTGTCTCTTTCTACTTCTTGACCTTTATTCCTGCCACTAAAATCTCACTTCTGCCCCAACCATCCCACTGAAATAAGTCCTGAAGCCCACAAAACAGGCTTCGCCTTGTCAAATTCAATGGCTAAATTCACAAACCTCATCTTGGTCACCCTCTCAGTATCATTCAACACAGCTGTATCCTTAGATACACCTGAACAGAAATTGGTATGAAATGAGAACAAGGTCTATGGAAATATACAGGAAGAGCATCGAAGAGGAAGAAACAGCAAATGTAAATACCCTAAATTCAAGAATAATGCTGATACTCTGAAGTAGAGTGAAAATGCATCTGAATGTGAGGTGAGAAAAGCAGAATGTGACCAGGTCTAATAGAGCATTATAGCCATGGTAAAGTGTTTAAACTTGACAGGGAGAAAGACTGGAGTACTTAATCAAGGAAGTGACATTGT
>NW_011495071.1:16873018-16896877 GCF_000754665.1 Bison bison bison
ACACAGCTGTATCCTTAGAATATTTCCTCTCTCTGTTTCATTGATGTTTCTTTTCTGGTATTCCTAATTTCCTGGGTTCTTCTATTCTGCTTTATAAGTGCAAAGGTAGCCCACAGCTTAAATCTGGGTCCCCTGTTCTGCTATGGCTACACAGTGCCCCTTGATAATCTCCTATGGTTTTAAAAAACCATCTCTATGCTACTCCTAAATTTACATTTCAGCACTGAACTCTCCCCTGAGCACTAGACTTAAATATTCATTCATTCAACAAATCTTTACTGAACTCACACATTATGCACCCGGCATTATTACAGGCTACTGGGATACAGAGATAAATCAGAAAAGGTCTCTGAATTTTAGATAGGGAAAAAGATAATAAACAAATGTGTGTCTGTGTGGGGTGGGTGGTAAGTGGAATGAAGAAAAATAAAGTGGCTTATGGAAATATAGAATGATAGGCAGTGATGAAGAGATGGTCAGGAAAAACCTCTCTTACAAGGTTACACCTGAACAGAAATTGGTATGAAATGAGAACAAGGTCTATGGAAATATACAGGAAGAGCATCGAAGAGGAAGAAACAGCAAATGTAAATACCCTAAATTCAAGAATAATGCTGATACTCTGAAGTAGAGTGAAAATGCATCTGAATGTGAGGTGAGAAAAGCAGAATGTGACCAGGTCTAATAGAGCATTATAGCCATGGTAAAGTGTTTAAACTTGACAGGGAGAAAGACTGGAGTACTTAATCAAGGAAGTGACATTGTAAGATACTCATTTTCAAAAGACCACTCTGGCTGCAATGTGCCAGACAGATTACATGGGGACATGACTGCTGCTGGGAGGCCACAGAAGAGGTTAGTGTAACTGTCTAGGTAGGGAGAACTGGTGACTTCCACTGAAGAGATAGTATCAGTAATCAAAGTAATCAGATTGGGCATGTATTTTAAAGAGAGTTGTCAGCAGTTATTCTAAGAGACTGAATATGGGATTTAAGACAAACAGAAGGAATAAAGAATGACTGACGAACTGCGTGAATGACGGTGCTATCTACTAGCCGGAAGCAGTCACTGTCACCCACTTGGCTCTCAGATACCTCAAAAGTAGCAGGCTAAATGAAAGTTCTTTATCTACCTCAAAAACCTTGTTCCTCTTTCAATCTTCCCCATCTCAGATGCTTCCACATAATCCCTTTCTATTTCCTTCTAGCACTTGTCCCTATCTGAATTATTTAGTTTACTTATATACTGTCCTCTATAGTGCAAGCTCTAAGAGGGTAAAGACATTGATGGTTTTGTCCACCGCCATACCCTAGGTCCTATAATATTGCCTGATACGTAGCAGGCACTCAAATATTCATTGAATGGATGAGTAAAGGAGTGAAAGAACCTCCTACCCTCTCCTTTGTATTCTCTTTGGTTAGCCAGTTAATATGGAGCACCCCAATTTCTAGATTCTCCTCTCACTAGCTTTCACAAGGTATTCTTACCTAACACTTTAATCTCCATCTATTTGCCCATTTTTTGAACATTTTTACCTCTAGGCCAGAGTTCTTTGAAATCCAACCTAGTATATGTTTCTTAAGATTTCAACATGGATGAATCAATAGTATGTCAAATTCAGCAAGAGAGCTAACTAGTGAGCTCAAATTCAGTAAAGCTACCTAGTGAACTCTAACTAGTTTGCCACCAAGCCTGTCCCACTTCCAATATTCTGTATCCTAATAAACAGCATCACCATCCATCCAGATAGGCAAGTCAGAAGTATTTCAGTCATCCTTGATACCTCCTCCCCCAGCCCCTGGTAATCAATCTATCACCAAGTCCTGTGGACTTTATCTTGCAACCGTTTTTCAAATCTATTTCCTTTTCTGAAAAGACGTTCACCATCACCCTAATCCATCTTCTTTAGCTGAATTATTGAAATACTTCCTAATAATCTCCCCACAGTTACTTTGGTAACAGTACAATCTAATTGTCCGTATTTCAGCTACAATCATCTTTTCAAAAGAAAGCCTTAACATCTACTACATAAAACTTTTCAAAAGCTTCTCATACCTCTTAGGGAGAATAACAATATGCCACCCGCCAAGGCTGGCCAGCCTAGCCCGTGCACATATTTCGGGCCTAATTTCACATCATTCTTCTTTTTGCTTTCTGTGCTACAACCACATCAGTCTTCTTTCAGCTCCTAAGCATGTCATTACTCACCTGCAACAGGACTGTATTTCTATTAAAGAATCTCCCTGTTTCAGTTTATTTATTAAAGAATCTCCCTGTACTCAGTTTTATAGCACTTCCCTCAGGTTGTAAATACTTATTTTACTGATGTCTGTTTCTTTCACAAGATTATAAATGCTGTGAGAGCAGAGATTGTGTCTCACTTTCTTCACCACTGCATCTCCAGCATCCGCCAAAATTTAAGAATTCCTCAGATGCTCAGGCCATGGATTTCTGAACCTGAGAAGTTCTCTGATGGCAGTATGGTACACTGACTGGCTAAACTAGAGTCAAAAGGCTTTGGATTTAAATCCCAAATGCATCTGTCCTTGTAACTTTAGGAAAGTTACTTAATCTCTTAAAGCCTAAAGTACCTCATGGGATTCTGTGAGGATCAAATACATACTGCACATAGGATGCTTAGCATAGTTTCTGACACACAGAAAAAGTTCACTATATGTTAGCTACTATTAGCTATTTTTCATTCATTCAAATAGCCATTTAGGTTGGCGAATTTAAGTACCTTATTTTTACCTTTTTCTAACTTATATTACCTTAAACTAAACTCAATATATTTTCATAAATAATTTTTTAAGTTTAGAAAATTATATCTATTCAACATTTAATACCAAGTACCTGCATCCTCAAAAAAAAAATCACAGCATAATAAACATATAGTAAATATATATTAGTTATCTCCTCTGGGGAAAAAATGTTATGCCAAACTGAGCAGCTTGAAACAAACTTTTTTTTTTTTAATCTCATAGCTTTGGGTAAATAATTTGAAAATGGCCCAGCTGAGTGTCTGGCTCCAGTTCTCATGAAGTTGTAGTCAAGCTGTCAGCCAAGACTGCAGTCATCTTGACTCAAAAGAGCTAAAAGATCTGCTCCTAAGCTCTTCACATAGTCGTTGGCAGACTTTAGGTCTTCAAAAATTTTTAACGAGATCTGATGTAAGCAATATGATGAAAATGTCTCCCATCATTTATAAAATTGTTATGAAATTATGCCACCCATTATGCTATTCAACATCCCCTATAAAAATTCAATAAATTTCTGTTTCATCTTATAGAAGTTTTTCTCTTGACAAAATGGCATATGTCTTTTTACTATACACAGGTGTTATTTTTTATTGGATTTCTCTTTTTATTCTGATCGTGGGTATAGATAAATTTTTTGGTCAAACTTAATCTCCACCTAGACTTTTATAGACTCTTCTTCCCCTCCTGTCCTTATTCTGTCTTCTTTTATTATATGGCTCTTTCATCATCATTTTAATAATTCCATTATTAGTATATCACTTAACACTCACATACAGTATTTGGTATTAGGAAGAGTATATGTAATCAATTATTAAATTATTAACTAGTTTTTAATAGAGTTGATAATCTCAAATTTTATTTATGAAACCACCAAAAACATTTCAGTTCAGTTCAGTCGCTCAGTCATGTCCGACTCTGCGACCCCATGAATTGCAGCACACCAGGCCTCCCTGTCCATCACTAACTCCTGGAGTTCACCCAAACTCATGTCCATCGAGTCGGTGATGCCATCCAGCCATCTCATCCTCTGTCGTCCCCTTCTCCTCCTGCTCCCAATCCTTCCCAGCATCAGAGTCTTTTCCAAAGAGTCAACTCCTCACATGAGGTGGCCAAAGTACTGGAGTTTCAGCTTTAGCATCAGTCCTTCCAAAGAACACCCAGGACTGATCTCCTTCAGAATGGACTGGTTGGATCTCCTTGCAGTCCAAGGGACTCTCAAGAGTCTTCTCCAACACCACAGTTCAAAAGCATCAATTCTTTGGTGCTCAGCTTTCTTCACAGTCCAACTTTCACATCCATACATGACTACTGGAAAAACCATAGCCTTGACTAGATAGACCTTTGTTGACAAAGTAATGTCTCTGCTTTTCAATATGCTATCTAGGTTGGTCATAACTTTCCTTCCAAGGAGTCAGCGTCCTTTAATTTCATGGCTGCAAACACCATCTGCAGTGATTTTGGAGCCCCCAAAAATAAA
The DNA here is from genome assembly GCF_000754665.1 of Bison bison bison. Taxonomy (NCBI): domain Eukaryota; kingdom Metazoa; phylum Chordata; class Mammalia; order Artiodactyla; family Bovidae; genus Bison; species Bison bison. The sequence goes on from NW_011495071.1 coordinate 16,877,255, forward strand.
GTCTGACACTGTTTCCACTGTTTCCCCATCTATTTCCCATGGAGTGATGGGACCAAATGCCATGATCTTCGTTTTCTGAATGCTGAGCTTTAAGCCAACTTTTTAACTCTCCTCTTTCACTTTCATCAAGAGGCTTTTTAATTCCTTTTCACTTTCGGCTATAAGGGTGGTGTCATCTGCATATCTGAGGTTATTGATATTTCTCCTGGCAATCTTCATTCCAGCTTGTGCTTCTTCCAGCCCAGCATTTCTCATGATGTACTCTGCATATAAGTTAAATAAGCAGGGTGACAATATATGGCCTTGACGTACTCCTTTTCCTATTTGGAACCAGTCTGTTGTTCCATGTCCAGTTCTAACTGTTGCTTCCTGACCCGCATATAGTTTTATCAAGAGGCAGGTCAGGTGTTCTGGTATTCCCATCTCTTTCAGAATTTTCCACAGTTTCTTGTGATCCACACAGTCAAAGGCTTTGGCATAGTCAATAAAGCAGAAATAGATGTTTTTCTGGAACTCTCTTGCTTTTTCCATGATCCAGAGGATGTTGGCAATTTGATCTCTGGTTCCTCTGCTTTTTCTAAAACCAGCTTGAACATCTGGAATTTCATGGTTCACGTATTGCTGAAGCCTGGCTTGGAGAATTTTGAGCATTATTTTACTAGCGTGTGACATGAGTGCAACTGTGTGGTAGTTTGAGCATTCTTTGGCATTGCTTTTCTTTGGGACTGGAATGAAAACTGACCTTTTCCAGTCCTGTGGCCATTGCTGAGTTTTCCAAATTAGCTGACATATTGAGTGCAGCACTTTCACAGCATCATCTTCCAGGATTTGAAATAGCTCAACTGGAATTCCATCACCTGCACTAGCTTTGTTCCTAGTGATGCTTTCTAAGGCCCAAATATACTTAAAATAATATTCTATTTTTAAAATGTGTTTACTTTAACCGTATGTGAGTGAAAACACTATCTGGTCAGCCCTTTCAATACCATAGAGCTAAAAACATGTCAAAACTGTTTAAGCTCTATAAGCATGCTGTCCCATACAACAGCCACTAGCCATATGTAACAATTTAATCAAAATTAAACTTAAAATTCCATTTCTTAACCATACTCGCCAAAATTCAAGGGCTCAATAATAAACATGAATTACAAAGTAATATACATCTTTCTGTAACTTAGATCCACAAATAGAGAAGCAAGCTCTTCACATCCATACATGACTACTGGAAAAACCATAGCCTTGACTAGACAGACCTTTGTTGGCAAAGTAATCTCTCTGCTTTTGAATATGCTATCTAGGTTGGTCATAACTAGCACCACACACATACATACTCTCACACATTTACAGTCTCTCTGAATCTAACTGTCTCTTCCCCTGGACTAGAATCTCTTCCCTAGTCCCTTGTCAAAGTAATGAAAAATTATCACAGGTTAGATTACCTAGGATGCTGAGAAAGTAGGCTTTCTCTTTAGTCAATAATCAAACCACCTGCTACAGTCATTAAAAGTTGCACACACATAACCACCACCACCAGCACCATCCAGTACTACCCAGCTTGTGGTAAAACGTGTTTTCCCACAACTCTTCTGAAATACAAAACAGCAGTAGAAACACCCTGAAATCTAGCCAAATTGTATTACTTGAGATTGTTTCCATCACATGCTATTTCCTCTGCTGAAAGTGTTTTTCTTTACCATCTTTACCTAATGAAATCTTGCTATATAAGACTTTATAGACCTTAAAACACTGATAGTCGGCACAAGATATTTAATATATAATGCTTTGAGTAACAGATATTTGTATGAATGTAATTGGCCTAAAGACTATTTCTTGCATTTTTGTATTTATCATGGTGTCCTACATATAAACTGGTGATCGAATTTTTTAATAAATACTAAATGAAGCAAGTCTATGTGCCTGACAGTAAAGGATCTCAATATCATTCTTTCGTACAACTTCATGAGGCATTAAAGGAATCATAGGACAATCTCTAGTATGGTCAAAGTATTTTTAAGACACTACGCTTTATGACATTATTTAAACCTGACATTAGTAGGAGGACTTGTATGTAATTATACATACAATCTATTTCAAATCCTAAAAGATGATGCTATGAAAGTGCTGCACTCAATATCCAAGCAAATTTGGGAAACTCAGCAATGGACACAGGACTGGAAAAGGTCAGTTTTCATTCCGATCCCAAAGAAAGGCAATGCCAAAGAATGCTCAAACTACCACAAATTGCATTCATCTCACATGCTAGTAAAGTCATGCTCAAAATTCTCCAAGCCAGGCTTCAACAGTATGTGATCCATGAACTTCCAGATGTTCAAGCTGGATTTAGAAAAGGCAGAGGAACCAGAGATCAAATTGCCAACATCCGCTGGATCACTGAAAAAGCGAGAGAGTTCCAGAAAAACATCTATTTCTGCTTTATTGACTATGCCAAAGCTTTTGACTGTGTGCATCACAACAAACTGTGGAAAATTCTTAAAGTGATGGGAATACCAGACCACCTTACCTGCCTCCTGAGCAATCTGTATTCATGTCAAGGAACAACAGGTAGAAATGGACATGAAACAGACCAGTTCCAAACAGGAAAAGGAGTATGTCAAGGCTGTATATTGTCACCCTGCTTATTTAACTTATATGGAGGGTACACCATGAGAAATGCTGGGCTGGAAGAAGCACAAGCTGGAATCAAGATTGCCGGGAGAAATATCAATAACCTCAGATATGCAGATGACACCACAGAAAGCAAAGAACTAAAGAGCCTCTTGATGAAAGTCAAAGAGGAGAGTTAAAAAGTTGGCTTAAAACTCAACATTCAGAAAATGAAGATCATGGCATCTGGTCCTATCACTTCATGGGAAACAGATGGGGAAACAGTGGAAACAGTGTCAGACTTTATATTTTGGGTCTCCAAGGTCACTGCAGATGGTGATTGCAGCCATGAAATTAAAAGATGTTTACTTCTTGGAAGAAAAGTTATGACCAACCTAGACAGCATATTGAAAAGCAGAGACATTACTTTGCTAACAAAGGTCCATCTAGTCAAAGCTATGGTTTTTCCAGTAGTCATATATGGATGTGAGAATTGGACTACAAAGAAAGTTGAGTGCTGAAGAATTGATGCTTTTGAACTGTGGTGTTGGAGAAGACTCTTGAGAGTCCCTTGGACAGCAAGGAGATCCAACCAGTCCGTCCTGAAGGAAATCAGTCCTGAATATTCATTGGAAGGACTGTTGCTGAAGCTGAAACACCAATACGTTGGCCACCTGATGCAGAAAACTCACTCATTTGAAAAGACTCTGATGCTGGGAAAGATTGAAGGCGGGAGGACAAGGGGATGACAAAGGATGAGATGGTTGGATGGCATCACTGACTCAATGGACATGAGTTTGAGTGAGCTGCAGAAGTTGGTGATGGACAGGGAGGCCTGGCGTGCTGCAGTCCATGGGGTTGCAAAAAGTTGGACACGATTGAGCGACTGAACTGAACTTGTATGTAATTCTCCTATGCAACCACTTGCAAAGGAGATTAGTTGTCAATCCACAGGACTATTATCTACTTTTAAAACACATCTCTTGCACACCCATGTAAACCACTTTTCCAATCTTGGGTAAAATTGAAATGCAAACACACATAAAGAAACCAGAAGTACACATGGTAGAAGTTTTTACACTATACTCTAGACACAGCGATCCTAAGACCTGCAACATGACTAAATTTTTTCTTGTTTCTCAGCTTAAAGCATTTCTATCACTCCAAGTATTCAGTGTGCAGCATGATTTTAAAGGAAATAATTTTCTTCCCTAACCTGTTCTCAGGTTCTAATCAAACTGCAGATTTGCATGTGGCCATATTATGATCCTTGGCCCCTATTCAGACCGACTATTCCAGTTGAGAACACAAAGAGCATTTTTACCAGCTGTGAATGCTGACACTGATTCATTACCGTTCTGGTCCTCTCGCCTGCATTCTGGTCATGCCTTAACTTCAGACAGGTTAGGCCCTGCTCACTCTATCTATGGCAACCCACTCCAGTATTCTTGCCTGGAGAATCCCAGGGACGGAGGAGCCGTGCGCTGCCGTCTATGGGATCGCACAGAGTTGGACACAAGTGAAGCAACTTAGCACCAGCAGCAGCACTCTACCTGAGAGTCTTAAAAAGCAAAATCAGTAAAGAACCAACATACGAAAAGCTGCAAATGAAATTTTATCCCCTTCTGACCATTATATTTTTAATCAGCGCTTATAAACGTGGCTAAGTTTCTAATTAAAATCATACTGCAATTTTTCTTTGCAAGTTTAAATAGAAATTTACTTTAAATATGGTATTCTCTGTAGCATCACTAGAAAGAATCATGTGACAAGAAAAACATCTTAAACTCAGGAATATTCCCTTAAAAAATTATAATTTTATGTCTTTCCCCAGGCATTTATCCTCCATTTAATGGTCTGTCAAACACCAGTTTCTGAATATTCAACATGGAAACAATAAAGGTAGCTCTTTGAGCAAGAAAAATTATTGGGACAAATAATATCATTATTCTACCCATCAGAACTCTGCATTGCAAGTGACAGAAAGCTAACTCAAGCCACATTAAGCCCCCCAAAAAAGACATTAGTGGCTTATAAAGCTGGGCAGAAACTGGCATAGTTCTGAAAGAAAAACTATAGAAAGGAGGGCCTCAAAAAATGGGAGTAGGTCTCCTTTGGTTGGTTGGTGTGTGTGTCTCTCCCTAACCACCCTCCCCCCACACTCAACTCTTATCCCTGATAGCGTCTCCTTAGCTTTATCATTTAAGCAGAACTTAAAGCACATGTAATGAGTAATGTGCCCACCTCTTTGATGGTTGGGAGGGCTAGGGTAGGGGGAGAATGGGTGGCCAAGATTCATTTCTAAAAGAGGGGTTGGGTTGAAGGGAATATCCTGAGGAACCCAAAACAATTAATTAATCAAAAAATTCAGCACCACACCCATGCCAGATGTCACACTAGACCTTTACATATGGTATTTCCGTGGAAGGCTCACAATAACATCATCAGAGTGGTATTACCATATCCATTCTCTAGATGAGGAGACTAAGGTTCAGAAAGCTTAAGTAACCAGTAAAAGTCCTGATTTAAAAGCAGGACTAATTCCAAGTCATATGTATACTCATTAACCTTTTCTATAATGTCGTCCCAAATGTCCTCCAAATCAGAAACGGACAGTGATACATTGTACATTGCAACCTCTCACCAAGGGAGCTTGAACTATAAATGCAGGTACTGTTTTACTTTTAGAGGGATTCCTCTAAGTCAGGCAAGATTAAAGATACTGTGAAACCATAAACAGGAATAATATAATTAAGGACATATATCCAAATAGTAGGGCTTCTCTGATGGCTCAGATGGTAAAAAATACGCCTGCAACGCAAGACACCCAGGTTCAAACCCTGGGTCAGGAAGATCCCCTGGAGAAAGGAATGGCAACCCACTCCAGTATTCTTGCCTGGAGAATTCCATGGTCAGAGAAGCCTTGCCAGCTATAGTCCATGGGGTCACAAAGAGTCAGTCATGACTGAGCAATTAACATTTCCACTTTCATTCAAATAGGAAGGATGTGAAAGTTAGCCAGGAGGAGGGAAAAAGGGTATTTTATCACCATTATTCTTATAAGTAATGCTCAAAATTCTCCAAGCCAAGCTTCAACAGTATGTGAACTGTGAACTTCCAGATGTTCAAGCTGGATTCAGAAAAGGCAGAGGAACCAGAGATCAAATTGCCAATATCCGTTGGATCATCAAAAAAGCAAGAATTCCAGAAAAACACCTACTTCTGTTTTATTGACTACACCAAAGCCTTTGACTGTGTGAATCACAACAAACTGTGGAAAATTCTTAAAGAGATGGGAACACCAAACCACCTGACCTGCCTCCTAAGCAATCTGTATGTAGGTCAAGAAGCAACAGTTAGAAATGGACATGGAACAACAGACTGGTTCCAAATTGGGAAATGAGTACATCAAGGCTATGTATTGTCACCCTGCTTATTTAACTTGTATGCAGAGTACATCATGAGAAATGCTGGACTGGATGAAGCACAAGCTGGAATCAAGATTGCTGGAAGAAATATCAATCACCTCAGATATGCAGATGACATCACACTTACGGCAGAAAGCAAAGAACTAAAGAGACTCTTGATGAAAGTGAAACAGGAGAGTGAAAAAGCTGGCTTAAAATTGAACATTCAGAAAACTAGGCATGGCACCTGGTCCCATCACTTCATGGCAAATAGATGGGAAAACAATGGAAACGGTGACAGACTTTATTTTGGGGGCTCCAAAACCACTGCAGATGGTAACTGAAGCCATGAAATTATAAGACACTTGCTCCTTGGAAGAAAGTTATGACCAACCTAAACAGCATATTAAAAAGCAGAGACATTACCATCAAAGGTCCATCTAGTCAAAGCTATGGTTTTTCCAGCAGTCTTGTATGGATGTGAGAGTTGGACTATAAAGAAAGCTGAGCACCGAAGAATTGCTGCATTTGAACTGTGGTGCTGGAGAAGACTCTTGAGAGTCCCTTGGACAGCAAGGAGATCCAACCAGTCCGTCCTGAAGGAAATCAGTCCTGAATAGTCATTGGAAGGACTGCTGCTGAAGCTGAAACTCCAATACTCTGGCCACCTGATGTGAAGAACTGACTCACTGGAAAAGACCCTGATGCTGGGAGAGATTGAAGGCAGGAAGAGAAGGGGATGACAGAGGATGAGATGGTTGGATGGCATCACCGACTCAATGGACATGAGTTTGAGTAAGCTCCGGGAGTTGATGTTGGACAGGGAAGCCTGGCGTGCTGCAGTCCATGGGGTCGCAAAGAGTCAGACACGACTGAGCGACTGAAGTGATTCTTGTATACAACTAAGAACAAAAAAAAAAATGCCCAATATGAGGAGGGTAATAGGAAGCCCCATAATAAAGCTATGTCATAAAGTACACAGGAAAAAAGAGAAACGTATTATATGAAAAGCAACAGCACAGAAACTTATCTTCTTAACTTTGGCACAAGCTGAAGGTGTGTGTTGGGGGGCAAATAACTCTGCTTCGGATCTGAAACACCATCCAGAACTAACAGACTTGTAATCGGAATTCATACTACTAGTGCAGTTCAAATACTCAACCACTAAATTTAATTTAAAATGGTCTCAGGTTGCTAGGACCCCAGGCAATGCCAGAAGCAAACACAAATCTTTTATGCAAAAACTGACTTTCAACCCACACTGACACTGATTGTCAGATACCATCGATTGTAATGCACATCCAGATTCCAGAATTTTTAACACATCGGGGTTGGGGGGGAGAGGTGAATATTAAAATAAATGAGGTACGAAAAGACTGGAAACCACACACTCTACAGTGGTAGCATTTAAATGAAAATTTACTTCCAAATTCACTTTCTCCAATTCTGAACTCTCTAGCCAATTCCTTCCAATTCCCCAATCTCACCTCACTACCCCTACTACCACACAAACTTTTTGCACTTTCTTCACAGTCCTAACATGTAGTCCATAACCAGTCTTTCTCAATTCAAGATTCTAAAAATATTTAGTTTGTAACACAATAGTTAATACCTGCTACTCATAGTAGCCATACTGTTCTTCATGAGAAACTCTGTGAACAGAATTAGTAGCATTTCTGACAATACAGCTAGATTTTGGAATTATTTCTCCCTACTTAGTACATGTTAATACTCTCAACTCAATGGACATGAATTTGAGCAAACTGTGGGAGATAGTGAAGGACAGGGAAGCCTGGCGTTTTGCAGTCCATGGGGCCACAAAGAGGTGGACATGACTTAGTGACTGAACCACAATAACTTGCTACATAATAAAATACCACTGATCAAAAATCTTTTGAGTTTATAAAAAAGATCTTTGGGTTTATAAACAGCTCATCTTCATTAAAAAATCTTTAATCCATTTTAAAAACACTTTATTTGAACATAACTGCAACCTTACAGAAGAGTTGCAAAACAAGATTTAATTCATAGAAGCCCTGTTTATCCTTTACCTGGACCTGTCTATTGTTAACATTTTGTCCCATTTGTTTTATCATATACACTCTCTTGCATGCTTACTCTATTTTTTTCCTCTTGAAATTTTTAAGAGAAAAGTTCTTATATCATACCCTCTATCCCTAAATTCTTCAGTGTAAATTTGTAAGAATAGGGATATTCTCTTACATAACCATACAGTTAACGTCAGAAAAATCAACACTGCTAAATGCTTTTATCAAATCTACTGCCCTATTCTAATTTTGTCAACCAGCCCAATAGTATTCTGTATTTTTTATTAATAGTATCAGATTGCTTGATCCAATCTGTAAAATTTAAATCCATTTTAATAATTCATTTAAAAACTATATTAACTATATTTAATGACAGATAAAGTCTATACTGAGAAGTCTAAAATTGTACTTATTGTTATTTGAATTACATGAACTTTAGCTTGCATATAAAACTACTAAAATAAATACTATTAATTTTAATTGCTTTAGCTCATTCATGGCCTGTATTAGTTTTCTAACAACTATGATGAGCACTGTGCTACTTATCTTTGAAATTAAATGTAAAATTCAAATTCTGCCACATAAGTATTTATAAATATGTCACAAGGGCCTAAAAAAATAATGAAAATAATTGGTACTTTTGCCATAACCCAAAATATTTTATCACTAAAATTTACCTATTTACTGTCAACTCTTTTTTGTGCATTAGCTAGAATATGAAGGGAAAGTACTAGAACACAAACGTGGGGCATATAAACTGTTGCTACTATTTTGAAGGACCATTTGGCAACTGCTCTAAAACTTTTACAGGCATATGCCTAAGGATAAACTTATACAAGATGCAAGTACACAAATTATAAGAAACTGGAAGCACCTTTATCAATAGAAGCCAGGTCAATACATTACACTATATTTAAAGAATGGACTACCATGCAGCTACTATAAAAAAACAAGATGGGTCTATGAAAGACACCTATAATAAATGTTAAGTGACAAAAATGTTGTATAACAGTACTGCAGGTCTTATATATGTAAAAAGAGAAAGGAAGGGAGGACATACTATATATGTAAATTGACATACACAAACACATGCTTACATGTGTTTACATAAGCATATGAAATTCTAGAAGGAAACACAAGGACCTGTTAGCAATGTTCAGATCTGGGGAATAAGACTGGAAAGTAAAAGTCAGGAACTTTTACTTTCCATTTTACATCTTATTCTACTTTTTAAATTGCTAATCAAAAGCAGAGTTGTTTATATTTTTTAATCTGTGACAATTTTTTAAATATCAAAAGTAAACTAGCAATCACAACTGAAAGTGAAATAAAAAGAATTATCACCTGCTAGGAATAACATAAAACTGTATTTTTTCATATTCTAATTCTAGTCTCCAATGCAGAAGGGGAAATTAGCAGTTGCTGCACACACAGCCAATATTTTTCTATTATTATCTTTCTAGTAATTATCAATGGCACAAAATTTCTAGATGGCTGACCAGAGCAAAGGATACTTGTGGCCTATGGCCCTAAAAGAGAAAAATTACCTACCAACATGACAGAAGTTAAATTTATAAGGAAAAACTTGAACAAGTCAGCCAGTCCCTTCATAAAATCCATGATATTCAACTAAATTATCAAGTTGAATGAAGTAAAGAGTGACTTATTCACTATTCACTAGTAACTATTTAGTCACTATTCCAGTGACTGAAAGATTAACGCAATTCCTCAAAGTACATTCCCTGGAGAAGGAAATGGCAACCCACTCCAGTATTCTTGCCTGGAGAACTCCATGGGCAGAGGAGCCTGGTAGGCTACAGTCCATGTGGTCGCACAGAATCAGACACGACTGAGCGACTTCGTTTTCACTTTTCAAAGTACATTAATCCAAAATAAAAAATTACTAGCAAACTGCATAGTTGGTAATTCTATATAAATATGAAAGGTTCATATCTTGTAATAGCATTCATAAAACATGAACCAAAATTATTAATACTCATGTATGTGTCTAGATCTATTAGACTCCATTATATACATTTGTTGTCGTTTAGTTGCTAAGTTTTTTCTTTTGTGACCCCATGGATTGTAGCCTGCCAGGCTTCTCTGTCCATGGGATTTCCCAGGCAAGAATGGAGTAGGTTGCTACTTCCTTTTCCAGGGGATCTTCCTGACCCAGGGATTGAACCTGCCATCTCCTGCACTGGCAGGCAGGTTCTTTATCACTAAGTCACCAGGGAAGCCTTGTGTATATATACATCCACATATAAAAACATATTTATGTAGTTATATAACAAATACATATATAAATAATGGAAGGAAAAGGTGCTATATATACAAGTTTTCTCCTCCACTGCTTTTAAAACAATTTTTATAACCTGTTATTTCACTAAAAAGAAGCCAGGAATCAGTCAGGCCTGGTTTATCTCCAGAGACTATAAAATTAACAATTATTTCTTTTATTATACTTCCAAATCCCCAATAAAAACCTTTGTGGATATTTTTTTGGTTTCCTAAAAGCCACATTGTTAATATCAACCACATGTTTTCCATTCTTTTTTTTGTTAGTGACATCAAAGTTCACAGAGTACAAAATGATTCCCAGGGCTATATGTGAAATACATGTCCCTGCCTATCTTTACACCCTGTCTCCTTTATCACTCTTACACTCAATCATTACCCTTCAGCAATACTCATTTTCTAAAGTATTCAAATACACCAAGCCCATCAAGCCTGAGAAGTAGTTGCACTCCTATTCCCATAACCAGAAAATCCATCTCCAGTTCTTCATGAGACTATCTCCTCATCATTCGAGCCTCAGCTCAAATGTCCTCTTCTTACAAAGGACTTTTATAACCGTGGAGTATAAATTAGTCCTTCCAGGCACACTCTACCCCACCATCCTATTTTATTTTCTTCTCAGGACTTATCACACTATTTCAAGCTGTCTTGTTCTTTTATGTATTATTTTTCCAATCATTTTTCCCCAGTATTTTCCTCAACAATGATTTCTAAGCCTTGTGACAGCAGGAATCTTGACTATCTTCTTCATTGTGATATCCCCAGTATCTGGTACACAGTAGTTACGCAATATGTATTTGCTAGATGATTGAATTAGGGAGAAATCAATCTTGCCACTACATTCTCTCAGATGTTGGCAATATAATCTAATATAGCATCCACCAAAATGTGAAAATATATGTATATGAAAACCACAATTATGTCTTTACAGCTATTTTGAAATCTATGAAAATGACCAAGAATTCTAAAAAATGAATGAATATTGCTCCTGTCTAAATGATCATTACATAAACCTAATACACTGGCAACAAATATAATTTAAAACCCCAATCATATATATGATCTAAAATTTACAATATATTTTGTTTCTTTGAAAGTGTCATTACCAACATTTTCCTTTAAACTACATTATATTGCTTAGTAACACATATATTAAAATAGCCATAGTGAGATACAGAAGTTTTGCTTTTGATATGATCGTGATGATGGTACGTAAACGTTTGTTGAGTAGTTACTATGTGCCACCACCTTAAACACATTAGCTCGTCTAATCCTTACATCACACTAGGAGTTGCAGTACTATTACCGTTGTCATTTTACAAATGAGAAAACTGAGAAAGCGGGCTTAATTTATCTAAGGTCACTTAGTAAATTACAAATTCAATCTACCTTCTTAACTGAAAAACAGATGTTAAGAATTAAGAACATGTAATACTTTAAAAGATAAGTCAGTTTATTGAGCCTTTAGTTTCAGGTATTATATATAATGTAGTTTGATTTTCATTCATTTAACTCAATTAAAAATTATTTACATTAAGTGTGAGCCTAGATCAATATCCGAATTTGACTTGCACTGCCATCATCAATAAGAAGGAAAGGGAGGGGAGAGAAGAGGTGGAGGAGGAGAAACAAGGAGGGAGGGCAATTACTGCTAGCAAGTATAATGCACACCATTTCCAGGGCAACTGTCAAAGTCCTGGACTGCCTGATTCAGCCCTTCTGCCTCTGTTTACAATCGCTCTATCAGTCTAAAAACATGGTCACTGCATCCTGTTTTGTACAGCAGTTAATTCAACATATACAAAAGGGTATTTAACCTTTTTTTTTTTAATAAGCTCAACATGAAAGATCTGAAATAGCTAGTATCCACATATTTCTTTGGAGAAGGCAATGGCACCCCACTTAAGTACTCTTGCCTGGAGAATCCCATGAATGGAGGAGCCTGGCGGGCTGCAGTCCATAGGGTTGCTAGGAGTCGGACACGATTGAGCGACTTCACGTTCACTTTTGAGTTTTCTGCTTTGGAGAAGGAAATGGCAACCCACTCCAGTGTTCTTGCCTGGAGAATCCCAGGGACGGCAGGGCCTGGTGGGCTGCCGTCTATGGGGTCACACAGAGTCAGACACGACTGAAGTGACGCTGCACATATTTTTTAAACAGTACACAGTTTTCACCTTATTACTATATAAGTAATAAAAACATTCCCAGTATTATACAACAGGATGCAATTGTAACATACACTTAAAATACATGCTATATCAACATTCAGTTAAAGGTTAAATTATTTCATTTCTAAATGAGCCAAGACCATACATATACTTTCTCCATAGTAAATATTACACATTCAACCATGAACACTGTAGTTTAACCACGAACATGGATTTGAAGTCACAAAATAAAAGCCAGAAGCTACAATTTCATCCCCCAAGTTGTTTTTGCCTGTTTTATTCTCTGGTTTCAGACTACATGTTAGGACTGTTTTGTTCTGTAGTATTTAAAAGCTACAATTCCCCGTTTGTTTATTTTTGGTTTGTTTTAGAAGAGGAAGCCCTACAGTAAAGATTCTATGCACACAGTGCACTTACACAAAGTTAAAAACAGAAGTTATAATCTTTCTTGAAATGTAATTCTGATTTTCAAATTTTAACACAAACTAAACTGTTAGTATAAACCCATAATGGTAAAGTAATAAATAAAAACTGAAAAGGACACATAATTATATACTACGATAATTGGACAAGAATACAAGATTGTCCAATCCAGTGCCACTTTTCTTAAATTCAAACTTATTGAAGTAAAAATTACTTATAGATGTTTAAAATGTTCAGTGTGATGGTATTTGGCAAATACTGTATAACTGTGTAATTATCACCAAAATTAAGATATGACTATTTCCATTACCAACATAAGTTCCCTCAAATTCCTCTACATTCAATTCCCCCTACTGATGGCCCTAGGCAGCAGATGTTTTGTGACACTGTAAATTATTTTCATTTTCTAGGATTTTATGTAACTGAATTATACAGCACTTATTACTTTGTATATGGCTTCTTCCATTTAGCATGCTGTTTTAGTGATTTGAGATTCACATGTTATATGTATTCATAATTCATACCCATTTATTAATGAGTAATATATTATGACAAACCTAGATAGCATATTAAAAAGCAGAGATATTACTTAGCCAACAAAGGTCTGTCTAGTCAAGGCTATGGTTTTTCCAGTAGTCATGTACAGATATGAGAGTTGGACTGTGAAGAAGGCTGAGCGCCGAAGAATTGATGCTTTTGAACTGTGGTGTTGGAGAAGACTCTTGAGAGTCCCTTGGACTGCAAGGAGATCCAACCAGTCCATCCTAATGGAGATCAGTCCTGGGATTTCTTTGGAAGGACTGATGCTGAAGCTTAAACTCCAGTACTTTGGCCACCTCATGCGAAGAGTTGACTCATTGGAAAAGACCCTGATGCTGGGAGGGATTGGGGGCAGGAGGAGAAGGGGACGACAGAGGATGAGATGGCTGGATGGCATCACCCACTCGATGCATAAGAGTTTCGGTGAACTCCAGGAGTTGGTGGACAGGGAGGCCTGGCATGCTGCAATTCATGGGGTCGCAAAGACTCAGACATGACTGAGCGAATGAACTGAACTGAGTATATTTTATTATAGGGATATACTACAATTTGTTTATCCACTCACCTGTGATGAACATTTGGATTGTTTCTAAGGTAGGGCTTTTACAAACAAAAGTGCTACAAATTCACATGAATAAGTTTTTCTGTGGATATATGTTTTCATTTCTCTTCATTAAATACCACAGAGAGAACTCCAAAATCATATGCTAAATTGCCAAATATTTTCCAATGGAATGTACACTTTTACATTCCCAGCAGCAGTATTTACATTTTTTGCCTAATTTTAATTTGATCATGTTTTCTTTTTATTGAATTATAAGAAATCTTTAAAAGTACTGGATAGAAGTCATTTATCAGACTTAGTATAAATATTTTTCCCAAGCTAGTGCTTATCTTTTCATTTTCTACTGATAGCTTTCAAAGAAAAGTGGTTAATCATAATGAAGTCTAGTTCATTTTTTTGTTTTTTTTTTATATTCAGAATTTTCTTCTAGATGTTTTATAGTTTTGTTTTTTTAATTTTGGTCTATAACTCTTTTTGTTGTGTATGGTATGAAGGAAGACTCAGTGTTTATTTCCACACTGGGCTCCCCCACCCAGATTAGCCAGCCAGTTGTTTCAGGACATTTATTGAAAAGACTATAACTTCCTCCTTTAAGTGCCCTGGCACCTCTGCCAAAAGTCAATTGACCTTTTAGAAATGTGGGTCTATTTCTGGACACTCAATTCTATTCTATTGATCCATAATGTCTGTCTTATTACTACTACCACACTGTATTTAAATAAATCTTGAAACCAGGCAGTTTAAACTATGTCCTTTTTAAAACTGCTTTATTAATTTGTCTTTTCATGTAAATATATATATATATATATATTTTTTTTTTGGCTAGCACACAATACATTGGATCTTAGAGCTCCAACGAAGGATCTAACCCATGACCCCTGAAGTGGAAGCATGGAGTCTTAACCACTGGATTGCCAGGGAAGTCTCAAAAATTTTTGCATTAGACTATCAATAACTTTTCATACTGTTCAGAGATACCAAAGGAACATTTCATGCAAAGATAAGCTCAATAAAGGACAGAAATGGTATGGACCTAACAGAAGCAGAAGATATTAAGAAGAGATGGCAAGAATACACAGAAGAACTGTACAAAAAAGATCTTCACGACCCAGATAATCACGATGGTGTGATCACTCACCTAGAGCCAGACATCCTGGAATGTGAAGTCAAGTGGGCCTTAGAAAGCATCACTACGAACAAAGCTAGTGGAGGTGATGGAATTCCAATTGAGCTATTCCAAATCCTGAAAGATGATGCTGTGAAAGTGCTTCACTCAATATGCCAGCAAATTTGGAAAACTCAGCAGTGGCCACAGGACTGGAAAAAGTCAGTTTTCATTCCAATCCCAAAGAAAGGCAAAGCCAAAGAATGCTCAAACTACTGCACAATTGCACTCATCTCACACGCTAGTAAAGTAATGCTCAAAATTCTCCAATCCAGGCTTCAGCAATATGTGAACCGTGAACTTCCTGATGTTCAAGCTGGTTTTAGAAAAGGCAGAGGAACCAGAGATCAAATTGCCAACATCCGCTGGATCATGGGAAAAGCAAGAGAGTTTCAGAAAAACATCTATTTCTGCTTTATTGACTATGCCAAAGCCTTTGACTGTGTGGATCACAATCAATTGTGGAAAATTCTGAAAGAGATGGGAATACCAGACCACCTGATCTGCCTCTTGAGAAACCTGTATGCAGGTCAGGAAGCAACAGTTAGAACTGGACATGGAACAACAGACTGGTTCCAAATAGGAAAAGGAGTACGTCAAGGCTGTATATTGTCACCCTGTTTATTTAACTTATATGCAGAGTACATCATGAGAAATGCTGGACTGGAAGAAACACAAGCTGGAATCAAGATTGCCGGGAGAAATCTCAATAACCTCAGATATGCAGATAACACCACCCTTATGGCAGAAAGTGAAGAGGAACTCAAAAGCCTCTTGATTTGGGAGAATGGCATTGAAATATGTGTAATATCATATATGGAACGAGTCGCCAGTCCAGGTTCGGTGCACGATACTGGATGCTTGGGGCTGGTGCACTGGGATGACCCAGAGGGATGGTATGGGGACGAGGGAGGAGGGTTCAGGATGGGGAACACATGTATACCTGTGGCGGATTCATTTCGATATTTGGCAAACCAATACAATATTGTAAAGTTTAAAAATAAAATAAAATTTAAAAATAAAATAAAATAAATGACCATTAAGCTAAAAAAAAAAAAAGCCTCTTGATGAAAGTGAAAGTGGAGAGTGAAAAAGTTGGCTTAAAGCTAAACATTCAGAAAATGAAGACCATGGCATCCAGTCCCACCACTTCATGGGAATAGATGGGGAAACAGTGTCAGACTTTATTTTTCTGGGCTCCAAAATCACTACAGATGGTGACTGCAGCCATGAAATTAAAAGACGCTTACTCCTTGGAAGGAAAGTTATGACCAACCTAGACAGCATATTCAAAAGCAGAGACATTACTTTGCCAACAAAGGTCCATCTAGTCAAGGCTATGGTTTTTCCTGTGGTCATGTATGAATGTGAGAATTGGACTGTGAAGAAGGCTAAGCGCTGAAGAATTGATGCTTCTGAACTGTGGTGTTGGAGAAGACTCTTGAGAGTCCCTTGGACTGCAAGGAGATCCAACCAGTCCATTCTGAAGGAGATCAGCCCTGGGATTTCTTTGGAAGGACTGATGCTAAAGCTGAAGCTCCAGTACTTTGGCCACCTGATGCAAAGAGTTGACTCACTGGAAAAGACTCTGATGCTGGGAGGGATTGGGGGCAGGAGGAGAAGGGGACGACAGAGGATGAGATGGCTGGATGGCATCACCGACTCGATGGACATGAGTCTGAGTGAACTCCAGGAGCTGGTGATGGACAGGGAGGCCTGGCGTGCTGTGATTCATGGGGTCACAAAGAGTCGGACACGACTGAGCAACTGATCTGATCTGATCAATAACTTTACAAAAAGACTCCTGAAGTTTGTATTAAAATTTCACTGAATGCACAGATCAATTTGTAACTCAGTGTTTCTTAATCTCTATCCATACATTAGAATTATCTGGGCACATCAAAAGATAACTCAAGCCTAGCTAGACCCCCATTCCAAACCAATCAAATCAGTAGGTTCTAATATGGAGTTATGATTCAGAAATGCTGATTTAATCTTTCAGAGAGAATGATTTCATTAAAATTAAAGATATTTGAGACTACAAAGAACTTTTTTGTCACAAATATTACTGGCGTGTAATTAGAAACTGGGATACCCATTTAAAAATTAATTTCCATTTGTTAGACTACAGATCTAATATTTAGATAAGACCTAAGTTAAATATCAAGCCCCTGGTCATCAAGCCAAACTTAAAAAAGAAAAAATTGGGGGGGGGACTTCCCTGGTGGTCCAGACTCTGAGTTTCCAATGCAGGTTTCCCAGGTTTAACCCCTGGTCAGGGAACTAGATCTCACATGCCACAACTAAAAGGTCCTGCATGCTACAACTAAGACCTTGTGCAGACAAATACATTTTTTTTTTAAAGAAGAAATCTGGAAATTTTTCAGAAGATATTTGAGGAAGAAAAACTCCAGAGAAAAAAAAACCCTGACAATCAAGAATTTTATGTCTTGGTAAACTATCATTCAAGAGTGAGAGTTAAACAAAAAAACTTTCAGACACACAAAAAGAGCTTACACTAGCTGAACCTAACTAAAAGATATTTCTATATGAGAAAGAAAAATATTAAAACAGAAGGAAGGAGAGTGGCACACACACAAAAAATACTACTAGCCCCGAACTCAGCAGTTCAAACACGCATTTCAGGAACAACTAACCCCAATTTTGTACAAACTGTTTCAGATTACAGAAAAAGAGGTAACACTCACCAACTTTTTTCATAAGTATAGTGCCACCCTGACATCAAAATCAGATGAGAAGAGACATTAAAAGAAAAGAACATTAAATGCTAAAATATCTTATGCAAATAGACACAAAATTCTCAATAAAATATTACCAAACTAAACAGCAAAGTAGAGGAGAAAAACCAATATAAGCTTAGCTGCCTTGGTATCAACAAGTGGTGGCAAGTCTCCTAAAATGTAATTAAATAAAATATCTTGGCATTAAGAAAAGGAAGAGAAGAGAAAAAACAGCACATCAAGACCTAGTTGGGTTTACCACAGTATTGCAAGAATTGCAAGTATATTTTTCTTTATACTTTTCCATAAGTTTGAAACACTATATGTCATAATTTTTTTTAAGCTCCAAAGGGGTGGTAATCCTCAGATAAAAAAGATTGAAACCTAAATAATGTCCATAGTAGGGAAAAAGAATAGGAAATCAATTTACTCACAGAACCCTCCAAATACTTAGAACTTGAAGATTTCAATGCCACAGAATGTTGGGGTAAGACTTCCCACTAAAATCTTGGGAGTTTGATTGAAAACCTACATATTCATACTAATTAAGATGCTACCTCCATCATGCTCAGTCAAGCCATTACTTCCCTTCGACTGACAGACCAGAATGTTGGTCTCTGGAGGAATTCTACAGAGACCAGACGTCTAGAGAAATTCTGCATTTGGTATCAGCAGTAGAAAGCAGACGTGACACAGCATACTGATACAGGCCAAAAGTAACAGGTAGTTAACCTCACCAGGAGCAACTTTAACCAACAAGGGACAGATTTTGGTAGATAAACTGCTCAGTTTTCCTGCACCTCAGATAGACAAGTCTGTGGTTATTACGCTCTAAACCACCAAGGAAATGTTTGATATTTACACTGTCCCATATGGTAGCCACTAGCTGCAAGTGGCTATTGTGCACTTGAGATGTGGCTAGTGTGAACAAAAACTGAATTTTAAATTTTATTTAAGTAATTTAATATTAAATAACAACACGTGACAGCACAGAGTCTGAGAGTCTCTAGTAATACTGAATCCTTAGCTGTGCCCACAGTGGTAACCTACTCAATCAATATACTCTTTACTATTAAACAGTTTTCCTCTTGTACTGTCTCACTTCCCCATTCTCTCTGATTATAATTCCTGGAATCATCTCCCTATCTTAAGAGTCTGCTTTTGTGAGACTAAGACTATAAGGATCTGATGAAAGCTTCCTGTAGAAAGGCAAAGATTAAATTGAGCCACAAGAAATTAGGAAATGACAGGAAAAAGAAACAGAACAAATCATCAATAAACTGTTATTAATAATCTCAGAGATAAAAGTAGATATTCTATCTATGAAACAAAAATGTAATATTAAAATGGGAACAGAGAATAAGAAAGCTCTAGGAGAAATTAAAACCATGGCAAAAAAATTTTATAAGTCAGTGGAAGGATGAGAAGATAAAGTGAAAGACAGTAAGAAAAACAAAAATCCTAACAGTTGTACTTTGGAAGAAAAAAAAAAAAGATTTAAAAAAATTATGCAATTAACCCAAGAGATACAATGTCCAAATAGGAGAAACAATGGCAAATTAATAGTAAATCCAGAAAGAAAGAATTGAAAAGAAGAAAAAAAAGAGAAATTATTAAAAAACTACAGGAAATTTTCCCAAAATTAAAAGATATCAATCTCCTAA
>NW_011495071.1:16896977-16906298 GCF_000754665.1 Bison bison bison
CTCCTAAATTAAAAAAATATATATATCAGCACATGACTGAAAAAAAGACGGGCTAAGGCACAATATAACAAAAGTTCTGAAGACCAAGATAAAGAAAATCCTAAAAGCTTCCAGAGAAAAATCAAGATTAGTTTCAGACTCTTTAACAGTAACAGTGGATGCTTTTTTAAAAAGTAGACTTAATTTAACAGTAAACAATATTTTTATAATCTGAGAATGTAAATACCAAAAACAGATTTTAAAATTGGGACATAGCTATAGTAAAAGAATGGAATAAGAGTAAAAGGGGAGGACTCTGAAACCTAAAATCTCAATTACATACAAGAATTACTTAAGTCAAGAAATTGGCAGAAGAGGCATATTATTTTTAATTATGTAGATAAATATCACAAGAAATAATGAAAAGAATTAGGAGTGATTATGTCTGAGGAGCAGAACTGGAGAGAGGGGAAGAATTAGAGAGGGGACTGCAATTTTTCATGTTAATCTTTTAGTGCTATTTGGTTTTTTAACCATGTGTATGTATTACTTTGGATGAAACAAAAATGTACTATAAAAGCAGAACAAAAATTTTATGCTAAAATGGTTCAAGTTTTTGAAACTATTTTTGATTATCAGTTGTAAAGAGATGGTATAATAACTGGAATCCAAAGATAATTGCAACACAGGAAATATCTACTACTCATTTTAGACATTTCATTTAGTAAAACTTAAGAAAATGCTAACAGGAAATATAGTTAAAACTATTCATTTGTGCTAAGGGAAGACAGAATATGAATAAACCCATTTATTTTTGCCATTAAAATACACCAAGAAAATATAATCTGTTGGGAAGATGAAGCCTCATATATGGAGAACGTTAAGCTCTATATATTTTACAAAGTTAATATTAAAACTGGGTACTATCACAAATCAATGAGCTAGACATTCACAGAAATGTTAGGCACATAATCAGCCCTTAGTTTTGTTAACTAAATGACCAAAGGAGATACTCCAAGCAGGGCTCCTAAAAAAAACCAAAGAAAAGCCAGTACAAAAATAAAATTTACCATGGATAATATGCAAATAGCAATTGATAACTTAGTATATATTTAGTCACTTTTAGTTTCAGTTTCATCTCTTTTCCTTTCCAGCTAACCTTTTGCCTTCCACTGTGTCATTTTCCCATAAAATGACAGCCACGATAAAAGAAAGAGAAGAGAATGATGACATCAGAACATTTACGATAGGAGAATAAATTCACTAGTCAAGAGATCTTGCCAGCAATAAAATCACTTGAACTTTACAAGTGAGAACAGAGGTTAAAAGAAAATTTCATTTAGAAGAAAAAATTCACCTGGAATATTAGTGATTTTTCTTTTTATTCAACAAATATTTTAAAAAATAATACCCTAAAATTTTTTCCTAAAAATGAATAAACTGACAAGCCTTTGCTATGAAGTTTTCAAAGCACTGTACTGTGATATTAATTGTGGCAAAAGATTATTACAGTTGTCAGTTCATAAGTAATTCAACATCTAAACATTCCTTTCTAAATTCTCATTTTGACAGCTTACCTGGATAATTTAAAATTTTTTCCTGATTCACAAAGTTATTATAATAAAATCAATCCACTTCCTCTTCTACTATCTCAGAATTTTAATACAACTTTTAGGGCAAGCGTTTCTAATTCCATTAATATACAGAACCTCCAAACTTAAACTTTTATTATTCTGCACAAATAATTAACTATCAAGTCTATTCATTTGGTTTTATATAGAAATCAAATGAAATCCTTCTCATACTAATAATTAACCTCACTAAACATTAGAATCCACATATTAACCAATTAGACCTATAGAATGGCAAAAGAATAAGATGTAAAGTAAAAGACTAGCAGGCCAATACTTTTAACTCTAATATTAAAGGCTACCAAGACTAAAAATAACAGCTATTCCTTTATCTCCCCAATGGTTGTGACCACTGAGAGCAACAGTTGTGTTGCTTTCATAACTACGAGCACCCGGCACAATACCTAATGCTCTCCATCGAATTTTAGTATATGAAAAACTGAATAAATTGTTTATATATTATCTCGATAATATCTATTCCTTTAAATTAAATTTGTGTCTCCATTGTGGGAGGCACCCATAATTAACAAAGATTTTAGAAAGCAATAAATACTACATTTGTCAGCAAAATAATCCCATTAAGATATCAATATCCCAAGTACTAAAACGATTAAATGATCTCTTGGAAAAGCTTTCAGCTCTAAAACTCTGAGATTTCACTACCACAGAATATTTTTCTCCTAAAAAGAATTACCTTCTCTGATATTATTCTTTTGTAAGCTTCACTAAATAACACTTTATGCTTTAAAAATGAGAAAGTGTTTCAAAGGGAGCCAGACTTTCTAATTAACTGGAAACGAGAAAAAATTATTGAGGCTTTCATACGAAGGGAAGAAAATAATGTCACTGGCACAATATAAATTTTAGTGACTAAACAACATTATAACTTGCTGAAAAATCATAAAGGAATCAAGCATTTCCAATACAATTCTGAAAATAAAACAGAAAGTTATAAAATGAGAAGTCATTAATAAATAACTGCTTGAAAACCTAAAGTTTTTAGTGACTGACGAACAAGTACCCCTTTTCATGTATTTTGTGTCCCCTAGAAAGAGGAGATGCTTCTACATGGAATAAAAGTTAACTTTCTTTTTATAAGAAAGGGTCTCTGATGAGAATGCCTGAAGTTGAGGGGAAATAAAGTACTAGATAAGTCTTAAAAACCACCTTATATTTCCTTTGTATAAAGTTTTTTCCCCTATCCTTGGTCCTGTCAGTATAGGATAAGCTGACTCTCTGAACCTATCATATGCAAGGAAATATCTTAACTTCTACAAAGTCAAAGAACTTTTGCCAGGACTATGTGGATTTGGAAAAAGAGGAATTCCAGTAAATTCCAAGTAACCATTTGTTACCACAGAGAAATAAAACTGATTTGTTCAGTTTTGGAATGGACGAGCTTTTCATTGGACAGAGCCAGCTGAGAATTATAAAGCTAAGCTACTTTAACCCACAACCCTCACAAACAGCTAAGAAGCAGTCATCAAGGGTGTGATTCTTAGGCTAGCAGAAAGTACATTTTCAAAAGTTCTTTCAGCTTTCAAAGGAATAACTTCTGTTAATAATATTTCTTAAGACCTCCATATGACCACTTGGTCAGTCACTTTCCTCCATGTACATTATGCATCGTAGGTTTTGAAGTAAGACAGATCTAGTTTTTAATAATCAGATCAGTAACTACCAGCTGCCTAATTCTGGTTCCCTAACTATAGAGAAGACAATCATACTCTATATTTTGATGACTACTTCATAAGCTTTATAAGAAAAAAAAAAAGATGATCTCACAAATTAAAAGTAGCAGAAATCAATCTTACACAACTTTTTTTTTAGCAAATAGTGAAAAAAAGGAAATACTAAGTCATTGTATGAAGCCAGCATGACCCTAAAACCAACACCTGACATGGCCATTATGAGAAATGAAAATGATAGAGCAACGTCTCTCATAAACAGTGATGAAAATTCTAAAAAATTAATAATAATAATTTAGCAAGGCAAATTCAGCAAAATATAATAAAGGATAATACATATGACTAAGTGGGATTTATTCCAAGAAAACAATGTTGTCTCAACATTTGGAAATAAACCACAGTAACTCACCACATTAACAAAATAAAAAAGAGAAATCCTAAGATTATCTCAAACATGCAGAAGAAGTATCTGATAAAATTTAACAGTCATAATTTTAAAAACCTCTTAGCAATCTGGAAATAGAAGGATAATTCCTTAATCTGATCTGTGTTAAGTCGCTACAGTCCTGTCCAACTCTTTGCACCGCTGTGGACTGTAGCCCACCAGGTTCCTCTATCCATGGGATTCTCCAGGCAAGAATACTGGAGTGGACTGTCATTTCCTCCTCCAGTTTATCTTCTCAACCCAGGGACTGAACCCACATCTCTTATGTCTCCTCCACTGGCAGGTGGGTTCTGTACCAGTAGTGCCACCTGGGAAGCCCCTTAATATGATAAAAGGTATCTTTTACACAAAAAAATACACACACATCCTCACCTACAGCTAACAACAATTTTGACGTTTATATACTGACTCTATTCCCCAGAAGTTGGGGAGAAAACAAGATTGTCCACTGTCATCACTCCTATTCAACTTAGTATTGGAGATTCTAGTCATTACAATGAGACAATAAAACAGCAGAAAAGTATAAAGATCAGAAAAAGTAAAACTGTTCTTGCTCACAGATAACATGATTATATACATAGAAAATGCAAAGCAATCTATGAACAAGCAACTACAATGAATAAATGAACCCAGTAAGGTTGTTTTGATACGAGTTTAAGACTTTTCTACTGTATTTCTATAAAGTAACAGCAAACAAATGGAAAATGAAATTTATGAAACAGTATTATATAATAACAAAAGTCAAATAATGAATAAATTTTGCATAAGATAAGTAAGATAACTACACTGAAAAAAAATGAGAAAAAAATTTAAAAATGAAAAGAAATGGGGAAATACACATGGTTCATAGTTTGGAAGATTCAATATTATTATGATAACCAATTCCCCCCCCAATTAATTTATAGGCCCAATTCAATCCTAATCAAAATCCCAGCAAGACGTTTTGTGGAAACTGACAAATCAATCCAAAAATTTATCTGGAGATGCAAAGATCCTAGAATAGCCAAGTTCAAACTTTAACAGGAACAAAGCTAAAGGACTTAACCAAATTTCAACATTTATTATAAAGTGATAGTGTGACAATGGCCAAAGGATGGACAGATATACCAGCAATACTGAGTTCAAACACAAGTCCAGACATATATGGTCACCTGTTATGAAAAAGATGTCACTGAAAATCTGTGTGGAGAAAAGACAGTCTTTTCAATCAAAGGCACTAGAGTTTTGGAAACTAGTATGAAATAACAAAGAACCTTGAGCTCAATTTCACATCATTAACAAAAGTTAATTCAAGGTAGACCACAAAACTAAAAGTCAAAGGTAAAAACTACAAAGCTTCTAGAAGAAAATATAAGAAAATATCTTCATGATCTTCATGTAAGCAAAAATTTTTTTAAATATTCAAAAGGTCACTAAAACTGCTAACTAAAAACTCAAGTTACTAAACTATTAATAGAAAAAAATAAGTTATACTTCATTAAAATTAAGAACTTCTGTTCAGCAAAAGGGGTGCTAGTTCATCCCAAGTGGTGCTAGTGGTAAAGAACCTGCCTGCCAATGCAAGAGACAAAAGAGACACAGGTTCGATCCCTGGGTCAGGAGTATCCCCTGGAGGAGGGCATGGCAATCCCCTCCAGTATTCTTTCCCAAAGTATCCCATGGACAAAGGAGCTTGGTGGGCTACAGTCCATAGGGTTGCAAAGATTTGGACAGATGAAGCGACTTAGCACGCACGCACGCATTCATCAAAAGATATTCATGTTGATGTTTGACTGCCAAACATCAACATGAATATCTTTTGATGAATGCGTGCGTGCGTGCTAAACTCATGCAAAGAGTTGACTCACTGGAAAAGACTCTGATGCTGAGAGGGATTGGGGGCAAGAGGAGAAGGGGACGACAGAGGATGAGATGGCTGGATGACATCACGGACTCGATGGACGTGAGTCTGAGTGAACTCCGGGAGTTGGTGATGGACAGGGAGGCCTGGCATGCTGGGATTCATGGGGTCACAAAGAATCGGACATGAGTGAGCGACTGAACTGAACTGAACTGAATGCAACGCAATTCTGTAAAGCAATTATCCTTCAATTAAAAAATAAATTTAAAATAAAAAATATTAAGAGAGCAAACAGATAATCCACAGACCAGAAGATATTACCAGTACGTAAATCCAGAAAAGGTTTTATATCTACAATTCATAAAGAATATAAAATACTACTATAAAGCAAGTGGGAAAAAAAAAGACAATCCACTGTCAGTAAAAAAAAAAAAGAAAGACAATCCATTTTCTTAAATGGGCAAAAGATCTAGTTAGGAATTTCACAAAAGAGAAAATCCAAATGGCCCATCAATATATAGAAAAGTATTCAAACATCATTAGCATCCAAGAAATGCAAATTAAAGTGACAATAACACACCACTATTCAACTCATAGAATGGCTACACATTCAATGGAAGTGTTGATTAGAAAGTGGAACAACTGGAACTCGTCATCAACTACTACTGGGCGTGTAAACTGATACAACTCTGGAAAACTACTTGGCACTTAACTGCCAAGAGTCAAACATATACTCACTCTGTGTAAGAATATATACTTATTCTGCATGTGTGCATGTTAAGCTGCTTTAGTCGTGTCCAACTCTTTGCAACCCTAAGGGCTGTAGCCTGTTAGGCTCCTCTGTTCATGGGATTCTCCAGGCAAGAATACTGGAGTGTTGCCATTTCCTTCTCCAAGGCATCTTCCTGACCCAGGGATGGAACTCGCAGCTCAATCATTACAGGCAGATTATTTACCACTGAGTCACCTGAGAAGCCTCCAATGATTCTGTAAACCCAACTCCTAGGTATATAGTCAACAAAAATTAATATATGTCCACCAAAAGATGTATAAGAATGTTTACAACAGCTTTATTCGTAAATGTTCCTCCCAAATGGTAGTAACTCAAGTGTCTATAAACTGGAGAATGAATAATACATTTGTACCATACTATACAGAACTGTAATAAACTAGTAATATACTGAACAATATTTTTGGATATTGTAGGTTATTTTCAGCAAATGAAACCAGATATAAAAGATAATGTACTATGTAACAATTTACATGAAATTCAGAAATAGGCCAAACAAATTCATGGAGATAGAACTTAGAATAGTGGTTAATATATGGAGGGAGTAATGTCTCCAAGAATAAACAAAGATTTCTTCTGGTGTGTTTGGAATGTTGTATATTTGGATCTGAGTGGTAATTACATATGTATATACCTATGAAAATATTCATTGAGCAGTATATTTAAGATTAGTGTATATGTTATACCTCAATTTAAAATTTCTGTATTCTCTAAATTTTAAAAAAAGCTTCAATCTGGAATTTGGAACTATCTGCAGGAAAAGAAAGCATTTAACAGAGGACTTGGTCAACTCATAACCTATTTGGTTCAAAAAAATGCATATAAAATAAATGGAAATAAAGTCATGCTAAAAAGGAGACTCAACATTTATTGAGAGTCAATAATAACTCAAGCATTGTGCCAAGGCTATACTTGCACATATATACACATACAGAATCTTATTTAAACTCTAACAAAACTTCAGGACAGGTACTATTATTAATAATAATAGAGATAAGAAATTTACGGTGAATAGATGTTGCTCCTATTCAATTTTAAATGGTTTGATCTTCATAAACACATTTTGGTTTGCATAAAATAGGTTTCTAAATATACTGACAAAAAGTGATTTGTTAATATCCCAACTGGCTTTCCTATCACTTTATCTAAATATCCTACCTGGCTTTCCTATCAAATTATCTAAATATCCTCCTTCAATACAATGTCATCTTACTCTCTCTTACTTTTCTTTATGACACACATTGCTATCTGATAATATATGTGCTTATTTGCTTATTTTATATCTCCCCCACTAGAATGTAGGTTACACGAAGGCAGAGACCTTGGCCATGTTGTTCATAGCTCTCCCCCAGCACCTAGACGCATGTCTGGCATACAGTAGACACCTAATAATACTAGTGGATGGAATGGAAAAGTAGTAATAAATATCCTGACTCTCAATTTGTTTCCTTTTGCATAATATCTATAAAACTAAAAGAAGATGACTGTATTCCACGTCTTTGATAAAAATGTTTATATACCCTTACCAGCAAAAGACTTGATATATATCTTTAATATGGTTGAATCACTTCATACAAACAAGAATTTAGAAGACTGAGTTTAACAGGTTAAACTAATAAAGATTATTATCTTCCAATTACGTCACAAATTGTGTTATTCTGGAGCCAACTAAGCAAAGAGCTGACTTCCCTGGTAGCTCAGCGGTAAAGAATCCACCTACCAATGCAAGAAACTCGAGTTGGATCCCTGGGTTGGGAAGACCCCCTGGAGAAGGAAATGGCAACCCACTCCAATATTCCTGCCTGGGAATTCCATGAACAGAGGAGCCTGGTGGGTTACAGTCCATAGCGTTGCAAATCGGACATGACTTTGAGACTGAACATCAAACAACAAAGCACAGAGTAGGTCACAGTTTCAGGAAGAAGTGCTTGGGGCTAGAAAACTAGCATTGTTAATACTCAGCATTAACACAGAGCTAAAACAGTGATAACTATACAACAACTGAAGTCCTCCATTATTTACGAATAGCCAAGATAGGCAAATAACCTAAGTGTCCATTGATGGATGAAGGAGTAGGAACTGTGATACGTGTGTGTGAGTCCATATATCCACAAATAAGCTACAGATTTCAGAGAACAGATTAGTGGTTTGCTACAGTTGGGGCTGTGGGAGTGCATGAAATTGGTGAAGGAGGTCAAAAGTACAAAGATCCAGTTATAAAATAAGTTGTGATTATTTTAATAATACTTTATTGCATATTTTAAAATTTCTGAAAGAGTAAATCTTAAAAGTCTTTGTCATAAGAAAAAAATTTTTTATAACTATATAAGGTGACGGATGTTACCTAGACATTTTTTGCATTAAACACAAGTACTGAATCATTATTTGTACACTTGAAAGTAATATAATGTTATATATCAATTAAATCTCAATTAAAAAAACACTACTTAAGTGTGTAAGGATGAATGTTTGCACCTTCAATGAATTCTGTTTAATGCACTCTCTTGTCTTAACCCCATTTCCTCACCTCTCTGCTCTAGCTACTATCTCTGCTTTGCTTTAACTTCTCCTGCTATTTTCTTTAATTTTTCCTTCTGTGCTATATATGTGTATCTATACATAGACACACACATATATATGCATATATAAATATATATATATTTATATATATATATATGGTTCCCTAATAGCTCAGTTGGTAAAGGATCTGCCTGCAACGCAGGAGACCCTGGTTCAATTCCTGGGTAGGGAAGATCCGCTGGAGAAGGGAATGGCTACCCACTCCAGTATTCTGGCCTGAAGAATTCCATGGACTGTACAGTCCATGGGGTCCCAAAGGGTTGGACACAACTGAGTGACTTTCATTTCTCACACACACACACACACACACACACACACACATATATATATATATGTACACCATGTATATATCTTTTCCCTCTCTCTAA
>NW_011495071.1:16906398-16906847 GCF_000754665.1 Bison bison bison
GCTGCAGTGAACGGGCTTCTCACTGCAGCGGCTTCTCTTGTGGAGTACAGGCTCTAAGGTGCACAGCATTCAGCAGTTGCAGCATGTAGGCTCAGTAACTGTGACTCTCGGGCTCTAGAGCACAGGCTTAGTAGTTGTAGTGCACAGGCTTATTTGTGCCACAGCATGTGGGATCTTCTGCGACCCCTAAACCCCTGTCCCCTGCATTGGCAGGTGGATTCTTAGCTACTGTACCATCAGGAAGGCCTCTCTAACATATTTAGATATGCATCTATCTTTGAAGCATACACACACATAAAACTTGCCTGGACCTTGCTTTAACCCCTGCAAAACAGTGTTATTTGACGTACTGCCACTTCCTTCAAAAAGTATACAACCTCCACTCCCTACTCCCAAATTCACATGACCACCAATAACGACCTTTGTCACCAAGTCACACTGCCTTCTGT
>NW_011495071.1:16906947-16923901 GCF_000754665.1 Bison bison bison
GCCTCCCAGGTTTTGTTGGGCCTTGACTTTAAACAATTTAGGGGAACCTCTTTAAGTCAAAAAAGCAAAATTACAAATATGAACTTTGATATAAAGGTGAATACTTATCTAGAATGGGGGGAGAATCACAAGTTTCACTAAAATATAGAAAAATAACATCATAACTCTATCAGTAATAAACTCCCTGACAAACTTCCAGAATACGTCTTCTACATTTTAATTGTATATTTTTCATGAACACTTCTTCGTGTGACAATGATATGTAAGATTTTCTATGATTTTCCATGAGGAGATGGAAATACGTAAGATTTTTCATAAAGAGGCCGATTTAGAAAAAACTTTCTGATGACTAAATCACTACTCACATTTTAGAAAATATTCTTTTAGGTTCACAAACTGTTACTAGCAATGTCATAAACTTAGTATTTAGTAAATTTACTGTGTCACAAATTTTAGTATTGTCAAATCTGGGGAAACTTACCTTTGTTTCTTTTCTTTATAAGCTATCAGATTCAAAAGAGTTTTCTCCATACTAACTTCTGGTTCTGTATATTTCAAATTGTGTTTCTCTTACCCTATTCACATACTTCTAGTGTCAGATTCTGTAGAATGTGTCTATATCATCTATAATCTCTGGCCTTGCATATTTTTTATAACACTGAGTCAGTACAGTAAGTAACAAGAGCACAGTTGACCCTTGAACAACTGCGGGGCTAATAGTGCCAACCCTCAGAGCCACTGAAAACCTGCATATAATTTACAGTAAGCCCACCATATAGGCAACACCTCATAGCCAGGGTTCCACATCCACGGAGTCAACCAACTGCAGATAGCATAGTACTATAGTTGTTTATTACTAAAAAAAGAAAATCTGCATGTAAGTAAACCCCCACAGTTCAAACCTGAATTATTCAAGAGTCAACTGTATTCCAAATGTCATTCCCTACTACAGCAGAAGGAACAGGAACATTCCTATGCCTAACTATCCTCTGAAGTAATAATGAACCACATAAACATATGCTACCCAAACTAAATGTATCCCCAGTTCAACTTTCCTTTTCCATTAGCTGGATCCCAAAAATACCTATAGGCACTCCAATGCTACATGACATGAGGGAAAATGAAGAATGGGAAGAGACAGCACTCTTCACTTAAAATACTTTACTTTTGGAAAGCCTATAGAAATGTGTGGCCATGTGAACACCTTTCTCCCCAAGTCATAGAAGAAATTTGCACAAGTGGTAAATCTCCCACATCCTACCACTCTTCTTCACGGACTGCTCTGTGACATGCCAACCACTAAACAGAAGTATTTCCCACAATTTTTGCTTTTCTCCTGAAAACCTGCATAATACAGATACTTCCCAAAGTCATGCTGTCCTTAATTTTTTTAATTTCATCTGCACTTCTTTCCCACCTGCGCCACCCCCCGCTCAACATCTCATCTATTCTCAAGCTTCATCTATGACTTAGCAAATAATCCTCACTCTAGAATGTAGTGACTAGACTATCAACTCTATGGGAAAGTGATATGTCAGCCTTGTGCTCTGCAGGAAAAAGCCTGACCCCGAGGCATCACACTTCCCCGAGGCCTTCAGGGAAACATACTGAGTAGCTCTGAAAGTTGATCTCTAGACTCATTCTCTTTTCAAGCTTCAAACCTATAATCTTCAATTCAGAGTACTCCAGGGTACTCTGGAGTACTCTGAATTTCATTTTAGTAATACCTTTTAACGGAGAAGGCAATGGCACCCCATTCCAGTACTCTTGCCTGGAAAATCCTATGAACGGAAGAGCCTGGTGGGCTGCAGTTCATGGGGTCACAAAGAGTCGGACACGACTGAGCGACTTCACTTTCACTTTTCATTTTCATGCATTGGAGAAGGAAATGGCAACCCACTCCAGTGTTCTTGCTTGGAGAATCCCAGGGACGGGGCAGCCATCTATGGGGTCGCATAGAGTCGGACATGACAGAAGCTACTTAGCAGCAGCAGCAATACCTTTTAAACTCCTAGTAAAAAATTTTCAGAGTAACATTTAAGAAAATTAAGGCACAATGAAATTATAGGCCTTGTTCAAGAAGAACACAGATTATTCTACTGCTTAAACTTCCCTTTTAAAAATAAGTCACGTAGCTCATAAGCCATACAGACCTAACCTGGAATCACACTCAGTACCCTATACGAGAACACCATAATTAGAAATGCAAAGCCTAGTGCAAGTTATCAAACATGAACAGATAAAAGACTTTTGAGAAAGAAATCAAATACAATAAATAAGACTAAATATCAATAACTAAATAACAATAAATATGCCTGCATACACGTCTTAAAATTTGTATACAGAATGTACTCAGACAACACAGAGTACATATTCAGTCATGTAGTCCTGCTCCAGTGAAAGACTCCATTGTAAACATACTACTAAAACAAAAGAGTTCCCAAGCAAATAGGACAAACTGCTGACATAAGCGTGGCACTGACGTATCTGTCTATTTGCCTTCAGTTGCTAGGATTCACTGTGTCCATTTTTCTCTAAGCTCTAAAACATGCAACTCTTTGATGTTATGAAGAGTCCATGGTTAAACAAAAAGTTGGCAGAACATTTAACATAAAAAGTATTTCAAATTCAAATCTCTAATTTCTTGAAAACACATTTTCCCTATGGTTAAAAATCAAATGTTAGTGAAATTTGAAATTTCTTTACCAAAAACAGCAACAAAAATCAATTTCAATAAAATGAAATGAAAAGGGAAACTGCATACTTCCAAGTTACTACCACAGAAATAAAATTCTGAATGCAACTATAAAAGAAAATTATCTATTTAGTCAGAAACGTTTTGAACCTGTACAATAAGAGAACTACACACTTTGCATTACTCAAAACAAGGAAACTATGTAGTGATTGAGTAAATTCCTAAATTACTCAATTAAGATCCATTTCACCTTTAGAATTATAATCTTAAGATTATAAATGAATGTATTAGACAATAAGTAAAGTGAATTTTATGTAACCTGTATGATCTATGAGTGAAGAGGCGATAAGAAATATGTTTGGTAGGCAAGAAAATAGAAACAGTGGCAACTTTCTGTAGCTCCATAACTATTAATATAATCCTATCTCAAATTATGCGTCAGTGGGAAAGCTCCCCCAGGAACTTTCATCTGCTCTTGGTACACCACAGCTGTGATGCATTAGATGGACTTAAACTACTTTTGATTAGCAGCAAAACCAATCAAATTTCCAGGAAACCTTCAGAATTCATTAATATTAAATGAACACAATTCCATTGTTTCTCTAACAGCATTTAACAATATTTCCTCACAGTCCCCACATGGCTTTCTAACTACTAAAATATTTTTCAACTTTTATATTCTTTGGGATACAACTTCCATTTCTATTTAAAAATTCAAATATTTCAAATCAATTCAATATAACTTATTATAAACTTACTATGATTTTTTAATTTAAATAAATATTTGGGAAGTCACAATTAATAATTTTTCTACCAATACAGTCCAAAGGGTCACAAACATTCAGACACAACTTAAGTGAGTGAGCACACGCACACACACACACACCCCACACACACACTACCTATACAAAGTTTTATGTAGTTTTATGTAGTTATTTCACTTGCAAAACCATTTGGCATTATTCAAAACTGAAGCATAGACATAGCCTACCACCTAGAACTCTATCCAGGAAAAACACAGCAAAGAAAAGATAATACACAGGCATCTAATATATGTAGAGAATTGAAATTATATAAAGTAAGTTAACTGTAATAAAATTTAAAATTAGACTAGAAATCAACAACAAGAAGATAACAGAAATACTCCAAACACTGAGAAATTAAATAACTTCTAAATAAGCTATAATTCAAAGAGAAAATTTAAAGGAAAATTAGAAAATAATATGAACCAAATAAAAAGTAAGATATAACAGATTAAAATTTATGACATGCAGTTAGAGTAGTCCTTAGAGGGAAAGCTAAAACACTAAATGCCTATATTAATATTAGAAAAGAAGAAAAATCTAAAATCAATAATCTAAGCTTCCGCCTTAAATTAGAAAGAGAACAAAATAAGCCTATAAGCAAGCAGAAAAAAGGTAACAATGATAAAATCACATATCAATGAAAAAGCAACAGGAAAGCAAGAGAAAATTAATAAATTGAATATACAGTTTAAAGCTTTCCAAAGAGAAAAAAGGAATTTCTAGTCCCTAATGCTATCACTAGAATATTCTACTAAATACTTAAAGAATAAATAGAACTAATTCTACATATTCTCTTCTGAAAACAAAAAAGGGAATACTTCCCAACTCATACTGGGACATCATTACTCCATACCAAAATCAGACAAAAACAGTACCAAGAAAACTATATACATATCCCTCATGAACATGGATGCAAAAATTCTCAATAAAATACTAACAAATCAAATTCAGCAATGCACAAGAATAATAATACACCAGAACCGAGTGGTACTTAACCCTGTGATGCAAAAGCTGGTTCAATATTTAAAAAACAAGCAATGTAATCCAACAAATTAACAATGTAAAGAAACAAAAAAGACATACTTTATGACCATAACACTTGACACAGAAAACTCATTTGACAACATTCAACTTTCAGCAAACTAAGAACAGAAAGAGACTTTTCTAACCTAATAAAGAGCAGGCCTGAATTCACTTAATAGATCCTTATTAAGTGCTACGTTAACTACAGCGCTACCTACGGAACTGAGGATAAGGAATGCAAGAGGGATGACACTGCCCCTGTGCTTAAGAAGCTCAACATCTAAACAGGAAGGCAATCACATACTTAACTACAGGCACTTTAACAGTAGCATATATAAAACATTATAAATGTTAAAAAAAAAAAAGGACATTCTATCCAAGGGATCAGAGGGGTAGAGGTAGAAAGTCTACTGAAATAGTCCAAGCCAGTTTTCTCTCACTTGTACAACTGCAACAGCCACCTACCTTTCTGCTTCCACTCTACCGACTCCCCACCAATAGTCGATTTAAAAAAAGCCAGAATAGTAATTTTGAAGCATAAATTACACCATGAAATTGTCTCATGGCTTCCCGTTAGAATGCAGTTAGAAAGAAGTGCAAGTGTCAACATGGTCTACAAGGCCCTATGTGATGCACGTGCTTCTTACCTCTCCTACCACTCTCTACCCAGCCATCTTTCTTACTAACTCCCAAGTATGCCAGGGTCTTTCCCACCACAGGGACCTTATCTTTGCTAGGTCCTTCAGCCCAGAATGTTCTTTCCCCAGAGCTTATGTGACCAGTGCCTTTTCAACATTCACGTGTCAGTTAAAATGTCTCTTCAGAGAGGGTCTCCCTGACGATCCTACCTGAAGCACCACCCCCACCTCCACCACCCTGGCCCATTATTCCATTTTACTTTTTCATGAAATTTAGAATCACCTGAAGTTATTTTACCATGTTTTTATTTTCTATTTACCTGTGCTACAATTTTTAAGACTCCATTAGAGCAAGAACTTCATGCATCTTGTTCACAGTACTAATCACAGTATCTAGAACAAAACTTGGCACATTTGTATGTGCTCAATAAATATTGCTAAAGAAAGATGACATTTAAGATGGATTAAGGAAGGGGGGAGGGCAGGAGGGATTGACCTTGTCAAGAGGAATAAACAGAGAAGGAGAAAAGGAAATCAACACGGTTTATCCAGTGTTTCAACTTTTACAGACTCTGAAGAATAAAGCTACAGTTGTGAGGTATCCTGAAGATTTTGTTGTGTTTTCATGATGCATTAATATTCTTTCAAACATCCCCAGTCTTTTCTTGAATACTTCGCCTGGCATGCAGATCATTAGCTCATGAAGTAATCAACTCTGATCAACACCTTTAAATGACCAAAAGATTTTCTCATGTTTGTCAAAAAACTGCCTGCTGCTGCTGCTGCTGCTGCTAAGTCGCGTCAGTCGTGTCTGACTCTGTGCGACCCCATAGACACCAGCCCACCAGGCTCCCCCGTCCCTGGAATTCTCCAGGGAAGAACACTGGAGTGGGTTGCCATTTCCTTCTCCAACGCATGAAAGTGAAAAGTGAAAGTGAAGTCGCTCAGTCGTGTCCGACCTCTAGCGACCCCATGGACTGCAGTGCACTAGGCTCCTCTGTCCATGGGATCTTCCAGGCAAGAGTACTGGAGTGGGGTGCCATTGCCTTAATCTCAGTTCTGACCCCAGAAGTTCACATGAAAATAGTAAGTTTAATCCCTATTTTATAGGGCAGGCTTTCAAATATTTGAAGACAAGTAAAACCTCCTAAATATAATTTTTAAAATAGATATTAAGAACATCTCTTGACAGTGCCTGCTGGGCCCTGGGCTAAGCACTTCATATGAATGACTCATTTAATACTCACAACTTCTCTATGGTAAAGTTATGATGACTATGCCTATTTTACTAATGAGAAAACTGAGGCCTGGATTAGGTAATTTGTCCAGGTCATCAAGCTGGAAAATGAATTCTGATGCCAGACTACAAACACAGACAGTCCAATTCCAGAGCCTACATTCTTAACTATTAACCTCACTCTCTAAATGACTCCTGCTGTTTCTACTGTTAGGGCTCCGTCACCATGTGCAACACACTCAGATGGCAATGCTAAGGCTCAAAACTTGACTCCATATCTTCTACCTAATGATGAAGGCAACACTGATTCTCATGCATTTATAAAAGCCATGATAAAATGTAAATTTAATAACAAAAAAGAGGAAAAGCAGTGTAAAAATTAATGTTTCCCTGCAAATACTACCCATTTTTATGGCCTACTATTCCTCTTTGTTCAGCACAGACTCCAAACTGAAATACTTTCCATTTTCAGAGCACAATTTTTATTTCACTACTTCTCTACCTTTGTTTTCATGATTTTCTCTTCCTAAGCAGCTATTCCACTTCTGCAGAGAATGGTATATACTGTGTTTTTCATTTTAAAATTTTATTTACTTATTTATTTTTGGCCACACCTCGCAGCATGCAGGATCTTAGTTCCCTGGCCAGGGATTGAACCCATGCCCCCTGAGTGGAAGTGCAGAGTCTTAACCAATTGAATCACCAGGGAAGTCCTCTACTATGCTTTTAAAAAGCCAGTTGTGCTGGGTATATTTCATTTGCCCCTCCAGAGCCATTCTCCATTTTTCTCCACTCTGTTGTCTGTCCCCAGAAGGCTGTCCTGAATAGACTATAATAACAGTCTCCTTTGCCCAGTCTTTTGGGTAAATTCAGCCAATGGAGACAGGAAAAGAATGAGCGAGGAGTAATGTCACCTCTAGTTAGTAATCTACCAGAGGCCAAAGCTTCTATTCAAATGCCCTCACAGTCTTGACAATAACCTCCTATTCCTGCCCTTACGTGTCCAAAGGCTGTGATAGCTACCTACTGTTGCTCACTAGATACTTCATTATCCCATGTCAGCTTCCCTTAACCCTTCCCACACTTCTATAAATCACTCCTATGGTAAGCTCTCCCAAGTTTACCCATTTGAGTATATCATCTATTTTCTGCCAAGGACCTCACTGACACATCACCACTCTTTGCCTACACCTTCTCTGTTTATACTTCCTTTATAGCACTTTTTTTTCCCTGCGCTAGATTTATCTTTGACTCTCCCAAATCATTAATTTCTTACCTGTAGTAGGCACTGAATGAATGTTTCAAGAGTAAATGGGGGTAGTGGGGAGCATTCCTGGTGGCTCAGTGGTCAAGAGTCCACCTGGCAATGTAGGAGACATGGGATCCCATATGCTGCAGAGAAACTAACCCTGTGGCCACAGCTACTAAGCTGTGCTCTAGAGCCTGGGAGCTGCAACTACTGAGCCCCTGTGCTGCAGCTACTGAGTCTGTGCTCTGCAACAAGAGAAGCCATCGCAACAAGAAGCCCACATACTGCAGTGAAGAGCGGCCCCCACTTGCTCAACTAGAGAAAAAGCCCTCGCAGCAATGAAGACCCAGACAGCCAAAAACAAATAAAATTATTTTTAAAAGAATAAATGGGGGGACATAACATTAAAAAATCAAAAGAACAATACTTCATGACATAAAAAAAATACAAAAGCCAAATTTCAGTTTCTACAAAGATTCAAAGACAAGAAAGCTAATCTATTAGGATAAAGGTCAGAATCGTGGACATTTCTGGATGTGGCAATTAACTGGGCAAGAACACAAGGGAGCCACCTATGGTGCTGAAAATGCTCCTTATTTTGATCTGAGTAGTAATAATATGGGTATATACGTATATGAAGTTTTGTTGAGCTGTACACCTAACATTTGTTCACTTTACAGTATGTACAGTAGACCTCACTAAAAAAGAAAAGGAAAAATAAATCTATATGTGGCTGCTTATGTTGAATCAATACGGCTAACACCTCATTTATCCAGAGATTCTTTATTAAAACAAGCAAAAAAGGTCTCTGAACAGACAAAATAGATGTTACAAAGTCCATACACTTTATCCATGAGAAAGACTTTCAGGCCTTTTCATCCTTACATTTACACCCAATTCCAATTAGCTTGGTTAACTAGCTTCCTGACCTACTATTGATAATCAGTAGCAAATTGGAAAGGTAGGGAGGATGTGTGTTAAAGATTGATAAGTGAGAAATAACAGCGAACAATAAGCAAGCAAGCAAAATAACCTTTAAAGAGCAGGTAAAAACTCAAGATACAAAAAAGTCTGAGATCACTTACTATATGGCAAGGAGACTTTATAAAGCACTTAAGGCATCTTTCTATCACAGCACAGTAAGAGAAACAGTGTAAAATGAAAACTCTTACTTTTTAGGGAAATAATGAACTATTTTCATCAAGATCTGTCAGTAAGCAGAAACAGGGGGAAACATATGAGAAACAGTCACATTAAAAATGCTTTTAAACTAATCACCTGTAAAAAGATAAATGTCAGTTACCAGGCATAAATGTACTTAGTTTAAAATAACCACATCTCTGGAGCTTGCTAAATAATTACAACTAATAATTTACTATCATCTTCCTCTTTGGTTTCCCTGGTGGCTCAGAGGGTAAAGCATCTGCCTGCAATGTAGGAGACCTGGGTTCGAGCCCTGGGTGGGGAAGATCCCCTGGAGAAGGAAATGCAACCCACACCAGTATTCTTGCCTGGAAAACCCCATGGACAGAGAAGCCTGGTGGGCTACAGTCAATGGAGTCGCAGAGAGTCGGACACGACTGAGTGACTTCACTTTCACTTTCCTCTTTGGCAAACTATAAAAACTAGCAGATTTGTATGCAAAGGTCTCCCTAGAAATTTTTTTTAAAGTGCATCTAAGCACTGAAAGTTTTCCTTCTATCAACACTGGTTAACTGAGAACCATTCAAACCAAATTTTAAGCATTTTTTGTAAGCCATATCTGAAAAACTAACATCAAAGTTGTTTATAGCACTACTGAACCACTCCAACGTCACTTCAAATCACCACTGTAAGCCACTTCTTTTTTTAAGAGGGAATTCCTACCCATAAGGTCTACATTAGTCTCCCAGCTCTGAATGTTCTACACTTCACTTACAAACTCTGTCACTCCTAAAGCAATCCCTCCCCTGACTAGAGAAGATTACTGCTGGGTTCTATGATTTCAAGAATGTATTTTTTAGGAATTCTCCTCCTCTTGCTATTTTCGACAACGGTATTATAAGTGTGTGCCTGTGTGTTAGTAGCTCAGTCATGTCCAACTCTTTGCAACCCCGTGGACTGTGGCTCACCAGTCTCTTCTGTCCATGGAATTCTCCAGGCAAGAATACTAGAGTGGGTTTCCATTCCCTTCTCCAGGAGATCTTCCCAACCCAGGAATCAAACCTAGGTCTCCCATATTGCAAGCAGACTCTTTACCATCTGAATAACCAGGGAAGCCCTGGAATTATAAGTAGTATCCAGCGACTAGGAAAAAATAATGCCATGTTAAGTGATAAAAAGGAGAGTATTTAATGCAGTAATTCAATGCAATAACCTATTTGGTATATGCCAAGCACAGGGCATACATAAATGAATGAAAAACTATCTGTGCATTTAAAGAAGGCAAGAAAGAGGCAAGAAAGACCTGTCAACAAATATATTCAGTGTTAAGAACAATAGTAGGTGAACACTGAGAAGGAAGTGACTCAGTTTTGTCAAGAGAAGGAAAAAAAAGAACAAAAGTAAAATCTGTAGCAGTTTTAAAATTAAGTACATGCCATGCAACTATGTGAAAAACTACAGTAGCAAAAATGAGGCCATGCAAAATTTAAAATACTTGTTGCATAAAATGTGTTAGGGTTACAAATGGCTTTTCCTATTTTCATGTTGAAAGGCAATGCGTTGTCCTCAATCCTACGAGTTTCTGTGAGTTGGAATTTCCCCTAAACTTTCTAACCTCTGTGTGCTTAGTCACCCAGTCATGTCCAGCTCTTTGCGATCCCATGGCCTGGAGCCTGCCAGGGTCCTCTGTCCATGGGGATTCTCTAGGCAAGAATACTGGAGTGGGTTGCCATGCCCTCCTCCAGGGGATCTTCCCAACCCAGGGATCAAACCCAAGTCTCCCGCATTGCAGGAGGATTCCTTACTGTCTGAGCCACCAAGGGAGCCAAGAATGATGGAGTGGATAGCCTATCCTTTCTCCAGGGGATCTTCCTGACCCAGGAATTGAACCAGGGTTTCCTGCATTGGAGGCAGATTCTTTCCCAGCTAAGCTACCAGGGAAGCCCCTGGCCTCTCGCTATTCCCTCACTATTTTTCTCCTAGAAGAATAGTAACTTACATGATTGGTAAGTTTAGACTAAAGAATTACTTAAGCATAATTCTACCTGTTGCTTTTTTGCTCTTGGGGGCCTACCTGCTAGCTGGAAGTAATTCTCAAGTGCTCCTCCACAGATGGGCTCTCCTAGCAAGCAGGGAGGATGTTCCTGGCCCTGTCCTGCCTGTGTGCAGGTATATCTATTTAGCTCTAGGCTTTATGACTAGAAAGCAAAACTGCCTGCATACATAACCTATGTCCTGCAACATGAGCTTTATCAGGAATAAAGGTGGTATTCTGATCTCTCATCTGTCACTCTTTTCTCAGTTTGTTCAGAATTTGGGAAAGAAATGTGGGTTTTATTTATTGAGACCCCTCAGACACAACTAAATTACAGTGTCTTCTCATTTAAAATAAAACCTTCACTTTCATCTTATACTAAGCAGCTGGGTGTAATATATGTACATGATTCTTCTTCAAAGACCTCATCATTCCTAGCAGAACTTTTGTCTTAGCAATGTTTGCTGAAGCAATAAATTTTCAAATAGTAAAGCTCATTCGTTATGGTGCTTGTGTGCTCAGTCACTTCAGTCATGTCCGACTCTTTGTGACCCTATGGACTATAGCCCACCAGGCTCCTCAGTCCATGGGATTCTCCAGGCAAGAATACTAGAGTGGGTTGCCGTGCCCTCCTCCAGGGGATCTTCCCTGCCCAGGGAAACCCACATCTCCTGTGTCTCCTGCATTGCAGGGAGATTCATTACCACTGAACCACTTAATTTACAACAAAAGCAAACTATAAAATGACGTATAAAGTAGTAAATAAGGTGTTCACTATGTGTATGTAGGTATTTTCCCCCTAGCAAAAAATATTTTTCCATATATTTGTAAAAATTCACATCCATAATTATTTCTGTCTGCTTTAAACCATTACCATGTAAGTAATGAAAGATCTTTAGGGAACTTTAAAAGGTAGAACAGAGTGTTAAATTGAAGAAGCAGTAAAGCTCAGTGCCTAATGACTGGAGGGCTGGAGGAATCACTTTTTTTATACAGTTTCTCTTCCTTCTGTTCGCTCATCTGTTGTCTATCTCTTATCAGCCCTGGGGTGGGGCTGCATAACTGTCAGCATGCTTAGCAGACAGTGAGCTATAAAGCAAGAATTATGAGTGAAGGCATTTGTTTGAAGTTCCAGTGTACCTCCAACCCCAAAGTGACAAACTGGAACAAAAGTTTAAGTGACAAAAATGATGGCTGCAGTAGCTGACAGATTCTTCATCTGGTAGACCAAAGGTTCTTAACCTTTAACTCTGAAACTTCAAAAGATAAGAAGCCCCAATTATCCCTTTTAATCGCTTTTAAACTCATCACTTGCATCTTTGTTGTCCTAATAATAAACAACTGCTAAAAGATTTTTCCCCATATAATCCCTCATGCACAGCCTTTTTACTCAATACAGGCTGCAAAAGGAGTTCCAGGACAATAAAAAGCATTGTCTGAAAAATATAAATTTCAATTAACCTTACCACTGATTTATTGCCAACATTCGCTGGATCATCAAAAAAGCAAGAGTTTCAGAAAAACATCTATGCCTGCTTTATTGACTATGCCAAAGCACTTGACCATGTGGATCACAATAAACTGTGGAAAACTCTTAAAGAGACAGGAATACCAGACCTGACCTGCCTCTTAAGAAACCTATATGCAGGTCAGAAAGCAACAGCTAGAACTGGACATGGAACAACAGGCTGGGTCCAAATAGGAAAAGGAGTACGTCAAAGCTGTATATTGTCACCCTGCTTATTTAACTTATATGCAGAGTACATCATGAGAAACGCTGGGCTGGATGAAGCACAAACTGGAATCAAGATTGCCAAGAGAAATATCAATA
Organism: Bison bison bison; assembly: GCF_000754665.1. Classification (NCBI taxonomy): domain Eukaryota; kingdom Metazoa; phylum Chordata; class Mammalia; order Artiodactyla; family Bovidae; genus Bison; species Bison bison. Next base: position 16,919,605 of record NW_011495071.1, read on the forward strand.
ACCTCAGATATGCAGATGATACCACCCTTATGGCAGAAATTGAAGAAGAACTAAAGAGCCTCTTGATGAAAGTGAAAGAGGAGAGTGAAAAAGTTGGCTTGAAGCTCAACATTCAGAAAACTAAGATCATGGCATCTGGTCCCATCAGATCAGATCAGATCAGTCCCATCACTTCATGGCAAATAGATGGGGAAACAGTGGAAACAGTGGCTGACTTTATTTTCTTGGGTTCCAAAATCACTGCAGATGGTGACTGCAGCCATGAAATTAACAGACGCTTATTCCTTGGAGTGTTGTGTCTTTTGTTAACAAAGTACAACAAACCTTTGTTGACAAAGTAATGTCTAGTCAAGGCTATGGTTTTTCCAGTAGTCATGTATGGATGTGAGAGTTGGACTATAAAGAAAGCTGAGTGCAGAAGAACTGATGCTTCTGAACTGTGGTGTTGAAGACTCTTGAGAGTCCCTTGGACTGCAAGGAGATCCAACCATTCCATCTTTAAGGAAATCAGTCCTGGGTGTTCATTGGAAGGACTGATGTTGAAGCTGAAACTCCAATATTTTGGCCACCTGACGCGAAGAGCTGACTCATTTGAAAAGGCCCTGATATTGGGAAAGACTGAAGGCAGGAGGAGAAGGGGACGACAGAGAATGAGATGGATGGATGGCATCACCGACTCGATGGACGGGAGTCTGAGTGAACTCCGGGAGTTGGTGATGGACAGGGAGGCCTGGAGTGCTGCGGTTCATGGGGTCGTAAAGAGTCAGACATGACTGAGCGACTGAACTGAACTACCATTGATTTTAAAGTAATCTGGCATAAAGTACCAAGCAGTTCAATAATGAAAATTTTAACTATAATAACAACTCTAATATTGCATGGCATCCTTGCCAGGTGCCAGACACTGTTTCAAGAACTTCACAAGTTAAGATCATGGCATCTGGTCCCATGACTTCATGGCAAATAGATGGGGAAAATGTGGAAACAGTGACAGATTTCATTTTCTTGGGCTCCAAAACCACTGCAGACAGTGACTGAAGCCACGAAATTAAAAGACACTTGCTCCTTGGAAGAAAAGCGATGACAAACCTAGACAGAGTATTAAAAAGCAGAACCATCGCATTGCTGACAAAGGTCCGACTAGTCAAAGCTATGGTTTTTCCAGTAGTCATGTATGGATGTGAGAGCTGGATCAGAAAGAAGGCTGAGCACCAAAGAATTGATGCTTTCCAACTGTGGTACTAGAGAAGACCCTTGGGAATCCCTTGGACAGCAAGGAGATCAAACAAGTTAATCTTAAAGGAAATCAAATGTGAATATTCATTGGAAGGACTGATGCTAAAGCTGAAGCTCCAGTACTTTGACTACTTGATGCGAACAGTTGACTTATTGGAAACGACCCTGATGCTGGGAAAGATTGAGGGCAAGAGGAGGAGGAGGCAACAGAGAATGAGATGCTTGAATGGCATCACTGACTCAATAGACATGAGTTTGAGTAAACTCAGGGAAATAGTGAAGGATAGGAAGCCTGGCATGCTGCAGTTCATGGGTCAAAAACAGTCAGATACAACTTAGCTACCAAACAACAACAACAGGTTATTAACTCATTTAATCCTCACAACACCACCTCACATCAGTGAGACAGATGCTTTTATTACCTCCAGCTTATACCTGGGGAAACTGAAGTACAAAGAAGTTAATATTTTGCCTAATATCCTGGAAATACCCTCTGGCATCCAGAGATGCCATTTAAACTCTGAAGTTGTCTGGCTTCAGCATTGTGCAACACATCTTATTGCTAATGAGAACTCCAAAGACAGTAGGGAATGGAGACCCATCTCCACCTAGAGTTCTTTCCTTTACTCAAGATCAACATGAACTATCAAGAGAAATGACAGTAAGAGTAAATACAATAATAGATAACCACTGTCAATTCCAAAATATACTATGAGAAATACTAAATAGAGATGTTTGATCCCTGTTGTCAGGAAGGTTACATCTCATTTGGACATAGCAAGTATGCACATGAGAAAACATGCATTAATCAAGAAATCCAAGCTCTTTGTCATTTCTCCTAAAGCAGGTGCTTCTCCCAAACTGCCTACATTGACTAACAATACCACTCACCTTTCAGACAGCCAGAGATGAAATATCTTCAGACCTCTCTTTCTTCATATGAAAATGTTCATACTTCTCTTTGTCTCCACTGCAGTATTCTCACTATAGAGAGAAGACTCTCAGGGCATCTCACTATTCTCATTTTTCCTTCCAAGGTAAAGGCTATTTTTTTCTAGTTACAGTTCTGGCTTGTTTTCCCCTCAGAAATTTGGCGCTGTGAGTAATGTTTCAGGACATCAAGGCTACTTAATTTTACCTATATATTTATCACTAGCATTCCTTCTTGATTTCAGTTCTTCCTGTCTGAAGTATGTGTACTTTTGCTGGTAAAAAAAAAAAAAAAAAAATCAGTTTTTATTTCTCTTTCTAGAAGATTTTACTGGGCATTTACTAGTTTGACAGCCATTTTCCTTCAGCACATGACAAATAACAGTCAACTGTTTTCTGGCTTCCATTCTGTTATTAATAAGTCATCTTTCAGTGTAATTGCTGTTCATTTTTTTTGGTAAGCAACTTCTCTTTTCTCTCTGCTCTCTTTTAGAACTTCTCTTCTGTGTGTGTTCTGAATTCTGCAACGAAGGCATCTAAGGGTGGATTTCTTTTTCTTTGTTCTGCTGGGATTCAGTGGGCTTTCTGGATATCAGCTGGTATTTTTCATCAGTTCTGTAAAGTTCTATTTTACAGCCATCATCTCTTCAGATATTGCCTGTTCTCCCTTTTATTATCTCCTTTTGGAACTTCAGTTAAATTCATGTTAAACTTTTTATTGTCTAACTTTTTTGATCCCTCTTTATAACTTCATCTATTTTTTTCTCTGCAAAACATTATGGACAATTTCTTTGGATCTATATTCTGATTCACAGGTTCTGTCACTCAACTGCTGTTTAACATGTGCATCAGATTTTAAATCTGTGATAATTTTTTCATCTTTAAAAGTTCTATTTTCAAATCTGTATGATTATTCTTTAATCCTCTGTTCTGCAAACATTTCCCCAAGCTTCTATTTCATTTAAGCATATTAAACATGTTTTTGATATCTTATATATAATAGCTCCAAGCTCTGAAACCTTTGTGGGTTTCTTTTGTTGCATACCTTTTTCTGTAGGTTCTTATTCATAGTGTCCTATTTCTTTGCAAGTTTTGTTCACTTTTTACTATGTACTGCTCAATTTCCTTGGAACTTCATCTGGGGGAATTAGCTGATGTCTTAAGAAAATCTGAATTTACTTCTATTTTACTTAGAGAATTTTAATTTATTTCTATTTATCTGAGACCACTTTACATTTTTCACTTAAGGTTCCTAAGTCTACATATGCAGCATTACTTTAGATAAAAAACTAAATAAGTACTCTGATTCTAATTGTATGATATTTTTCTACTTGGGTCACTTCTTTGAGTCTCATTTTTTTATGAGGCTTCCATACACACAAAATTAAATTTGTTTTTTTCCTGTTAATTTGTCTTTTATCAATTGAATTACTAGCTCAGCCAAAGAGCCTACAAGGGAAGAAAAGAAATTTTTTCCTTCCCCATACTACTCCCACTTCTTTTTAGGGATCCAAGATTTTTCTTACTCAGTGATTTCTTTCAAAAGATATATTCTAAAATGCTTAAACTTGTAGCTTAGTTGTTTCCATTGGTTGAGTTCTTAAGGGCTTGTTATATACTGAAAGTGGCACTTAGCATATTACTTACCTACATTGACTAAACATTTGATATGTGCTCTCTCTCATGCATCCTTTTTGTTGTCCCTCCAATAAGTAATTTCATCCAATTTGTAAAGTTCTAGTCTCTACACATTTACCCACAAACTACGGGGGGTGGTTTGAAAGATCCACCAAGAAACTGAGATTTTTAATACTCTATCCAGTTTCTGACAGGTAAAGAAGATAAAAAAGTCAATAACAACACAGAAGGTATGACAAGGACATTTTACAACTTTATCAACCAGATAGCTAATAAATAGTGTACCTAACAATTGAAAAATGTATTTGTTCAAGCACATAGATTATTTATGAAAACTGGAGAAGGAAATGGCAACCCACTCCAGTGTTCTTGCATGGAGAATCCCAGGGATGGCGGAGCCTGGTGGGCTGCCGTCTATGGGGTCACACAGAGTCGACACAACTGAAGCGACTTAGCAGCAGCAGCAGCAGTAGATCATATGTTAGGCCACATA
>NW_011495071.1:16924082-16925708 GCF_000754665.1 Bison bison bison
AAAAAAAAAAAAAAAGGAACAAGAAAATAAACTCAAAAAGAGAAACAATAAAAGAGCTGATATAAATAAAACAAGTACCAGTCCCAAGAGTTGGTTTTTTAAAAAGATTAGAAAACAAATTTCTAGTAGGATTGATTCAGAAACAAAGAAAAAAGATAGAAAGGATGTTAGGAATGAAAAAGAAGACAAAAAAGCAGATGTTGAACAAAGTAAACATAATAAAAAGATATTATAAAGAAAATAAATTTGACAAGTTATACTAAAATTTCTAGAAAAATACAACTTAAAATTTTCAAAGTCAACTTCTCCTCTAAATTGTTCAAAAGATTTAATTCAATGGCAATCAAAATCCCAATATGAATTTTTGTAGAACCTGAGAAACTTATTCTAAAATTTATATTGAAAAGCAAAGGTCCTAATGTAAATGGCAGATTCTTGAAGAATAAGATGGGGAGAAAAAAATAATAAGAAGAGGGGACTTACAGTATACTGTCACACTAAGCTATTGTGATTAAGACAGCGTGGTACTAACACAGGGCACGTAAACTAATCAATGAAGCAGAACAGAGAAGCCGGATAGACTCATACACATAGTGAAATTTGATACAGGACAGAGGCAGCACTGCTGATAAATGGAAAATAAACTTTTCAATGAACTGTGTTGATGTAAGTGGGTATATGGGTTAAAAAAGAGCTATACGGGTAAAAAATGAGCTAGGACCTCTACATCACATTATACATGTAAATCAATTCTAGGTGGATGAAAACTATTTGAAAGGCAAAACTTTAAAACTCTGAAAAAACAACACAAGAGTCTATTCTGACTTCCAATAGGGAAGACATGGAGGGTCTCACACCATTAGAGGGCAAGACTAGTAGCCTTGATAATATTAAAAATTAGAACCTCAGTTTCAAAGACACCATGAAACCTGGAAGAAGATATTTACAACCGAAATAACCAATAAAAGATTATATCCAAAATATATAAAGAACTCATGAACTAAGAAAAAACAAAACTGAATTTTTAAAACAGCGCAAGACATGAACACATAATCCCTGAATAATAAATGCACTCCATAAACATACAAAATATTCAGCCTTATTAAGTAACTATATAAATGCAAATTAAAATCTCAAAGTAATACACTTCACACTTTACTAGACAAACAAAAATTAAAGTCAGTAAATAGGAATCATTGGTTCAAGGGCATTCTCATTCTCTACTAGCAAAATATAAACTACGTGACCATTCTGAAAAACAATTCAACTTCCCAGAGGGTCTTAGTTTTCTACGGCTATGTGTATGGGTTGAACCCTGTCCCTCAAAAAAGGATATACTGAAGTCCTGACTCTCAATACCTTAGCATGTGACTTCATTTGGAAATAAGGTCTTTACAGAAGTGATCAGATTAAAATGAGGTGATTAGGATGTAGGCCCTAGTACAATATGACTGGGGTCCTTATAAAAAGGGTAAATTGAGGCAGAGAGACAGGGCACAGAGGGAAGACCGTAAGAAGAGACATGGGGAGAGTGCCATGTGATGAAGGCAGAGGTGGAGTGACAAATCGAAAGGCTGGAAAATGCCAAACATTGCCAGTAAAACCAGCAGAAGGTGGGAGACGGGC
>NW_011495071.1:16925808-16934173 GCF_000754665.1 Bison bison bison
GGGCATGGCACAGATCCTCCCCTCAGAGTCCTCAGAAGGAGCCAACGCTGGGACAGTCTGACCTTGGCTTTCTGGACTCCAGAACTGTGAGACAATAAGCTTCTGTTATTTAAGCCACTGGGTTTGGGGTGCTTTGGCATAGCAACCCATGCAAACTGTTAGTCGTTAATGCAAACTAATACATTCCGGTAACAAATTACCACAAACTCAGTCACATAAAACGAGTTATCATCTTACAGTTCTGCGGGTCAGAACTCTGACACAGGTCTCACTAAGTTAAAATCAAAGTGTTGGAAGGGCTGCCGCTTTTGAGGACTTGGAAAAATCCACTTCCCTGTCTCTTCTACCTTCGAGAGCCTGCCTGCTTTCTCTGGCTCCTGGCCTTCTCCCACTGTCAAAGCTAAAGGTAGACTGAGTCTTACACTATATTACCCCAATCCTATTTCCATTGTCCCTTCTCCTCCGATCTCTGCTTTCTTCTTTCATTTTTTAAGGAAGCTGTGATTACATTGGGTCTAAAAAGATAATCCTGGATAATCTCCCCACCTCAGGATCCTTAACTTAATCCTATCTGCAAAGTTTCCTTGCTACATAAGGCAACACACCCACAAATTGCAGGGATTATTACACGGACACCTTTGGGGTGCCATTATTCAGCCAACCACACATAGTGAACTTGAATATGAACATACCTCATTGTTGTTTAGTCGCTAAGTCATGTCTGACTCTTTGAGACCCCATGGACTGTAGCCCACCAGGCTCCTCCGTCCATGGGATTTTCCAGGCAAGAATACTGGAGTGGCTTGCCATTTCGTTCTCCAGGGGATCTTCCCAACGCAGGGATCAAACCCAAGTCTCCTGCATTGGCAGGCACATTCTTTACCACTGAGCCACCAGGAAAGCCTTACAACTTAGCAATTCTAGATGCATGCATGCACCTAGGAGACATTTACCTCATGCGAAGAGTTGACTCATTGGAAAAGACTCTGATTCTGGGAGGGATTGGGGGCAGGAAGAGAAGAGGACGACAGAGGATGAGATGGCTGGATGGCATCACCAACTCGATGGACATGAGTTTGGGTAGACTCCAGGGGTTGGTGATGGTCAGGGAGGCCTGGTGTGCTGCAATTCATGGGGTTGCAAAGAGTTGGACACAACTGAGCAACTGAACTGAACTGAACTGTTTGGTTTTGGAGTCAAAGCAATTATTTTTAAGTCAAGTTTAGCTCATTTACACTGACTGACATGGCAGATAAGTTTAATCTTAGTTCTTTTCGAGTATAGTGGTACATTTTCTGGTTTTAGAAATGTTAAAAAGCAAAAAAAAAATTTCACAGCAGCATTGTAGATAATAGCAAACAACTGAAAACCACCCACAGGTCCATAAACAGTGGAATGGATAAATTGTATTATGCTCCTAAGATGAAATACTATACAGCATTGAAAAATGAACAACATCTATCCACATCAACACGAATGAATCTCAAAAGTTAAGCAAAAAAGTTACAGAAAAATTCATATAGCATGATTCTGTTTGTTAAGGTTCAAAAGCAGACAATAATGACAACATATTATTTCTATTATTTAGTAATAAATAATAATAGAGTCATGTCCAACTCTTTGCAACCCTAAGGAGTATAGCCTGCCAGTCTCCTCTGCTGAAGGGATTTTCCAGGCAAGAATACTGGAGTGGGTAGCCATTCCCTTCTCCAAGGGATCCTCCCAAGCCAGGGATCAAACCCACATCTCCTTTGTCTCTTGTACTGCAGGCAGATCATTTACCACTGAGCCATTGAGGAAGCCTATGTTCAGGGGAGTTATAAAGCCAAGTAAAGGAATGAATAGCAAAAAAAAAAAAAATCAAGATAAATGTATTGTCTCTGGGACAGAGAAAAGGGGATACAAAAGAAGTTAACACAAAGGAAATGAGTGGTAAATACTTGATATTTTTCTTTTTTGTCTTATTTTCTTCCTTAAACCATATTTAAAATATATATATATGTACAGTCTTTTATGTATGGCATTTCTCATTAACAAATATAAATGCTGCTGCTGCTGCTAAGTCGCTTCAGTTGTGTCCAACTCTGTGTGACCCCATAGACGGCAGCCCACCAGGCTCCCCCTCCCCCGTCCCTGGGATTCTCCAGCCAAGAACACTAACTTTAAAATATGCTGAAAGCAAGTTTTATAAAATGTAAGGAAGCAACCAAATAATGTACTCTATCTGATAGAGGAGGGAAAAATCTATAAAGATAAGATACCTTCCAGGTAAATCAATACTGGAGAAAAAGTTGTAGGCTATAAAAGAGGAAGTGGGAAATACTCCTCTTCCCCAAATTCCAAGAACAGACTTCCAACAATCTCTTAAATAAACATGAAGCAGCTTGTAAATAATATGGTGAACAATGTTATAAACTGTCAGGAACTGCCCGCAGACAGAGCCCAGCTCTACTGAAGTTCTGCTTGGCTAACACAGCTGTCCAGTTTGTTTTGGTCAAACTGAAAGCCCTTAGGTAAAGCAGGCAACAGTCCATTCACTTCCATTCTTCCTCACCTCCCCTCCTTCCTCAACATACAACGTAAAAAAAGGCTCTGTGGCTGGCCTCTGAAGGCACCTGAGTTTGAGTCCAGCTGCATCCTAATAAGTCACCCTGAAATAACAATATCAGGTACCAAGTTTACCTATGACGTCATCATGAACTATGTGATTTCAAGAGTACCTCCTGTCTCTCACTTCCCTTTCTCTCCCACCACTACCCTCAACCTCTTTTAACCAGGGACACTGTTTATCAAGTAATTGGAGATGGCTGGCAAATTAAGTACAGCCTTGGAAAACCATGACCACAGGCGCATATGCTCTTTATAGCAAGCACTAGGGGAACTTGGAGTCAAGACGAAGCTTCTAGTCCTGAATCCCAATAATATCTCATGTCATAACCTAGAGACAATATTCTTTCTCCAGAGCTGAATTTTTTTCCTTTCTACAAATCTCTTCTCTCTCTTCTCTCTTCTATATCTATATAAACATGCTAATTTCTAGACAAACTTTTCCAGCATGTATAGATTCTTTCTGCTTTAGGAAAGGTTTAAGAAGGCAGGAGAATTCGCTAAGGAAACAGGCTGACTTGGTAACTGAAAGAGAACAAGGAAAGAGACTCAGAAAAGGGCCTGCAACTGAGAAGGATTAAAAAAATCAGAGGACAATGAAAAACAAACTTCACTAAACTTGACTGAAGCCAAAGTTTTACTTATGGCTGGCCCTGTTTACCTTCCACTCTGTGTGGGAAAACAAACTATGGAGATGTTACTGTTTCATGTGGTACAATGAAAATATTCTCTCACACATCATCACATCACTGCTCCACAGGACTTGTCAACTTTTATTTTTAAACGCGGCCAACTCTGCTACCACGCAGTTTTGTTCTCAGCTTATACACTTAATTTGAGCATCCCTTTGGTATCGAAAGGCTTCTTAATCTTAACACATTTTAATACATTTCTTAAAGGAGATTTCAATCAGTGTGAATGGTAAAAGCAAAACTCTACATACACATCAGGAACAATAAGCAGTCCTCAAACAGCTAGAGCCATGGATGGATGCAGGGAAAAGGTGTTCCATAAGTTCTAACGGCTTTTTAAAAAAACAAAACACAAGGCTAAAAACAGATTATTACGGGCTGTGCAAGTAAGGGTCAAGGGCATGAACCTTATTCTGTGTACAATGAAAAGCCATAAGAGATTTCTGAAACACAGCAAGTGATTTGATAAAAATCTGTTTTTGAACGATAACTCTGATGGCAAGGTACATATAATATTTACAAAATAAAGCATAAAAAACACTATGTAGGCTGATGTTTCATTGTAAAATATTAACACGAAATTAGAATTGGCCAAATTTCACAGTATTCTTTAAAAAATTCATAGAAGGTTATGCCTTGCAAATTCCTTAGGAGAATAATCACTTAAACTAAAATCTTTTTAAAACCTTCATACTACATGTGTATCCTTTTTCAAATAAAATTAACACTTTAAATAATATTTATGTGCTTTAAGGTCACAGAATTTTAAAATATTTACCTAACCATTTAGAAAGCACTCAGCATTTTAGGTATAGAAAAATATCTCACAAACAGACTAACCTCGTATTTACCTAGTCTATCACACATAAAATGATCTGGTTTACAGCTGAAATCTCCACTGTAGAAAGTATAATTAAAATGACACAGAAATGTAGTTTGTTAAATTCTGGCCAAAGTATCTCATGTAGGCAACTAAAAAAAAATTTTTTTAACTTCCTATTAGTTTCAGCTGAATCTTGGCAAATATACTCCAAACTTAGTGCTTCTTTCCATTAACCCAAGGAGGAACATAGTCAGCAGTAACTAAACAGTAAACCTAACTGTGAAAATCATGTTTTACAAACATGCTATTATGCTTCAATACAGTATCCAACATAACAATCTAAAAGTTAAAAATTACCTAACATCTACTTTCACACAATTAAAAACATTTTTATTGACACGAGTTTTCAATTGCTTTTCAAAGATGTTCATAAAAATGTTTAAATTCGTAAGGAAATGAAGTGTAATAAATTTATCAATCCAAAAATGAATGTCCACATATACGGGTTAAAAGAAAAGTTCTATTAAAAAATACAGACTATTTCTTCATATTTTTCAGTTATCATACCTTGGAAAATATAGGCTAGCAATATCAACATTAAACATTTAAGTAAAACTTCAAGATCTATTAACTTGTGAAGGTTTTTATACTTTCATTTGTAGCTTACAAAAAATGTAAACTAACTACAAGAAATGAGTTCTAGAATTGAAAGGTGGTATAGAATTCATCTACTGGATCCCCTGATTTGACAAGAGACTGAGACTCAGAAAAGCTCACCAACTTTTCCAATATGACGGTAGACCCAAGACTTTACCCTTGAATCTCTATGAATCCAGGGCACTTTCCCCAATATCAGATTCTACCCAAAACTGTTTGTCTCCCTTCATTTTCTGAAATAAGACAGTGACTTTACAATGATCACATACAAAGTTTGGCACTTTTAAAATTAGAAAATCCCTTAATCTTTTACTTCTATAAAAGTATAGGTTTCCACTTAATTTCTTTCATATAACGTACATGCAAACAAAACCACAGATCCACTGCTGAACTTCAGGAAAAAAGCATAAGTAAAAATTTTCATTATTACAATGTCTGCCAAGTTAAAAACATCTAGTTGTTTCTAGTATTACCAAAAGAATATTATAGTTTGACCCTGAACATTAGCTAACCATATATAAACCCCTGAACTATTAGCATATACTTAAGACCCCCCAAAAAATGTTCCTATTCATAGTGGAATGTGAAGTGTTTTCTGTACTAATAAAATATGCCTTTTTTTTAAAGCACAAATTGTATTTTCCTCTAATACAAATAACAATTAAAGCTACCTAGCATAACAATGCCACACCTGGTTAACTGTTGAAAAAAGGTTGCTGTGATGGAAAGAGCACCAAACCAGGAATTTTCAATTAATAAGATAACAGCCATAATTCACTACTCCAACACACTACAATTATGTTAAACTGTAATACTACTACGCTCAGGAAAAGTGTCTATCAGTGTAATGAAACTATGTTAAAACACTTTCCTGGTGTTAAAAAATGCAATCTATTCACACAAAGTCAAATGTCCATCCAATGTTATTCCTGCCTATGAAAATAGTTGGTATGACTTTTCTCTACAGTGAATCTTCTTCTGACAATTTTTCTCCTGATACATGTTTTCCTGGGCATTGTCTACTATTATCATTGGTAGTAAACTGAGAAAACAAAAGGCATGATATTTTTTGAACAATTTTTTTTCAAGCATTTGACCAAATACAGACCACAAAAGCAGCCTCTGAAAACACTTTTCAGGAAGCAAGGTGTTTGTCTCTTTGAGCACTACAGATAGTGTAGTAGTTTATAGATTATATTGAAGAGCAAAGAGCAAAAAAAAAAAAATCAGAATTAGTAACAATAAGAAACTTCTGTTTCAGATATATTAGGTCCCCAGTGTAAGATGTTTCACTAATCAAAAAGTCTGAAAACCAAGGGTATAAACTCCTGCTGCTGCTGCTGCTAAGTCACTTCAGTCGAGTCCAACTCTGTGCGACCCCATAGACTTGCTCATTTAAGCAAACCTCTACATTTATCCTCTTAGCTGCTTAGAAGAAGGCATTGAAAACTGAAAAATCTAGGTTCAAATCCCAGCACTTCCACTGTTAATGATAATGTGTGAAGTTGGGTAATCTCTATAAGCCTCAGTTTGCTCATCTCTAACTTGAGGTTAATGTCATCTATTATACAGTGTCCTTGTGAAGGTTTAAGACAATACAAGTATTTTGCACTTAGTAAAATGCTCAGTGAATAGTAGCTATACTTAGTGAGTTTCTTCCTAATGTAGAACAGGTAAGATTTCCCTAGGCTATCAAAACAAACTCTTTCCCTAATAATGATTTCAATTCCTTAAAAAAAAAAAAAAAAAGTAAACCTACAGAAAAATAAATTGTAAACGTTTTTGGTATATTTCCAAACATTACTAAGATTAAAGGTTAAATTGTTACAACATTCTCCTAATTATGCAACAAACACACAGGACCACGAGTTAGTCTGTAAAAGATTATATTAGCTTATTACTGCTGAAATTTGGGGTGGGGGTGGGGGAAGAAACCTCTTAAAATTATCCCCAACGGTCTTTTCATCTAAGTTAACAAGTCTCTGTTCCAAAACTCATCACTTTTCTTTTAATTGTAAGACCTAAGATTTGTCCTATTATCAAGAATAATACTGATTATTTAATACCGATTAAAATTCACACATCTATATATTCACTAATTCTAACGGCTGTATGTTATCTTTGAGGGAAACAGCACCATTATTACAGCAACAAATAAACGACACCAGAAGTGTCATAATGTAATTCTTCAAAAAATTCACTTCATTCTTCTGAGAACGCATCTACTGCATAAACAATCTCTTTAAAAAGTGTAGCATGCTTAGTCTGCTATTTCATTTCTATTCAAAGATAAATGGTACTTCTGCGTTTTTTTGTTTTTGTTTTTCTAAGCTTCCTGTATTTTAGGAGTTATTTCCAGAATAAAACTTTTTTTTTTTTTTTACCCTGGAAGTAAACAAGCTTTCAAACGCACTAATTCAATTCGGGAACTGAAGCGATAAAACCGCCCTCCTTTCCTTAGCAAACCTTTCCTTTCTGGAAACATACCTGTTCTCTCGAGATGCAAGGCAACGAAGGTCTCCTGAACATTTTGCAACTGCCATAGTAACCGCCTGAAGTTTCTCCGAATGACACGCAGCTGGACCTCCTCCGGGGTCTGATCACAGGCACTTTTTCTTCTGCGGTACTGGACAACTGAGGTTGCTGGGGAGCTTCCCTGATTTGAAAGAAGTGATCCAACCCCAGGGCCAGCAGGCAGCCGACGCCCCCCACCAGGCAGGACAGCAGGGGCCGGAGGGCTGGAGGCAGCGCCCCAAGGCTGGTGAAGGACACCCACCAGACGAAGCTGGAGAAGAGCAGCACCACGATGCTGTGCCGGAGCCTCCCCGGCTGCGCGAGCGTCAACAAGCCCACGCAGCTCAGCACCAAGAACCACCGGCCCGCCGCCGCTGGGGGTGTGTGCGGGACCGGGGCCCCGGCGTCTCCGTCCCCCCGAGACCAGGATTCCCACTGCCCCACCAAGAAGTCCCCCAGGTAACAGCAGGCGGGGAGTGCCAGCAGCCACCAGGAGCCGCCGCCGCTCCGGCCCGGCCCGGCGCCCCGCTTGGTCCGGGTCAAGAAGCAGGTGAGGAAGAAGAAGGCACAGGCGATGCTGAAGAGGGGGCTGAGGCTTTGCGAGCAGACGCTCAGCAGGGTCCGCAACCGGGCGGCCCCAGCAGCCCAGCTCTCGGGCCCCGAGCCGAGCAGCAGGGCGAGGACAAAGGCGGCCAAGGCGCCCAGCAAGAGGCGCGCCCGGGAGAAGGGGGAGCCGCGCCGCGGCTGCTGAGGGGAGGCGGGCGGCGGCAGCAGCAGCTCCACGTTGCAGAAGCGGCAGAGGTGGAAGAAGAAGCCGCGCGGAGGGTCCTGCCGCAGGGGGCTCACGCAGCCCTTCACGTAGCCGTTCCTCACACTCTCGGGGGGCGAGGCGGCCCCGTCCGGCGGCGGCGGGGACCGCATGGCTTTGGCGTCTCGCTCGTCCCTCCTCATGGCCGGGACGCCCGGTGGCCGCGGGGGCTCGGCACGCCCCGCTCGGACCGCAGCGGCCGCTCGCGCTCCCTCCCGCCTGGCCCCCACGCTCGGAGCGCCCCCCGGCTCGGCGGCGCGTCAG
>NW_011495071.1:16934273-16934385 GCF_000754665.1 Bison bison bison
GGCTGGGGACCCCAGCCGCCTCAGCGTTCCCAGACTGGGGAGAGCGCGGCTTGCGGCCGCCCGGAGACCGATCCAGGTTGGGAGGAATGGGAGGGGCCCTTTTCGGATAGAA
>NW_011495071.1:16934672-16954898 GCF_000754665.1 Bison bison bison
CAAGCCCGCCATCCTGGGATTCCCCCCAGGCGCTCAGGTTCCTTTGGGGTAAGTCACAGACCTCAGGCAGGCTCCGACAGGTTACCACTGGGGGCGTAGGGAAAGAGGGCGCTTATGGTCCCCAAGGGGAGTGCCTAGTAGAGAAACCGAGTTGAGGTGGGGAGGCGACGGGTCCCGCCTTTACCCCCATCCCAGTTCAGGGTGGACCCTTGGGATGTCCAAGCCGAGCTGCGACCTGGTAAGTGCCAGTCCCCACCAAAGTCATGGGGAAGAAGCCTTGATCACTGTGGCTAGGTCTGTCCTTAACAGCAGCGTGGATTCTTGAGCCATGCAGCAGGCCCTTGCAGTGGCTTTTTAGGGAGGAGCACGCACGTCGAGCGCTCCCTGGGAGCATCCTAGTCGGTATTACCGAGTCTGTCTTCCTCAAGAACCATCTTAATAAAGGGAGGAGCTACCGTCCCATCGTCCCTGCACCCTTGCCAAACTACCAGTGGGTCCACATCTGTTTCTGCCTCAGGAAGCATGGAAAATCTGTTGTCGAAAAGATCTTCCCACATTGAAGGCTTTCCACTGTAACTACATATTGGGGGTGGGGGGAATGGGAGGATTAGGAGTTCACTCCAAGACCATTGCCAGGTTTGGATCAGTTGGCCGTGAGAGAAGCCAAATAAGATGCTATCTGTGAATTACTGATGAAACTAGCTACATGTGGGAAACACGGACTCGAAAGCGGGAAGAACTGCTGTACGGAAGGGACTGCTCTGGAATCTCACCAATCATAACTATCTTAGTGACTGAACTGTGTTTCCCTCCTCCAAAACTCTCCCTTCCACCTCATGACAGGCCTGCATGTCTCAAAGAGCTAATTCCACATTTTTCCAGGGAGATGTGAAACCTTACTGTGTGGTAAATCCCACAAACAGGCCCATTTTTCACCAATTAATCTTTGCCCACAGCCAAGACCATTTTTGTATATGGTCATAGTTCACATGCATAGCAGAAATCACAGTGAAATTAGCACAAGAATTGGACCAAGATGAAAAAAGACCAGAATTTTTGTCTGCTTCTTAGATAAAGGAAAAAATATGTAATAGAGTTTTCAAATTGATTACTCAAATGCTTGCCCTAAGAGATAAAAATCCATGGGGTCTTTTTTTTCACCAGGACAGTTGAAATTCTTTTTAAAAATATCTCATTTCAACAGAACTCCGCAAATACGTTTTTAAATGTATTTAAAAATAAACAGGACTCATCATTACCAAAGAGTAAATTAGGAAGCTTGATGGATACATTTTGAGCTTGTACAGAAGGGCATGGCAGGCTAGTGTCAGCGTCACTGAAATGCCCATTATAAATTCTAATTGGAAATAATAAATTGCTCTGATATAATAAATTCAGATTAAAGTTGTTAATAAATACAGTTGTTATCATTATTACTGTTGTTTTAAAACCTTAGGCTATCATCTGAAGTAGGATAGGCATGGTAATGGAAATAGTGGTAAACTAGAAATCCATTTCATTGTTTCTAGTCATGGCCCAGCCATTCATACCCCAGCATTAAGCAAGTCATGTAACTTTTACAGGCCTCAGTGTCCACAGTTGTAAAGTGAAGCAATTTGATTTTGATGATCTTAAAATCACTTCCAGTTTTAAAAAGCTGTGATTTCTACATGCCAAAAATATATAGGCATTTTTAGGATCCAAGTATTGCTAAGAGTAATAAAGTAAATAAGGCAGAGCACCAAAAAATTGATGCCTTCAAACTGTGTTCCTAGAGAAGACTCCTGAGAGTCCCTTGAACAGCAAGGAGATCAAGCCAGTCAATCTCAAGGGAAATCAACTCTGAATACTCATTGGAAGGACTGAAGCTGAAGCTTCAGTATTTTGGTCATCTGATACAAATAGCCAGCTCATTGGAAAAGTCCCTGATGCTAGAAAAGATTGAGGGCAGAAGGAGAAGAGGGTGTCAGAGGATAAGATGACTGGATTGCATTACCCATGCAATGGACATGAACTTGGGCAAACTAAGAGATGATGAGGGACAGGGAAGCCTGGCATGCCGCAGTCCATGAGATCTCAGAGTCGGACACGACTGGGCGACTGAACAACAACAATTGCTACGAGCAACCTTTGAATTATTCATACCACCAAACTAAAGCAAACTCTGTTGACAAAGATAAAAGGATTTGTATCCAAGGACTATTATCTGGAAAATAAATAAATAAATAAATAAAATGCAAAGTCCTCTTTGTACTTCCCAGTTCTCCTTCTCTGAACCAATTCCAGCACCTGAGAAGATTACAAAATAAAATGTAAGGACATGCCCAAAGACCATCAGTTAACTTAACTAAAAGTGGAAGTGTTAGTCACTCAGTTGTGTCAATTCTTTGTGACCCCATGGACTGTAGCCCACCAGGCTCCACTGTACGTGGGATTCTCCAGGCAAGAATACTGGAGAGGGTAGCCATTCCCTTCTCCAGGGGATCTTCCCAACCCAGAGATGGAACCCAGGTCTCCTGCATTGCAGGCAGATTCTTTACCGTCTTAGCCACCAGGGAAGAACGCTTTCACTTACTTAACTAAAAATATGAATCAGCTAGCGATGTTTATAACAACTTCCTTCTCTCTTTACAGTTTTTGTCTGAGATTATTAGTAGGTCACATGTCTTAGAGTTCAAATTATTTATTCTTTTGCCACTATTAAGCAACCAGTAGAATTATTTAGCTCCTGTCTTTGGGTTTAAGAATGTACGAACGTTATCTGTTGTGGAAAAAAAGACCTAAAGTGATAACATACTTTTGACTTTTCTCAACCATCTCTATCTCAGCCTCATTTTTACCTGACTTTGCCTTCCCTCATGTCTTGACACATAATCTCCCCACTGGACTCATTCTTCCAGTTTACTGATCCCTCACATAGGATCCTGGTGCTTACCACCCAGCTCCTGAGTCCTTCTGCTGCAGTGCAACCCCCGTCTATTTCTGTATTCTGAATAGGAGGTCCTTGCCCTCAAACCCTGAAGACCCAGTTTTCCCATGTGCCCCAGTTTATAGGATGAGAATTTTGTTTTGTTCTCTATATTAGGTCCCCACATCAATAAGCTGCCAATGATGCAATTAATTATGGAAGAACTAAAATCGTGCCTGGCTCGTTCCAGTGTCAGGGCCAAAAGCTCTGCCCATAAACAGTAGTCTACTGGTAAGGACCCGATTGGTGGGCCTTCTAGATGCCACTGCCTGCCCACTTATCTAAGCGTACAGGCACCAAATGAGATGTCCCATTGCTGGGCTCAACCCAAATGTTAGAACACCCAGTTTTTCATGTGGGACCTCTGGGTCTCATTATTCCTTGTTTGGAAATTGCTCTCTGTGTGAATTCTCTTGTTCTGTCCTTTGTCCTCAAGGAAGCCAAAATAACACATGACCTCTTCTTAGGTCTTAGCAACTCCTCCCCACTTCTTCTGTCCTCTGATGAGTCTTAACTCCTCATCCTTATACCTTGTGCTTTCAGTCTCCTTTTTAAAAGAAGACAGGATTTCCTAAACTCTAAAATCCAGATGTAAAGAAAATCCATTTCTAGAGCAGGATTCCCAGAAATTCCCTTCCAAAATTAAAAATTTTAAATGGATCATAGTCCCTACACATATTGGTAATCATATTATCATGGAATATAAGTAGGAAAGGGTGGGTAAAGGTGAATGGATGAGGGCTAAGACTCTATCCAGTCACTATCACTGTTCCATGATCAAGTGAATTCTCAGGTTCTGACTCCTCAGCTCAATTTAAGGAGGAGCCTAAAGATTTGCTAAGAACAGTTGAACAGTAGTAGATAAAGATTATCAGTTCTTTAAGAACTTTTTAAATTACAGTTCTTATTCTGTATTGTCATCTCTCAACCCTAGTTTTCAAATTTCTTCAAAAGAATTGTTATGCAAATAAAAGCAGACTTGTTATTGAAGTGGGCCTCCCTGAAGTGGCTCAGAGGGTAAAGAAACCTCCTGCAATGCAGGAGACCTGGATTTGATCCCTAAGTCGGAAAAATCCCCTGGAGAAGGAAGTGGCAACCCACTCCAGTATTCTTGCCTGGAGAATTCTATGAACAGAGAAGACTTGCAGGCTACAGTCAGTCCATGCAGGTCGCAAAAAGTTGGACAAGACTGTGTGACAAACACCGTTATTGAAGTGGAGATATCCTGGGTCAGAGCCTGACTACTAGCAGGTCTCTGACACCTCCTACTCTGATCTGAAGCCCCTCTTTGGAATCCTTGGGCCAAAAGAAAGGAATAAAGTAGAGAAGGAGGGAAACAAAGAAGGGAGGGAGGGAGGAAGGGAAAGAAAAGGGAAAAATTTTGGAAGGGAGGGAGGGAGAGGTGGGGGAAAGAAAGAAAGGAAGGGAGAGAGGGAGGAAAGAAAGGAGGAAAGGGGAGGGAGGAAAGAAGGAAGGAAGATTTAAAGCCTCTGTAATAGACTGTAAAATGGATCTGAATTGGATTTTGGAAAGTGGTTAGGACTGCGTTCTCTTTCTAAAATGTAACTTTTCAGAATTCAGTAATAAAGCAATCCTAATTTTTCAGGGATAAAGATATAAAGCAGTCTGAAAAAGAAATTTTCATAAATAGCCAGTAAATTAAGCAGTGTCACTGAGATTCCAAATTCCAAAACTAGAACGCTTTCTTAAGATAGGAGAAAACTTTAAAAGGTATTGAAAGAATGAAAGAAATAACATTTTCAAACTTACATTTGAAAACAAGAAGACTGGCTTTTCTCTGGAAAGAAAGGTATATTCTATTCCTATGGTACAGAAAGGTTTGTTCTGTTTTCAATATGCAGTGGCAGTTGCCTAAGTATGTTGCTGCTTCTATTGCTGCTGAGTCGCTTCAGTAGTGTCCGACTCTGTGCGACCCCATAGATGGCAGCCCACCAGGCTCCCCCGTCCCTGGGATTCTCCAGGCAAGAACACTGGAGTGGGTTGCCATTTCCTTCTCCAATGCATGAAAGTGAAAGTGAAGTCGCTCAGTCGTGTCCAACTCTTAGCAACCCCATGGACTGCAGCCTACCAGGCTCCTCCATCCATGGGATTTTCCAGGCCAGAGTACTGGAGTGGGGTGCCATTTCCTTCTCCATCTAAGTGTGTTAATACTACCTATTTTCCTTCCAGCTAATACTCATCTCAGAATCTGAACCTCACTTTGACTCACTCTTTAGATCATCTCAACAAGTATTTATTGATTGCCCTCTATATGCAGAGCGTCATGCTAGATGCTAGTCAGAACAATTAAAAACTACTGTAGAAACTTCTAGAACTTCCTCAAGATGCAGTTTTATGTGGGAGGTAGGGCCTATGTACATAGATCGTTAAAGAGCACAAGAGAATACATAATTAAAAAAAAAAAAAAACTTGGGAATGTGCTTGAGAACTATTAAGAAAGGAGAGAGTCATTCTTCTCTGGAGTCTCCCTCCTGTGTGGTCATCTCAGCTCGTTTTCAAGTTTTGTCCTCTCCCCAGTATCTGGATGGCTGTCTTCCTCCCTCTCTCCCCTCTGCCCACCTTCTCTCTCTCATCTCTATATTTAATCCCTCACTTCTTTTCTCTCTCATCTCTATATTTAATCCCTCACTTCTTTTACTTCCTCGGCTCTCCTACGCACCATTCCCTTCTGCCAGCGATGAACCTCTCTCCCGTAATGAATGCATTCATTCATTCAACGTTTATCAAGTGCCTGACATTGTGCTGGGGACTGTGCTAGCTGACAAAGATACAATGATGAAAGATGGGATTCCTTCCCTTCAGGGTTCATGGTGAAAGCTAGAAAAGTAAGTAAGCTCAGTGTACTGAACGAGCTCAGAGGAGGGAAACTAACCCAGACCAAGGGTGGAGTATTGGGCAAGGAGTAATGCTCTTGAGGAATCAGAGAAGGAGATTTTGAGGCTCCGTACTGAAAGATGCCTTCCAGACTTTCCTGGCTCAGACGGTAAAAGCATCTGCTTACAATGCGGGAGACCCGGATTCCATCCCTGGGTCGGGAAGATCCCCTGTCGAAGGAAACGACAACTCACTCCAGTACTCTTGCCTGGAAAATCCCATGGATGGAGAAGCCTGGTAGGCTACAGTCTGTGGGTTCACAAAGAGTCGGACACGACTGAGTGACTTCACTTTCACTTTCATTGAAAGATGAGACATTAACTAAATAAAATAGGAGAAAAGATAGCCTGGACAAAGGAAGCAAGTGAGTTTAAAGTTTTGGAAGAACAGTGCATTGGGCTGGAGTGTAAGATATGAAGCAGGAAAGAACAAAAGTGTAAGGAACTGAGGAGGCTAGAGAGATGGTACGGAGAAGGCAATGGCAACCCACTCCAGTACTCTTGCCTGGAAAATCCCATGGATGGAGGAGCCTGGTAGGCTGCAGTCCATGGGGTCGCTAGGAGTTGGACACGACTGAGTGACTTCACTTTCAGTTTTCACTTTTATGCATTGGAGAAGGAAATGGCAACCCACTCCAGTGTTCTTGCCTGGAGAATCCCAGGGACGGGGGAGCCTGGTGGGCTGCCATCTATGGGGTCGCACAGAGTCAGACACGACTGAAGCGACTTAGCAGCAGCAGCAGCAGCAGAGAGATGGTATGGTCCTAACATGAAACTGGAATTTATTGTTACGATTTGTTATACAAATGTTCCTTTTCTGTTTGTTTGTTTACATAGTAAAGTCTTCAATATACTCCTCAAACATAAGAATCCTGTCTTAGTCTCCATCCTATGCATAAGCACTCAGTTAATGCTCAAAAATTTTTGAAGTAAATTTACATCAGAGTTTTTTAGTTGCATGCCCTTTGGTTTTTGTTATTGTTTTATTAGTCAATGAGTTTTCACTGAAACTTTTAATACCTGATTTAAAGTTTCCATATTATTACTGAAAAATATTTTTCTTAACATCCATTTGCACAAAATCAGTAAAAGAACACTTTCTCTTAGATTTATAGAAATTATTAAGCTTGATTTGATTTCCACTATAAGGTAAATGTTTAAGAGATGTGTGGGCGAATTATTTTTTTTTACTCAAGTGATAGTACCTAGATTTCTTTTGCCATGAAAGAATATATTCTACTGCTTTAAGAATTTTCCTTTTTTTATGTCTCTTTTTCAGAGCAACAACTGTATCTATGAAGCAAATCCACTATATTCTTACCAAAAGTAACTGGTCAAAGTATAGACCTGAAACTGTTAATCTGAAATTGCTTGGATTTTTTTTTTTTTAATTAAACCTAAAGCCCGAATCTTGAACAATAAACAGCAATGCAGACTCTTTCCAAGTTTCCTGTTCCCTCCTTAGACAAGCGGTAGTTTCTTCAGCTCTGGCTATCCCAGCAGATCTGAAGGGTCACAGCCACGACGGTGGCAGCCTACCGTTGACACTGAACTTGTGGTTAATTGTGGAGTTCTGCCACAAAACCACCTCACTACCACAAGCTGGATTCTTGCCCAGGAGGGTGACACACTGCCAGGCTAAGCAACGTACAGGAGGCAGGAAGAGCAAACTGCCTTTTACCCCAGGCAGCCGTTGTTTCTGGATTCCAGTGGAGCCAGAAGTGAGGCACACTAGGAAAATTTAGAAGTATGCTTTCTCCACTAAACCTACTTCAAATGTATTTGTGTTGTTTTTTAAGAGAAGCTCAGAAAGATTCTTCCAATTCATTATCTAGCATCATCAACAAAGGCAAGACTATTCATTACTAAATTTTTCAAAATGAGCGTTGGGATTGGAAATAAAATGATTGCTGTTAACTAGTAAGTGAGCCACATACATATGATCACTGCAAAGAGGAGCAAATAATGTGTCTTTGTGTGTGTTGCTAAGCTCCACACTGCAGCAGGGCAGCTCTGGGAACTTTGAAAGTCAGGGCAGCATGCTGCGAGGGAAGGAAACTTTAGAGTCAATCGGATCTGGTTACCACTTTGCAGCTGCAGGACCTTGGAAGTTACCTAATGTTTCATGTTACCTGCCTCGTCTACAAAATGGGAATAACAGTGTCTACCTCATAGGGTCATCGTTAATCTGTAAAATGACTACCAATGACTAGATGCTTTATAAATGTAAGTTTATTTTTCTTATATCCTATTCTCTTAACATTCTTCATCCTTTCTGGACTTTCCAGGATTCTATCAATGCTGGGTTTTTCCAAGATCCCCAGATTATATCATCTGTTCAACTTGTTTTCAAGAATTCCTTTCAATGCTATATCAATCAACCAGGAATCTGTCTTTCTAACTACACAGATAGATAAATTAGCAGCTCTCTTTCATCACAAGGCAAATGCTATAGGGATTTTATGCTCTATTCTAATTCTTTACTATAAATGCAAACAAATTTAATACATTAATTTTTAAAGGAATGACTGACTACACAGTATTATCATAATTTTATGGGCTTACATATCTGAGATCCCATTCTGCTAAAAAGATGTTGATTAAGGTCCCATCAGTGATAACATGGAGAAAAAGAAAAAAAGTCAAACCTTACGACCAGTTTCATCCATAATAACATAAATCACAGTAAAGACAAACATTTTTATTTGCAAAAGTCTATTCATTCAGACTGTGCCAAGCATTGCCCTAGATACTAAAAGTACAAATATGAATAAGCTATAGCCTTTGCCCTCCATTTGGTAGAAGACAAGATATGTAAACATTGTAAACAAGTGCAGCACATATGAAATGCTCTAATATAGCTCTTTAAAAGTATCTGTAGACAAATAGATAAGAAAGC
This sequence comes from Bison bison bison, assembly GCF_000754665.1. NCBI lineage: Eukaryota > Metazoa > Chordata > Mammalia > Artiodactyla > Bovidae > Bison > Bison bison. The sequence goes on from NW_011495071.1 coordinate 16,943,434, forward strand.
TATATACACATATACACAATGGAATATTACTCAGCTATTAAAAAGAACACATTTGAATCAGTTCTAATGAGGTGGATGAAACTGGAAGGTATTATACAGAGTGAAGTAAGTCAGAAAGAAAAGCACCAATACAGTATATTCGCTTATACATATGGAATTTAGAAAGATGGTAATGATGACCCTATATGCAAGACATCAAACGAGACAGATATAAAGAACAGACTTTTGGACTCTGTGAGAGAAGGCGAGGATGGGATGATTTGAGAGAATAGCATTGAAACATGTATATTACCATATGTGAAATAGATCACCAGTCCAAGTTCAATGCATGAAATGGGGGACTCAGAGCAGGTGCACTGGGACAACCCCAAGGGATGGGATGAGGGAGGTGGGAGGGGGTTCAGGATAGGGGGCACATGTACACCCATGGCTGATTCATGTCAGTGTATGACAAAAACCACCACAATATTGTAAAGTAGCCTCCAATTAAATTAATTTTTAAAAAAAGTATAGTGGTGGTTTGAAGACACACTACCCTGGGTACCAAAGAACACATAGAGGTTTCCCAGGTAGATAAGGAGAAGGTAGAGCATCCACACAGAGCAGCATGTGCAAAGACACGGAGGTGTGAGAGCACAGACACTTTTGGATCTGTTACCAGGTAGGTGTCATTTGGGTTGGAAGGAAGGTGGACATGGAGAAATGAAGCTGGATAGGTGGCTTCCCTGGTGGCTCAGATGGTAAAGAATCTGCCTGCAATGCAGGAGACCCAGGTTCGATCTCTGGATTGGGAAGATCTCCTGGAGAACGGAATGGCATCCCACTCCAGTATTCTTGCCTGGAGAATTCCTGGAGAGGAGCCTGGTGGGCTACAGTCCACAGGGTTGTAAAGAGTCGGACATGACTAAGTGATTAACACTCAGGTAGGTGGAAGTCAAATTATGGGATGCTCTAGAAGCCATCCTGAGAAGATTGGAATTTATTCTGTGAGAGATAAGGAACTTTAAAGGGGTTTGTTTGTTTTGGCGAAGCCGTGCAGCTTGTGGGATCTTAGTTCCCTGACCAGGGATTGAACTCTGGTTCACTGGCAGGAAAAGCCCATGTCCTAACCACTGGGAAGCCAGGGAATTCCCAGGGAACTGTTAAAGGTTTTTAAGCAAGGAACAGGCATGATCGTTTTTTGGGAAGGGAGGGGCATGATCAATTTTAATTGTACATTTCAAATCTCAATGCTAGCACCACTTGAATAGTTTGGTGGAGTGTGAAACCAAAGCCAGGAAAATCATTTCAGAAACCTTTATAATAGGTCAGAGGGACGATAAAATTCTCTAAGGCAATGGAAGTACATTTGGAAGGAAAGGACTGAATTAGTAGAAAGCAACTACAGACCTTTCAGATCAGTCCCATAGAGGGAAAGGGGGAATTCAATGAGGGTTCCCTAGGTCTAGCCTAGGCGACTACAATATCTTGAAACCATTAACTAGGATAGGAAATATTAGAGTAATCATTGGTAACAGAGATTGTGAATTTCACCTTGAACAGGTTTAAATCCAAGTGGAGATGTTTCTTGGCAGTTGGATATATGAGTTTGAAGCTCAAGATAGCAGTGTGGACTAGAAAGAGAGTTTGAAAGCCTAGAGTATGCAGGCGGAATGGAACCCTGGGAGGGAAATGAGACACCCCCAAGAGAGTATATAGTGTGAGGACAGGATCAGTATCTGAATTCTGAGGAGTATCAGCATATAAAGGACAAAGAGCAAAAGAATTGCTCAAAAGGATGACTGAAAAGGAAGTGGCAAAGTAAGAGAATCAGGCAAGAGTGTTGTCACATATCAAAATAAGGAAGTTGCAATAAGGGGAGACAAAAGACATAAAGTGCCACATCCTAAAAAGATGACAATAAAGTATCCACAAACCATTGTCAACCTTATGTGGAACAGTGGATTGAGGAATAAATTAATTCTTATGTTGACATTAAGAAAAGTTTCTTTCTAGAAAGTTTAGCCAAGAAGAAGCTTTACGTTTAATTTTATCATTATCTTTGTTAGTTTTAGCTAAATATACATAGCACACACAGAGAAATGTAAATAGCTTGCTGATACAATATAAAGACCACACACACATTTTCTCCTGTATTAAAAATAATAATTACAGATTTCCCTTAATGGTGTACTTGCAGGTTTCCCTACATTTTTATAAGTAAGTATTATAAACTAGTACTTATTTTGTATTCATTGTGGTGTCCTACAAATAAGGAATAAAAAATCAGACAATGAGGTTACAGATTCTATATTATACAGAAACAAACGTCTAACACAGCTCTGAGAGATTTTTTTTTTAAACTAAGCGATTATTATGCAGCTTTAATGAGTAATATGATCTTAGTCTGATTCTTTTTTTTTCTCATATCACTTTGAAGTCAGTGAGAAATCCTTTTTTAAAAAGACTTGGATGATAAGATCATTTAAGTCATCTCATTTAACATTCTTTGTTTAAAATCACAATACTTTCACCACTTCTGGGAATAGTAAACAAGTCACTAAATCCAATGAAAAGCAAGATGTAAATTTGTATATTTAGAGCATTAAAAAATATATATCTGATTAGATAATTCAGACACAAGGAAGCATATTTAAAGTCCTTTTCCTGCTAAATAACCCAGACTCACTGCAATCCTCCAGTTAACCTAACTTCAGTCTTCAGCAGAATTATGCTTGGCCTGTTACCAGTGACAACTCTCTAGCATGGTTTGGTGCCTTGGAAACTATATTAAATGTAAGTGCAAACTGTGAAAAAATAACAAGAACCCTTATATAAATTCAAGATTTTAATACTGTCTTTTGGGGACATATAATCACATTTGAAAGGATGATAAACATCCACTCAAATATGGACAAGACTTTAAACAAATCAAAACTATGGTTTTTTAACCAGGAAATCTCATGGGTATGGCAGATTTTATTCCTGAGCAACCCCTCCTTTTCACAGGTGAAAAGGTTTACATCAGATTTCCGCTCATTAGAACCTCTCAAATGCCTTCCGCACCAGCAACCCACTTTCTTAAAACAAATACCAGCCAACCAGGAAGCCATGAGTTTTTATTGTGCTATAAAGTAGACCAGACGTATCCAAACCTTCATAGGAATGATCCTGACTAAATCATTACTAAAAATAGTTTCAAAATGAACTGTAGGCTCCAAGTTTCTCTAACAACCAAAATTCCTTCATCCTTCATCAACCTCGTTTTCAAGCTCTTTGCTCTTTCAGAGCTACAGTGCAAGCAGTTTCTCTGGCCACATATTCATAATAAGAACTAAAGGGTCCACTTCTATTTGATTACAGGCACATGAGAATTGAGATAATGTTAGCTTCACTCCCTGTAAATATTTACATTTGTCAAAATTCTGTTTCCAATTTTCCCGTACACCAGCCGCCTCCAAATTATGAGCTACTTCTTGTAGTATATCATGGGCATAAAAATAGTGTATTTTGCAAAGAATTAAGCCAAATCTTAAACTTGAGAAAATAGATCCCCTTTAATTCCATTCAACAAGTATTTATTAATTTAAGCCTTGTTCCAGTTACCCTTAAGAAATATATGCTGCACATGTGTGTATGTGTTTGAGGATGGAATCATTTGTCAATGGCCAGTGGGGAACAAGACCTATACAAATAATTATAATGCAAAAGAGAATACACTAAGAAATAGCCAGAATGCAATAGGGATTAAGAAAGGTGACATGAATTAGGTAGGATTAAAAACCCATCTAAAAGATGGGTTAAGATTTAGAGATGAGAGAGGAGGGCGTTGTAAGAAAGAAAAAGAGCATAAAGGTGAAGAAGTTCACCATTATCAGAACATAAAATGAAGAATGATAAGAAAAAATTTTAAAATTAGGAAACACATATAGCACACCAGGTCCTCTAATCTTCTACCTTTATTCCTTACAACAATCTGAAGGTAGTGATCTTCCCGATCCAGGGATCAAATCTGCATCTCCTGCATTGGCAGGCAGATTCTTTATCACTGAGCCACTAGGGAAGCCCAGTAATAATAATACCCATTTTACATATGGGGAAATCAAGGCACAGAGAAATTAAGTTCTTCAGCAAATATTACTCAGCTAGTAATTGTTGAAGCCAGAATTTTAATATAGGCAGCAGACTCCAAACTCTCTCAGTTCTTTCCATTGTATTGGTGACTATTAAACTTTGATACCCAAAAATCATTTAGATAGACAACTTTTATCCACATGGTAAAAACACAGATTGCTGAACCCCAAACCCCCAAAATTCTGAGTTAGTAAACCCAAGATGAGGTTGTGGAATATGCATTTTCCCCACACACCTCAAGTGATCCAGATGCGGGAACCACAATATCCTGAGACAGACCAGGGCAATATTTAGCAGGATCTAGGTGATGCTACGGAGAAGGCGATGGCACCCCACTCCAGTACTCTTGCCTGGAAAATCCCATGGACGGAGGAGCCTGGTAGGCTGCAGTCCATGGAGTCGCTAAGAGTTGGACACGACTGAGCGACTTCACTTTCACTTTTCACTTTCATGCATTGGAGAAGGAAATGGCAACCCACTCCAGTGTTCTTGCCTGGAGAATCCCAGGGATGGGGGAGCCTGGTGGGCTGCCGTCTATGGGGTCACACAGAGTTGGACACGACTGAAGCGACTTAGCAGCAGCAGCAGCAGGTGATGCTAGTGGTAAAGAACTTGTCTGCCAATGCAGGAGACATGGGTTTGATTCCTGGGTCAGGAAAATCCCCTGGAAGAGGGCATGGCAACCCACTCCAGTATTCCTGCCTGGAGAGTCCCATGGACAGAGGAGCATGGCGGTCTATAGAGTTGCAAAGAGTCAGTCACAACTAAAGTGACAGCATGCACACACAGAATGGCCTTGAATATACTTAATGATTAGTGTTATGAGATTAATTATATCCCCCTTCAGTTATATCATGAAACCCTAACTCCCAGTGTGACTGTATTTGGAGATAGGACATTAAAAGAGGTAGTTTAGTTAAATAAGATCATAAAAGTGAAACTCCAATCCCAGATGACTGGGTAGCCTCACAAGAAGAGGAAGAGACACCTGGAGTGTGTTTAAACAGAGAAAAGGCCAAGTGAAAATGTGGCAAGAAGAAGACTCTGCAAGCCAAGTGGGAAAGCCTCAGGAGAAACCAACTCAGCCCACATCTTGTTTTGGACTTCTAGTCTCAAGAACTATGAGAGAACAAATTTCTGTTGTTTAAGCCCCTAGTCTGGTGTTTTGTTATGGTAGCCCTAGTAGACTAGCTGTAGTTCAGTCACCCAGTCGTGTCCAACTCTTTGCGACCCCATGGACTGCAGCACACCAGGCCTCCCTGTCCCTCACTGTCTCCTGGAGTTTGCCCAAGTTCATGTTCATTACATTGGTGATGCCATCCAGCCATCTCATCCTCTGACGCCCTCTTTTCCTTCTGCCCTCAGTCTTTCTCAGCATCAGGGACTTTGCCAAGGAGTCATCTGTTCACATCAGATGACCAAAATACTGGAGCTTCCACTTCAGCATCAGTCCTTCCAGTGAATATTCAGGCTTGATCTCCCGTAAGATTGACTAGTACAAGTAGACTAGTACAAGGAGTTCCACAACTTCTTGCTTCTCTTAAGCTACAAACATCATTCATATATCAGAAGCTGTGCCAAAGATCCCTAGTTATCATCACCATCATCAGAGCTGAGGTCTATATGGCATTTTATAGTTTACAAAGTCTTTTCACCTGCTCTGTTGCACTTGAACTTTGCAACAACCTCTAAGGTAAGGCAGACTCAGTAAGGCAACAGGACTGGTGCAGGTTTCTTACAAGTTGTAGGACTGAGTTCAGGACTTCCAATCACAAATCTTAAGCTTCTTTTTCCTATATCACACATACACACACCATCAAGTATGGTTATTATATAAAGGACCCATCTGGGAAAATATCTTTCTTTAGCTTAGAAAGCAAATACCTTTACCCCTATTTTCTAGTAAAGTAAGATATGGTTTTAGGAATTTAAGAGGTGTATTCAAACATAATAGGAAAGATGAGATCAGAATGCTCTCCAAGATTCCTAAGTCTGGTGTTCTTCTCAGATGATCGACTAGGCAATAATATTCTCCCATTTATATGAATTAAGATTATGCTTTTAGGCCTTTATGGCACATACTTTTTGGTGGTTTTCTAGTAATAGGAATATGTTTGCTCAGATAGCAAGGAGATAAATGTGTGTAATACCAGGCTGTACAATGGACTACAGCTTAAGTAATAATAGAAACTAAAAAGAAAAAAAAAAAGTGAAAGAGCAGTTAAAGAAGAGGAAGTGACTCCTCTACTTTCATTTTCTTTTGGTAGCACTTCCTTCTTTTTTAGGGTAGTGTAAACAATAAATTGTGAATTAGTGTTCTCAGATGACAATGCAAACATTATATCAACAGTTTGTAAAAGATCCAGTACAAGAAAGTAGGTTCTCTGAGGCTTAATACTCTCTACCATTTTCTTGTTAGAGAAGGTCTTATTTCCCCAATGGCATTATGTTAATTTGTGTCCTCTGAGAAGCAGATGCCAAGATAGAATTAGACGTGCAAGAGATTTATTGAGGGAAATGCTGGTGAAGGTAAAGAAAAGACAGCAAGAGGACTGGGGAGAGCCTTCCGACTGGGATGGAAGCCTGACACCAGTGAAAGAGAGGGGAGGAAAGATTGAGGTAGAAGGAGTCTTACTGCAGCACATCTCTGAGAAAGTTTCAGCCAAGCCAGAGGAGTGTCCTCAAGCCAAAGTCACCTGTTAAAGGAGTCGCTGTATCACAGAAACGGGCTTAGGTTAGTGTACTTTTATCACTGGCTAAGGGAAGCCCAAGGGATGTAATGGCCCCGTGCAAAAACAAGGGTGGATGCAGCAGGTGAAGTTTGGGTCCAACGCTGCAGATTTCAGTGGCACAATTTCATGGTTTCCACAGTCCATCCGTACTCTGGATGAATCTGCTTCTCTGTGCAGATCCTCCATGATTCCTGTGGGCCTTTCTTCCTGAGAGAAAACTTAGAAGAAAGTTAGTGAGATGAACCAGAGCTCCATGGCTGCAGTTGGTCTTGGGGCTACAGCTGGTACTCACCCTCTCCCACCTCTATTGTCCTTTCTAAATTCCTATTACTCAGGAACCACCTTGGCAAGTCTTGTTAGCTTACCTCAGGGTGGAACATAAAACCTTCATTCCTGATGGGTACTAGTCCTTGGCAGTCATACCTTTTGCAAGTCAAGGGTGCTGCCCATGCCTATCCATTGGTACAGTAGGCCAAGGGAGTACCTGCTTTCCATACACATTCCTATCCTTGTGTAAAAGCAGCACTACCTTCTCCTGATGATCAGGATGGGTTACTCCTCCCAGAATGACGACTCCTTTTTTTGCGTCCTGGTCTCTGGACACAAGGAATCCAAAGTGCCCTGGCAGGATCCCCAGCTTATACAGTTCATTGAGATACTTGCTCTGTCCCTTGGAGAGTACACCCCTTCTGGGCACCAGAACCGCCAGCCCTGCAGAGCCCAGGATTTCCGGTATAGGCAGCACAGTGGTTTATCAGAAGTAATATAAGGCTATGCCTGATTCCAGAGCTTGGTGTTCATTGTGTTCTTCCTACTGGGGACATGACACCTATAAAGGTCTCTGATTTAGTCCAGATCCCCATGTCATCTACCACAGTGGTGACATCACCCATCCCTGCCCTGAGCTGATACCTATGGCTATATGGATTAGAGGGGGAGAAGGTTCTCATATGAACAGCTGGAGGAGGAGAAAAAAAAGCCTGTGCTTTTCTCCAAAAAGATAGCACTGCATCCTTTCAGAGAGTCACTTCAGAGCAGTGCCCTTTTAAAGGCACTGTGTGTATTCCAGTGTTCTGTGAGGTTGGGTGCTTCTATACAGTACAGTATATGATATGGCTGATGAATCCCCACAGTCGTGAGGTCAGGCCTGTACCTCCTTTGAAGTGAAATGCATCACCTGTCCAGATGTTCATTGTGTAGGATTCACACCTGTGAATCAGGCATTCTTTAAGCCTCCAGATTGCAGTGCTGGCAGAGGCAATGCAATCAGGAAAGATAAAACTGTACCCCAAATGAGTATCTATCACTGTGAGGACAACCCACTAAGCTCTTGTAGTTGACTTAGTTGACTTAGTACTAAGTTCTCAGCTGGTCTTATGAAGAAATAATGATATATCAGCATTTGTCTTTGTTGTTGACAAGTTGGACATTCAGAAGCAGCAGAAGCAAGATTAGCTTCAGTAATGAAAACTCCATGTTACTGAACCCATGCATAGACTGTAAGACTGTCTCTGCTATCATGGCTACTTTGTTCATGTGTCTGTTATGGCAGTTCCAGGATGGCCAATGACAAAAACTAGCTTATGTCCAATAGTCTAGTTATTACATGCTATTCACTTCCCCTTCTATGGTGGATGCTTTCTGTTGAGCTGTAATGTATAATACAAAACTCTTTACGTTCATCTGTGTGTGTGTGTGTGTGTGTGTGTGTGCGCGTGCGCGTGCGCGTGCGTGTATATTAGTAGCTCAGTCTTGTCCAACTCTTTGCGACCCCATAGACTGTAGCCTGCTAGGCTCCTCTGTCCATGGAATTCTCCAGACAAGGATATTGGAGTGGGTTGCCATTTCCTTCTCCAGGATATCTTCCCATCCTATGGATGGAACCCGAGTGCCCTGCATTGCAGGCAGATTCTTTACCATCTGAGCCCCCAGGGAAGCCCTTTATGTTCACCTACATGCCTCTATCTTCTTGTCTCCAATTTTCCCATTTTTTTTCTTTCCAAGCCACTTCCCAAGTCTGCATATACTAGATAGACCACTTCTCATTCCACAAAACAGAAGCTGACTAGGGGTACTGTCTGCAGCTCTGCCCATCAAGAAGATTTCCCCTCGCCACTGTCTCTCAGGGTTATCCTTGAATGTGGCTATAACACAGCCATGGTCCATGTCCAGCCTATACCCACACCCATAAATCAAGCTGGGGCTTTCCCTTCTTGTTTAGCTGCTCATACAGGGTCTCCCACATAGCCCTAGAAGCAAGCTGAGGAAAGGTTCTGTTGCAGCTATGGTGAGTCACATACAGTTTACAGTGTCCTCTGTCTTACTGGCGCTCAGTTCTAAATGCATCATTCCCATATTAGAATGGACTGCTATTGGACCTATCTGACTTTATGATTTGATATACTCAACAGAACCCAGCTCATAATGGGCAGCCCTGGATCTATAGTCACTTGGTGCCCCATGAAGAAGCCTACCTCTACCAGTCCCAGTATCTCACCGATAGCTATTCCTCAAAAGGCACATAATTCTATGCTACAAAAGGCATGGTCTTGCTCCAGAATCCCAGAGGCTTGCATTGTTATTCTCCCAATGGGGCTTGTCATAAGACAGTTCATCTTTCTTACCCCAACACCTCCAACACCATAAGATCTGCTGGACTGTGTGGCCCAAGTGGTGGGATTGTTTGTTCTGCAACGTGGACATTTCCATTCAAAGCTGGCTGATGTCAGTGTCATTCAGTATATGGAGCAGTATTTGTAGATTTGGAATGTGTTGCCTCCAGAACCCAAACAGGCCTACTAGGCACTGTGTTTCCTTTTTCTGTGATTACAAATACAAGATGCAGCAATTTTCTTTTACTTTGGAGTAGAATACTTTGTCATGCTTCTGACCATTAGACCCCTAAATACTTCACTGAAGGTTCAGATTCCTGAATCTTCAGAGAATTTTTATCTTCAACCCTCTGGAACACTGTGTCTTACCAAGGCCTTCAGCACACTTCCGGGCTTAGTTGCTCAGTTGTGTCCAACTCTGCAACCCCCTGAACTGTAGCCTACCAGATTCCTCTGTCCTTGGGATTCTCCAGGCAAGAATACTGGAATGGGTTGCCATGCCCTCCTCCAGGGTATCTTCCCCATCCAGGGATTGAACCCAGGTTTCCCGCATCACAGGCGGATTCTTTACTCTCTGAGCCACCAGGGAAACCCTTCAGCACACTAGCCACCTCTTACTTGTCCTGAACGATCAGCATGATGCCATCAAAATAATGTATTGGTGAGATGTTCTGTGGGATTTCCAGGCAGTCCAGATCTCTTCAGAGTATATTATAACAGAGGGCAGAAAAGTCAATACGGCCCCAAGTCAAAAGCTTAAATGTATATTGTTGTCTGTCCCACAGGAATGTGAACTATTTCTGATCCTCTCTTCTAACTGGAATAGAAAAGAATTCATTCACCATATAGATAGCTACGTACCACAGGCCTGAAGCCTTATTAATATGCTCCATCAGTTATACAATGTCTAGCAAATCAGCTGCAATTAGAACTACTAATTACTTAACCCTGAACTACTAAAAGACAGAGTATTCAGCATTATACATATTTTGTATCTAGAACACTTAGCATTTTGCATACATTCTAGAACATTTGTATCTAGAACACCCAGTACTTTGCATACATTCTGTAAGTATTTTATAAATGATTTAATAAATTGGGAATTGAATTCAAGAAGATGCCTAGGGGTGGGATGAATTGCAAGATTAGGATTGACATATATACTTTACTATGCATAAAACAGATAACTAATGAGAACCTATTGTATATAGCACAGGGAACTCAACTCGGTGCTCTGTGGTGACCTAAATGGGAAGGAAATCCAAAAAAAGAGGGGATATATGTATGCATATGGCTGGCTCACTTTGCTGTAAAGCAGAAAATGACACAGCAGCATAAAGCAACTATACTCTAAAAAAAAAAAAAAAGTAACATGTTTACATGAAAAAAAAGAAGAAGCCTGCAGGTGTTGATATCAGTTCAGTTCAGTTGCTCAGTTGTGTCCGACTCTTTGCGACCCCATGAATCGCAGCACGCCAGGCCTCCCTGTCCATCACCAACTCCTGGAGTTCACCCAAACTCATGTCCATCGAGTCGGTGATGCCATCTAGCCATCTCATTCTCTGTCATCCCCTTCTCCTCCTGCCCCCAATCCCTCCCAGCATCAGAGTCTTTTCCAATGAGTCAACTCTTCGCATGAGGTGGCCAAAGTATTGGAGTTTCAGCTTTAGCATCAGTCCTTCCAGTGAACACCCAGGGCTGATCTCCTTTAGAATGGACTGGTTGGATCTCCTTGCAGTCCAAGGGACTCTCAAGAGTCTTCTCTAACACCACAGTTCAAAACCATTAATTCTTCGGCGCTCAGCTTTCTTCACAGTCCAACTCTCACATCCATACATGACACAGGAAAAACCATAGCCTTGACTAGACGGACCTTTGTTGGCAAAGTAATGTCTCTGCTTTTGAATATGCTGTCTAGGTTGGTCATAACTTTCCTTCCAAGGAGTAAGCGTCTTTTAATTTCATGGCTGCAATCACCATCTGCAGTGATTTTGAAGCCCAAAAAAAT
>NW_011495071.1:16954998-16959801 GCF_000754665.1 Bison bison bison
CTGCAGTGATTTTGAAGCCCAAAAAAATAAAGTCAGCCACTGTTTCCCCATCTATTTCCCATGAAGTGAGGAGACCAGATGCCATGATCTTAGTTTTCTGAATGTTGAGCATTAAGCCAACTTTCTCACTCTCCTCTTTCACTTTCATCAAGAGGCTTTTTAGTTCCTCTTCACTTTCTGCCATAAGGGTGGTGTCATCTGCATATCTGAGGTTATTGATATTTCTCCCGGCAATCTTGATTCCAGCTTGTGCTTCTTCCAGCCCAGCGTTTCTCATGATGTACTCTGTATATGTGTTGATTTAGATGAGGTCTAATTCAAATGACCCTGATGCTGGGAAAGATTGAAGGCAGGAGGAGAAGGGGACAACAGAGGACAAGATGGTTGGATGGCATCACCAACTCGATGGACATGAGTTTAAGCAAGCTCTGGGAGATGGTGAGGGACAGGAAGCCTGGCGTGCTGCAGTCCATGGGGTCGCAAAGAGTTGGACACTACTGAGCAACAAACAGCAACCCTAATTCATAGGGTCAGTATGAGGATTAATTAGTTACTAAATGTAAAGCCTTTACAGCATTGCCTGGTGCCTAAAAAGCACATAGTGTACCTCATTAACTTTATTTTCTGGGTCATAGAGAACTAGCATATAGGACAGAGAGTTGTGACATTAGGTTAACTTCTTGACCGATGTTTTAAATGACACGTGACAGATGTGAGTTGCCCTTTAAAATGAAAGTGCCTGGAATATTTTTCCTGAGGTGTGAAGTTTCCAAGGAAAATGCAAAAGAAAAATGACCTTAAAGCTATTATAGAAACAGACATTTAACCCAATGGGAGGAAAAAAGGTGGTTGCTGTGTGCCAATGCATTACAAGTGTTGCTCTATTTTAGATAATTTCATGAAGTACTGAAGTTGAAATTCTTGACAAATGTGAAACATGGTCTTAAAATGAAATAAATGCACTTGTGCTCACTAGCCATCTCACAAAAATGGCCTTTTCCATTACCTAAATGTCTGTTTAAATGCATATATTCACATTTTTCATCTCTGTCAATGTAAGAGCCAATATAGGAAAATGACAAAGTATTATGCCAGAACACAGACAAAACACACACACACACACACACACACACTTAGTCTTCATTAGGACAAATATCTCTTTTTTGGGCATAATACTGTGATTAAGCAGACTCAAAGCTATTATCCTCTGGTGTTCGCTTAGTGGTTGAATTTTAAATGATGTTGATGACTCTCAGGGAACTGCCAGGTCTCATTAAATTTTCCCAACAATCGTCACAGCTGTGAAATAATTCCAGGGCTTCTAAGAAAGGATCCACACTTGCTACTTTTAAGAGAGCTAGGAAAAGGGTGTTGGACAAAATACAAACAGGACTTCTTTCACCTACAGAAAGAGCTGAGCTACTATGACACTTTCAGTACCCATTCGCAGTTACCAATATGCCATCTCACAACAAGCAAAGCTCAGACAACTTCAAAACTTAGGAAGTTGCTTTGTTGCTTTATTGCCAATATCTCTGTCCTAACAGTCTTCCAGAAAAAATCACCAGACTGAGTTTATTCCACCAGTGAGTCAGTTGCTTATTAGCACTTTTGACATCCAGATGGTTTGAGACAAAGGCTAAATTGGGGGTAACTCCCAAGTGTAACCAGTGGAAACTCTCTTTTGCTGAGGGACTCTCTTGTCTACTGGGCAGTGGGCCAGAATATGGGTTTCTTTCACAACCTCCCAGCACCACTGTGTCTTTTCTATTACCCTTGAAAATCGTGTCACCTGAGAGGCCAAGAGTTAAACTGGCTGTACTGTCTGAACTGGGAAGTTTGGAAGTAAATCAGAATGGACCAATAGCCTGGATCTGTTTCATGAGTAAACAGAGGAGTTCAGGCTTGAGACCCTATAAAGTTAAGTCAATATTAGTTATAGAGGAAATCCTGTTGTTCTTTCTTCTTTTAGAGTTGCTTTTAAAAAAGTAGAGGTTTCAGTATGTTCTAGTGCTAAAAATACAATTTCTTGCACATACCCACCCACACGTGCACCAACACACACACACAAAAGCAAGAATATTTTTAACTGAGCAGAAAAAAAATTGCTATTGTCTTTACTATCAATATTAGGTCCCAGGTGGCACAGTGGTATAGAATTCACCTGCAGTGCAGGAGATGCTGGTGTAATCCCTGGGTAGGGACGATCCTCTCGAGGAGGAAATGGCAACCCACTGCAGTATTCTTGCCTGGAAAATTCCATGTACAGAGGAGCCTGGCGGGCTATGGTCCATGTGGTCGCAGTTGGATACCACTGAGCATGCACACAACACAAGAATTAAGGATGTTTTCCCAATATCCTTCAAGTGTAAAACTTAAAATGCCCCTATTTATGAAATGGGAGATGCTTGTCTAGATTCTGATACTATGTAGTCACCTTATCATAAATATTAAGATAAAGATAAGTGATGTTATTAAAACCCTTTGCTCTGTGTATTAGGCACAAATTTCTCCCAGTACTCATGACCTAAATTGTGTGCAACAAGAGCTGAGCAAGCATTTAAACTTCTAGAATAGCAGGACAATGATTTCTAACCCCTTTGAAGTAGGGACACCCCATCTTGTTTGTTAGATTTCATAACTCTCTCTCCTGACATACTGTCCCCCACAGCCCCAAGAAAAAAGTTATCAATCTATGATATGGAATTTTTAAATTTTTAAATGAATTGAAATTAATCTTACTTTGCTTCAGGGTTTAATTTTGTTGTTAGTTTTTAAAAAAAAATAATTTCCTCTTCTCTGAAGCCTAAGTCACCTTAAAGCTAGCGCCTGAATTAGCCTCTCTTCTTGCTGTATTCTTACAGCTTTTATATAAATCTATATCACAGTATCTTAATATTGTATTTATTTATTTTTAGATGCACTGGGTCTTAGCTGCCATATGTGAGATCTTTAGTTGCAGCGTGTGAACTCTTAGTTGGAACATGTGGGATCCAGTTCCCTGATCAAAGGTTAAACCTGGGCCCCTTGCATTGGGAGCAGAGTCTTCCCTGGACCACCAAGGAAGTCCCCTTAACACTGTATTTTTCTTGATTAATTTTAAATCTTTCTCCCTGGTTTACATGCAGGAACCAAATCATGTTCATCTTTTTTTCCCCCAGAATTTCTAGCACAGTGCTAAAACAGCAGATTCAATAAATGTTAGTTAAATGAATTAATAAATGAGCAGTAGTCTTGGAGACAGAAACACACCTAGGGTGTCAAAAACATAAAACAAAAAATCATTACTCTATCTAAAGATGGCTCCATATAAGATCCTCTGTTTTAGAACTCAAATCCAGTGAGAGAATGGGTGGGAAACATTTTACAAACCTGGGTAAATATGGGCAAATGTCACTGGCACTTATTATTTAGTAGCCTTCAGGGAATAGTTTCTAAATCTGTGAGGACAAGAATGAACTTGGCTTACTTCAGTAAGAGGATCATTAAAGGATTAGTAAATGGAAGCAAGATGACATGAAGTTGTCCCATAATATAGTGGCAGTCCAGTTTTGAAAAACTGGGTCTTGCTGAAATCTTTCCCAATTTTTCATTTATGGGCCCTAGTTTATAAATGACCATTTCTTTAGATGCTTAGGTTTTGAATAATTTCATATAGCATTACCAGAGATATGCGTTCCTACGTACAAAATACACAGACTTGATTGGTCAGGGAAACGTGTTAGTTACATTTGGATAACTACTGGGAGGCTAAAATAACTGCCGCATTTTGAAGGGACCACTGGTAGTAAGCTTCAACAGTTCTGGAAGATGCAGTAAAAATATCAGGGCAATTTGACAAGCTACTGTGATTCAAATAGATGTCAGTGGTAGTCAAAGTCCACAATTATGTCAATGAAGCTGGTTTCCATTAGTCAATCAGTAACTAAGGAAATGGTTAATTGAGATACAATCACAAACTAGAAAAACAGGATAAAGAAGTAAAAGGAGAAATCACATTTCTCGAGAGTCACATGCTATCAGAGAGCAAAATCTGATGTCTGGAAGATAAAGCAGGCTGATTTCAAAAATAGAAAGGGAGGCAATGAGGTAGGGTATGAGTAATTCCATCAAAGCAGTGAAACTGGAGCCTTTCTGAACAGTTGATGACGTCCTCGCAGAAGGGAGCTGCCTAAAAACTGCTAGAACGTAACTACTATACACAAGCATAATCTGCCCAAGGTCACACAGCTAGTAAATTGCAAACTGGGTTTTCAAAACCAGGTTGAAGGCCACCAAAATCCAAGTTCTCTTTTTTTCTAGACAACGGAAAACCAAGATATATGCCAAGCTGCTAGGCTATGTTGTTTCTTTCTGTTGTCTGATTCCAGTTGCAGAAAAGCCATGGGTAGCAGCAGCAGTAAGTAGGAAGCTTTCCGCTTCTCCAGCTCACCTGTTATGCTCTTTTATTAAAAATAAAAGCCAGGAATTAAAGAGGCTCAGGATGACCTAAGGCCTAGGAGCTGAAACAACTAATTGATTCCTGAGCCAACAACAAATCCTAGTGTGCTGTTAAATTCTTACTTCTGTATTTTCTGGGATTTTTAGCAAAAAATTTGTTTGTTCTTTCACTTAACAAGCAATTATCAACCATGTACTATGTACTAGTCACCCAAGATTTAGAGATGAACAGAAAAAGATTTCTGCTATTAAGAAGAATGTAGGTGAGGCAGGAAGGAAGACGAAGAGACGGACAAACAAATAATTGAAGCACAATGTAGCACTGATATTGAGAACTGTAAAAAGGAATGTATATAGGTACAT
>NW_011495071.1:16959901-16993360 GCF_000754665.1 Bison bison bison
AGGTACATCACATTGAGGGGGAAAATATCTCTTTCCAATTCCTGATGTTTCCTTCTAGATGCAAGGGGCTCCACTAGTGTTGTTATTATGTAGTTGCTAATTCGTGTCTGACTCTTTGCGACCCCATGGACTGTAGCCTGCCAGGCTCCTCTGTCCATGGGATTTCTTAGGCAAGAATACTGGAATGGATTGCCATTTCCTTCTCCAGGGGATCTTTCTGACTCAGGGATCGAATCTGCATCTCTTAAGAATCCTGCACTGAAGGCATATTCTTTACTGCTGAGTCACCAGGGAAGCCCCTAATGTTAATATCCCTAATTTCCTCCACACCTCATCTTTCCTCAGGAAAGGAGAATTTACTCAATCTGATTGATGACTATGAAAAGAGAAGTGGCATGCTTAGGCAAGCTCCCTGTTTATCCCTTCTGTCTGTCTGCCTGTCTGTTATTCTCTCTCTTACTCTTTCTCTCCCTCTCCTTGCAACCAGCCTGCCTGTAAGGAAGATCATTTCTTTGCTCTTTCATGCCCCGAGTTTTCCAGAAACAAGTTCCATATAAGGAAGCGTGTAGAAGTTCAGGACTGCCATCACTAGAAGTTCAGTATTAGAAATCCTTCTTGTTCATAGATATAAATCTCCAACATCAGGTTTATCCATAATAAATGTCTCCCATTTCAAAAGGCAATATATCTGTCACTTAATAACATTCATGTGACTTTGGACAAATTACTTAACTTCCTTGTGCTCCAATTTCTCCACCCACAAAAACGGGACCAAGTATCTACTCACAGACTGTTGTGAAGATTGAGTTCATACATACACAGCTCTTAGAATAGTGCCTATTACAAAAGTGCTCTACCAATGTGAGCTATCGTTGCTATTATCATTATTATTTTGGGCTCCATCTGTCTTAGTCTTTTATTTCTCAATTTGTTGAAAAGTTGGGCAGGAAGGACAAGTGCTACTGATTGGGATCCTCCAAGTCTTACTTCCAACAGTTGTAAAAGTTTAAGAAACCTTGTATGGTTTACAGAATCATTGTCCTTTTATTTATACTTCTTGGTTCCCTTATTATGTGAAATCCAAAAGGCTTTATTACTGGATTCCAAATGTCAGGCAAAGGATCTCAGACTTTAGCCCAAGTGAGGCAGAAATTGACAAAGCTAATTGTGTCATTTTTCAGTCCCTGCTTTCTGATTTTCCTTTTAAATTTAGACTCTCTTTTCAGCCAGGTTGGCCCCTCTGATCAAGGCAGGCAGGCAGTTGCTTACCTGATTCTCAATGATTCCTGCCAGGTCCTTCAGGTTTTCTATACATTGTAGAGATCCCTCCTCACTCTGGCATCTGCCTGTCCCACTCTGGATTTTGCAAAGCCCTTCTAAGAGAGGAAGGCTCTTCTCTACTTAGTCACAAGGATTCTTTCTCTGGATTCAGACCTGCCCTGAGGAGTCTAATGGAGGAAATGAACAGGTAGGCAAAAATAATTGGAATACAATGTGTCAAATACAGCCAAGGAGATATCTAAATTGTACAAAAGCAGTATAGCAGTCAGGATAGGAAACAGATGGCATACTCAAAAAGAATGATTAAAGAGAGTTTAATAATTTATTTAGAAAATTGTAAGCAGATTTAGGGGTAATTAAGCATCAACATTGAAAAACTGCTCCCACTCCTAGTCCTAAACAGGCAAAGGAAAGGAGCTATTACCAAAATCCAGAAAGACAGCTCTAGCTATAAGGAAGGTTTACCTAACAGGAACTCTTTTGGTAGATTAATGCAGCCCTTGTCAATCCAAGGCCTGGGAGGAAAAGAGGGAGTTAGGGAAATATTACTACAATCTAACTCTCTTCTGCCTTCTGAGCTTCTTCCAGGGCCTCTCATTGTTTAAATCTACCAGAAAGTCAGAAAAAAAAAAACCTGGTTAATGTTGTCGAAAGAGGTCAGCCTCCCAGGGCACAAGATAGATGGAGAATGGTAGAGAGGGTGTCAAAAAGGTCAAGCAAAGAATAGCCCAGCACAGAGAGTAGCGGAAACTAACTCTTCCAGAGGACTTCAAAGATAGCCTTTTAGAGGAGGTAATATTTGAGCTACATTCTGAAAGATAAGTAGGGGTTGCTGCTGCTGCTGCTGCTGCTGCTAAGTCGCTTCAGTCATGTCCGACTCTGTGTGACCCCATAGACAGCAGCCCACCAGGCTCCCCCGTCCCTGGGATTCTCCAGGAAAGAGCACTGGAGTGGGTTGCCATTTCCTTCTCCAATGCATGAAAGTGAAAAGTGAAAGGGAAGTCGCTCAGTCGTGTCCAACTCTTAGCGACTCCATGGACTGAAGCCTACCAGGCTCCTCCATCCGTGGGATTTTCCAGGCAAAAGAGTACTGGAGTGGGGTGCCATTGCTTTCTCCCATATTCAGAAGCATGTGGATATAAAAGCAGTATGCACAGTATATGTAGGCAAGCAGTCCCATGTGGTAGAAAGACATAATATTTGTGGAGACATGGGCCTGAAAAGAACATTTAGGACCAGATTACAAAAATTCTTAAAGGCCGTGCTATATAATCGGACTCAATCCTGTAGTTAGTCAGGATCCATTCAAAGACTTTCAGAGAGATAGAGACTGACATGAATGTATTTAAGTCAGAAAAAGATAACTTTAATGTCAGTAGAGAGGATAGAGTAGAGTATTGAGAAACCAGAAGCAGGAAGATCATTTTGGAGGCTCAGGCAAGATAAGGGTGAATGGCACTTAAAGCAGTGGCAAGGCTGATGAAGCAAAGAATCTGTTCTGAAGATAAAATTAACAGAATTTGAAGACCTGTTAAAATAACTACGGGAGTGCCAACGAAGATAGTTCTAAATGAGCATCCAATTTCTCGTTTGAGGAACTAGATATCAGTAGATGGTGGTTCTATTCAAGAAGACTAGGCTTGTAGGAGACTACATAGAGTTCAAGCTTTGTACACACAGCGTTTGTGGGCTTGTGGAGCACTAGCTGGGAAATGTCTGGTTGGCAATGAATAAAAGCTGGCTAGGAGTCTAGAGGGAGACTTGGGAGTTTGGAGAATACAGATACACAGTTTGGAGAACAACAATTTCTTTTTTGTAAACTATATGAAGTATTGTCACCAGATTTTTCTCAACTTCTGAAACTAACACAGGAAAAAATGTAACTCATCGTGTAATGAAGTAAATCACAATGAGAATCAAATAATCCATTGCTGATGCTCCTTGCCATGGGAAGCATTTTTCATTTGCTCATTAGTGATAGAAACTCATAACTGAGACTTGCATGGTAGTTTAGCAGTGTTCTTTACTAAACAAACAAACAACCCTCAGTTTTGAAAACTGACTACTATTTGCTTCTTAAGTTTAAACTAATTTATTTTGTAAATAAATTCTAAGTTTCTCGTAACAGCTTCATTTTATTATATGAACTCATATTTCATGACTTGCAATTGTTCTTCAATTGAGGCATTTGGTAATACAGTGCCCAGTAAAAGTGCTTTCCCTCATAGCAGGTACATAATAAATATTTACTGAGTGAATGGATGGTAGATGGATAAATGAAAGCAATAGTTTATATTAATGTTGATTTTGTTAGAAGTTGTGTGTATGTAAAAATCATAATCGAGGGAGAACTAGAAACTGTCTGGTTTTGCTTCATCAGTGGAAGAAAGTCAGAATTAGATAATTCCCCGTTTCTCTTTTGTGTCCAGCTGCCTTAACCACCTCACCTAAGAAGGACTGAAATACTTCTCTTCCAGTTCTTTGCTGTGTTAAATGATTATTGATATAGAGTCTCACAATTTTACTTCTTTGGTATAATTCCAGCATAATTATCTCGAAATCTTAGAAATACTGTTTTAATTATCTGAAACCAGTGGAAGTCTACCATTAATAGCACACTCTGAGGCACATGTAAAACCAATTGATTTTTTTAAAAGTTTTTCTTTTACATTTGAGTAGAGTTAACTAACAATGTGTTAGTTTCAGGTGTCCAGCAAAGAGATTCAGTTATACATATACATGTACCTTTTTTTCCCGAATTCTTTTATCTTTTTCCGTTGTTGCATAACATTGAGCAGAGTTCCCTGTACTATACAGCAGGTCCTTGTTGGTTATCCACTTTAAATTGAATAGTGTGTACACACCGGTCCCAAACTCCCTAACTGTCCTTCCCCCTTCCCTTCCCCTTACTTCCCTAATCATAATCTCATTCTCTGTGAGTCTGAAACCTGTGAGTTGAATTTTGACTTCTAACTTTACACATGATGACAGTGTGACTTAATCTACAAATCAAAAATTGCTGAATTTGGACTTCCGTGGTGGTCCAGTGGTTAAGACTGTGCTGCCAATGCAGAGGCATGGGTTTGATCCCTGATCAGGGAACTAAGATCCCACATACATTCAGTGAGGCCAAAAGATTTTTTTTTTAATGTTAAATTATTGCCTAAACTCTATTTTCTTAAAATCCTCTTCAAAATTTTATTTAAAATAACTTAGAAACAACTTTCTGCTTGTGAAATTTGGAGTGAGTCATTAATACACTTCACAACCATGTCCCTTTTCCTACCTTCATCTTAGTGTGGTTTCTTTGTTTTCAGTGGATACTATCAACCCTGAACCTTTTATCACTCATCCACCCAGCCCTCCCAGTCCCTGTAACAAGTAGAAAGATTTCTTTCCAACTGCTGCCTCTCTAAAGAATGAAGTGCAGATACATGCAGGCTAAAGAAAGCTGGATCTCAAGTTAAATCATTACACAGCCAGGCACCCACAGATCATCTGATTTCTGGGTAAACAGAGCCTACCTCTAAATGAGTTAAAGGTAACAGGAAGATGTAGGAATATTGAAGATGCTTGACAAACTTTATCTTTCACTGAATACACTGAGTTTCACTGAATACACTGAATAAGTACATGTACTTAATATGTCTCTCCTATAGGGTACAGTCCATGTCCTCATCGTCTATGTATTTTTCTCAGCACCCAGCACAATAATAGTAGTTGCCAGTGGAATAAACTGATAAACTGTTCCATACATAATTTTTCCTTCTTTCTAAATTTTTTGCATTGTCCACTTTTTCTTTAATGAATATAAATTGCTTGCATAATAAAAATAATGAAAAGTCCCCAAACTATTTTTAATGTGTTTATTTTTATATGGACCTGTGGTATTATACATAGTGTATATATATATATATATATATATATTTGCACACACATATGATTGTACTTACAATAAAAGAAAGTAAAAGAAGAGTTTAAAACTGACTTGTGTGTCTTTACATAACACATTTTCAACAACATATGATAATTTGATAGTTACAGAATAGTTAAATACCGAATATGTATTTGTATTATTTTAAAAGATGGCTAACAAAAACTGAAATGAAGGTTTTGGTTGTTTTCTTATGACACAACTGGGTGAAAAGCAGAACTACACAGAAGTTTCATAATAGAACTCCAAACTACATCAGGCTGGTTCACTGTCAGGTTTTGTTACATTCCCCCTAACTCAACCCAGACTCCCTGAGGCTGGCAAACAGGGCAAAGTTTGAGTCAAAACCACACCCTTCCTTTGAGCTTTGGGGATACACTTAGAATTCTGGGAGAAACCAAAAGAAACAGCAGTGTCTTCTTCCAGATGTGGCCAGCCTGTCACTTTCAGTGTTTATTAAATAAATTTCAGACTCAGCCCAATAACTAAAGACAGTTGCCTGCAAGGAGAAGGAGGGGAGGGCAGGAGAATCCTAAAGTTCTGTTCCACTCTGAATAAGGTGTGGATATTGTAAGATTCTTTAGGAGAGGGAGCAGTTTGGAAGGAGGCAGGGTGAGGAGGGATGGAAGGAGGAAGGGATGTGAGGAGGGAGGGAGAGATGGGAGGAGGGAGAGAGGAACCAATGAGGACAGTGTGGCATAACCAAAGATTAGGATTAACCCAGTTCTGTGGTCCTGAGATCTGAGAAAAAACTTGACCAAATCATGTTCACTTGTCTGGGGGCTGTTTCCATGTCTGAAGTAGGTTGTATTCATAGATGAGCATTAAAAGGACAATGTAGGCATAGGGGTTTACTCTTTTTTGGGGGGGGAGGCGGTTACTGTTAAAAAAAAAAACCTCTAAATAATCCAGTATTGTAGAATTTGCTATTATGTATAATTTTCTATTATTTATGCTCCTAATTTATAATTTTTTAATTTACAATTTTCTATTATTTATAGTTTTCCCCTTTAGCTATTCCTATAAATAATGAACTGGAAAATAATTTTCATCTCAATATTTTAATTCTTTTTCTATTTATAATAGTCAACATTCATGGAGCTCTAACCCCTTTTCAGGCACTATGCTGAGTATTTTACATAGTTTCATAGGGTAACACTTGCTCCTCACTCCTGATATTGCCGTCCATATGGGAGAACATCCATTAGAGTAATTGTCCATGCCTGAATACACTGATTACTTCCCAGGAGAGGATAAGCAACTTTGATGAGTTTGGGATGAGACTCGGGGCACATGACAAAGACCAAATATAATTGATGGTCCTTGTTGTTTCTTTCCTCTTCCCCGTTCTCTTTCACATAGTCCAGTCTGCAAAAAAGCATGTGTTCTGGTCTGCTCTCAGTGAGGCTAGCAGCAGAGCAGTACAGGTCCTACCCCTGTAAGTTTGGGAAGAGACAATGACAAGTCTTAAGTCCAGACCCTAGGTTTCATATTGACCTATTAGGAAACTGTCTCCTGGGAATATTATGCAGCTCAGAAAGGTGAAGGTAAGCATTTCTTTGCTTCAGGCAAACACAATACATAGATTTCATGTCTCCCTATTAGAGATCCCACAAAGCAAAACTTAGAGGACTATGTAAGAAAAACACATGTCTGGGCCAGAAAACAAAAACAGAGACAAAATTAAAAGTGTGTAAGAAAACAGAAGAAAGGAGAGGCTCAAATTCAGCAAACAACCCTAGCTTTACTATAAGCTGAGAACGAAAGGCAGCAATCTACAATCAGGTTGAACCGTTACAAATTCAGATGAGTCTTTCTGAAAAATAACAGCAGAACAGAGGAAGGCAATGTAACACGAGGTGTCTGCTCTCTTGCTGCAGAAAAAGATGTTGCTGAAAGAAATGCTGCTGAAGGCTTGTGACATTCCAAGGGAAAGACAAGGTCTTCAGGAGGACTTAAGATAGGTAATAGAAACTCCCTAGACCCATAGGGGTACAGGTTCCAAAAGCAGTTTTAGTTCAGGTCACTGCTGAGGGTGATTATCCTGTTGAAACAATTGTAGGAAGCAAGAGGAAGTCATCCAGAGGAGGCAAGAGGTGAAGGCAACAAGCCCTGTGCATTGAGATTGAAGTGCTGTTCATAAGAGAGCATGTAGGCTATGTGAGGAGATAAAGCCCCACTCTTGAGCGTGGGATCCTAGAGCCATGAGACTCAATGGGAAAGGGGAAAGTAAGAGGTTTTGAATACATTTGACAGGAAGGAATGGTACTTCAGTGTAAAACCTACTGATGGGAACTGACATCATGTGAAAAGTTTTAAATGTTTTTAGAAGCCAGAAGTATTGCAAATGTCGCTCCCTGAGAAAGGAGATCTGGCTCTTCCTTCCACATCAGAACTGAGAAATTAACCTCTTGATGGGTGATTTCTCCCAATTGAGTTTAAGCTCACATTTTCTCAACTCCAAAAATTTGGAAGTGACAGCCATCAAACTGTATATAGAAACCCAACTACTTATCACCCCTCTCACTGCTTTCACTTGGTCCAAGCCACAATCCTGTCTTCCCTAGATTATTCCAATAGTTTCCTAAATGATCTTCCTGCTTTGGTACTTGGTCCTTAGAGTCTCTTCTCAACCCAGCATCCAGGTGATCTTCTCAGTTCAAGTCAATATTCTGCTCTGACCACTCCAGTGGCTTCCAGATCAGACTGAATGCTCACATGGCTCCACATGTCTGGCTCTCTGTGTCCCTCTAATTTCATCTTTTATCACTTTTCATCGCCTTGCTCCCTAAACTCCATCCACACAGCCCTCCTTGTTTTTAAACATGCCAGGAACACTCCTGCCTCCCACCTTTCAATTTTCTCTGCCCTTAAGAATCTCTCTGTAGATTAACCCCAGGGCTTGCTCTTTAACATCTTCTAGGTTTTTATTCAAAATTGCCTTCCCTGACTATCCTAGCTAAATTTCTAATCCCCTCCCAACATGTCACTAACATGTTACATATTTACTTATTTACCTCATTTAGAGAATGTCTTCCCCAGTAGAATGCAGTTTTGCTCCATGAAGGCAAGGACTTTTCTGTTTCATTCACTGCTAGAATACCTCCAGGAACTTAGTAGGCATTCAATAATTATTTGTGATGTGAATGAATGAATCTTAGTGAGACAGAAATCCTGATTATTTTCATCTATTCACCTTGATTTGGGTACCTTTGATAGAGTCTTTGGCCTCATTAAGTGATGTGATCTGGGAGCATATTTTCCTGTGGTAACATTATGATCTAAGGATTAGTTTGCTTTATAAATTGTATAGTTTTTGAGCTAAGACTCTTTTAATCTGTATGTTCTAGGAATTCTTTGGACTTTTTATAGGAGTCGGGATCATGAAGACAAATTCTAATTTTGGGTTCTTGAAGGAACCATATCGATTTCAGGTGATTCGGTGCTGAGGGGACACACCCACATATCTGCTTTCTCTTGACTAAGATTAAGAGGATAGGAAAATGAGAGGAAATAAATTTTGGATTTTAATGTTTTTAACTTTAACTCATAAAGTTAAGAGAATTTGATCTAGGGTTTTAATCCTTTTGGACTTTAACTTATTTGGACTTCACTTCCAAGAAGGGGGAATCTAATTTTTTTTAAATATAATTTCTCCATAGAATTTGATTATGGGATGTGAAGTATCTTATTGTTAGGATGTTATTTGGAGTATTTTTATGTCATCACTTGGTACCATTGTGGAATCCCTAATGAGCTATATGCATACTATAGCCATGAACATGCACTGCTCAGATCTCCATCTGCAGGAAGTTCGATGGACTGACAGTCTCTGGATCCACCACCATGTTTACACTAAGGCCAGCTTTCCAACCAGCTACTCCCAGCCAACAGCTGAGGATGGTTAGAGTATTAAACAAAGTAGGTTGGGAAATAAGTAAAGAATTTATTTTCATCCTGGGGCACAAGGTCACCTTTAAGTTAATTTATTTAATGTACTCATCTGGCCTGTTTCAGAACATTCTAGGGTAGAAGCAACACTATGGACCTGGGATATACCAGGAGGACCCATAGAAGAGCATGACTAACTCCTCTGATGAAATAACCCTATGAAAGTAAGAACTGTACTGTCCTGAAAATCTGCTCATCTTTTCCCCTCAAGGGCACAGCCAAAGAGTCTGGTTGATTATAAGTTAAATGGTCAAGCCCAGTGGATTAAGAGAACAAATGTCTGGGAAATGTTTAGGGGTACAACTTTCTTCCTCTTATTCTGATGTTTTCATTTTAGAAGGAGCTTCACTAATGTAATACCCTTTGTCCACTCTCTGTCGACCCCTGTTTCCTTCCACAGGGAAAGAGGGAGTGGTTTTCTTCCTGATGAGTTAGAATAATTTTTAAATGCTTCTCTCTGCCCCTTCCTGTTTCATTTTAACTTGGGATCCACAGACAGCACGCCCTCTATCCTGTTCCTTCATGCTGTAGGATTGCAGTGTTGGGCTCCTGTGGGGCGGGGTTGTGGGGGACAAGCAGGTTCCACTGGGGTTGCATGTGGGAAAGCCTATGATGGTGATACATCTAAGCCACATATTCAATCCTGGTCTGTAGAAGTTTAGCAGGTGATACTTTCATCACCATCTGTCTTCTTTTCTGCCCCATAATTGGTGCTGAACTCTGGTATGGAGATGGATTATATATATTATATCTTTCCCTTTTTATCTAGGAGGAAACCGAGATACAGTGAGATGAGCAATATTCTCAAGATCATACAGCTAACAAGTGGCAGAGTAACAATTCAAGGAAAGGTCGAGTCCTTAGCTTCTATGCTTTCTCATTTTGTCATTTCTTATTATAGTTCTATTTCCATGATGAAAGTTTTTGATACACATGAATTAGAAACATTAAACTAGTGAGTACATTAGTAGTGTTGGTAAGATTTGGTTCTGTCATCTTGCATTTATTTATCTGGATTATTTTGAAACTCTAAATTGTAACATTTGAAATCTCTCACTGAATGTCTTGACAAATATTTCCGAAGAGGTTATTTGAAGGAAAACATACCTTCTAATTATCTTGTTCTCACATGCTGACCTCTAGCACAGGACAAGGAGTGAACCAAAATTGTGTTTTCCCCCAGTATTTTCATCTTTGTATTGGGAACCTGGAAAGGCTTGATTTAGGTATTTCAAGCAGCCTGAACATAATAGTCGAGGAATTAGAATTACAATGATAAAGAATTAATCTTAAAATTCAAGCAAAATTCATCAAACTTATATATCTATTCCACACTTTCTAGGCATTCACTCCTGGTCCTTGGTTCTGTTTTTCTGGATTGTTCTATTGTCTGTAAAGCACTGTTGATTTATGCAGTGATTTGAATATTTTCTTTAAACCTATTTTATAAAAATAAGTGGAAAGCAGAAAAATAAAATGCTAATACTTAGGACTATTCAAGTAAGACAAAGATGGAAATAATTAGGCATGCTACAAGCAGCACGTATTTGGCCTCAATTAAATTCTTATTGGATTTACACTGGTCAACTGTTTAATTACAAATGCAAGAAACAAATTTTAAGCATTTTTTTCAAAATGCAAAGATGTAGTGGCAGATGTAGATCCATAAAAGTATGAATTGGAAATCAGTATCAAGAAATATTTCAGGAGACTTCTCCACAGAGCTGGACATAACTAAGGGTGTCACATGCTTCCCTGGTAGTCCAGGAGTTACGACTCCATGAGTCCAGTGCCGGGGGCACAGGTTCCACCCATGATGTGGGAACTAAGATCCCACATGCAGCCAAAAAAAAAAAAGAGGAAAGATAATTCTAAAAGGAAGAAGAAATTTGCAAAGAGAATTTTTAGTTCTATAGCTCGGTTAACAGGGATCGAGGTTGTGACTTGATTCCTATATGAGGGGAAAAAGATGAATATTTAAGTTTCTCTTGAGTAAGTCAGTGCATGATCTTGTGTTTGATTCCCCACAAGTCCCCTGAAAAATTGCTTCTGGCAAGTCCTTCCCAACATTAAAATACATTTCTTCTGACCAAGCTGAGAGAGCTAGAATTTAAAGACGGACATTATTTTAGGAAACTCATTCTGATGTACATTTGGTGTTTAAATTATATGTAGAATGTCTGGTACGGGGTTAGAACCCTTGATAAAGTGCTCACAGTGAGAAAGCTTAGTCAGTTTCATCTGTTTGATGAAACTTGATGCTTCTGCTCCTCCTTTCCCTCTTGCCATCAGGCTGCCTCGCCATCCAAGGTGAAAAGAGGGAGGTGAATAAGAACTAAGGGGCAGGAAATGTCTTGCCTGACTGGCACCAAGGGACTCTGGCACTGGTTTTCTTTAGCTGTGGCAAAATGTTTAAAGCTCTTTCTTCTGGCTGATGTTCAAAGCTGACTATTCTTCTCATGGGTGGTTTCACGGGCACTTTGGAGGCTCCCACATTGAACTGCCTGTCCTGTGGGTAAAACATTTGCTTCCATCGGCTGACTTATGCTTCCTCCCACAGCAGTGGGAACCAGGTGAACCAACCCTCTGTTTGGGTCACTTCACAGTTCTAAGGATAACTCTTGAATGAAATTTGAAATGGGTCCAGGTCGGCTCTCTTCAGCTGAACCCACGTGGAATCCATGAGAAACGCCATCTTTGTCCCTGCTTTCAGTGTACTCAACGCAGGCTGCATTCTGTCTTTCTCTTTCTCTGCACTTTAGACCAACATCTTCAGCTTCTTGTCTTGTCTATCCAAGCTTGTTTATTTAAACTTTATCACCACCTCATCCATTGCAAATATGGCTACTCCAAGTATAAGCATAATTTCCTATTCCCCCTTCCAAAAAAATGTAGGGTCACACTATAAGCATTTTGTAGATTATAAACTTATAAGACAATAACAATTACATAGATAAGATGACAAAATATAAAATCATATTAATATTATAGTTACAGTATATAAACATTATGTTTACAGCATAATTAATTATAATTATGTATATAATTATAAAATATAAAATTTTATGTATAAACAAGTTTCAATAACTATCATTCTTTCATGGCTTTGAAGGGAGCTGGAAAGCCTGGCACAGAGCTCCCTGCTTAATGAATGTACCAAGTCAAGGATGAAAGTATGAAACAAGGTCCACTCTTTTCTCCCAAACAAATGTCCCAGAGGTGGTGAGGAATAAGACAACTTTCTGTGCTGCTCTCAAATAACTTGATGATAGCTGAGCCTTTTCATTGCCTAAGACAGCTTTGCCCAAGTGCCCATTTCTGGGAAATCATTTCCATCATAGTAAATGGGATTCCCTGTCCAATAAACCGTTAGCAGTTGGTGGGTTCCTCCATCCTGTGGGGTCCTCCGCCTCTGGTAGGACGTATCTAAATGACAGATGTGCCCACAAAGGTGGTCTCCTTGAGCCTGAGGGAGAACCCACTTACCTAATTGTGCTATGCAGGGTGTGAAGCGTGCAACTATACAGCTAGAGTGAGCCACCAGTGCTCTATACTGAAAATGAGAGGCTTTACTAAAATGTAGGTAGAAGTGAAAGGTGGGGAATTGTGACCAGTGAGGGAATCAGTTTCACTATGTTTTTCTGACTGCAAGCCCTTCACATGCTATTCCTTTTTTTTTTTTTTCCGGTTGTTCTGGGTTTTCGTTGCTGTGAGCAGGCCTTCTCCAGTGGTCAGTGGGGGCTTCTCTTCATTGCAGTGTGCGGGCTTCTCATTGCGGTGGCTTCTTTTGTTGCAGAGTACAGGCTCTAGCGCACACCAGCTTTACTACTTGCCACACACAGCCTAAGTATTTGTGGCATACAGGCTTAGTTGCTCCAAAGCATGTGGAACCTTCCTGGATCAGGGATCAGACCTGTGTCCCCTGAATTGGCAGGTGGATTCTTATCCACTGTACCACCAGGGAAGTCCCACCGGATATTCTTATGCATGATTACTTGGGACAAACATTGACAGGTCTGGTTTAGTGTAATGGTTATGTACACAGATGTTGGGAGGTAGGTAACTTGGATTTTAATTCTCACACCTCTACTTAGTAAATGTGAAGCCTTGGACAAACTATCTGAGCAAGTACATGGAATAAAGGTAGGAGTACTCACTTCTGCTCCTTAATGAGATCTAAAAATCCACTGAAATCAGACTCTGAAGCCCATAGTTGTCAAATAACTTTGCAGGGAGCATGTAGACAGGGTTATCTGGGCAAAGAGACACCACCTGCCACTTTCTATTTTTATTGAGTCTCCATTCCTCCAGAGTAACCAACAACTCTCTAGATGCATCTGACAGGATATGCTTCTTCTCTAGGCTGTGTCTGGGGACTCTTAGGCAAGAATACAGGCAGAAAGTCTCATGTTTTGGGGTGGAAGGACAGAAGGCATTGTGGATTTCAAGTGGGAATTTCACAAGACCCACGGACAGCCATGCAACTGGGGGCATCCAGAGATGAGGACCTAGTGTAGGAACGGGAAGGATCCCTACAGCTCCTGGCTACAGTTGTTTGGAGCTCTTTACTCCAGTCTTACACTACTCACCTGACAGCTACTCTCCTCATATCTTTTCCAACAAAGTCCCGCTTTGACCAATTTAGCAGCAATCTTTGAGCTGGCACTGGCCCTCTCCTCTGTTGCAACACTGTGCAAACCACAGGCATAACAGGCCCAGCCCCTCGTCCCTGAAGCAGTCAACTGACAGCCACCTGAAATGGGGAATCATAGCTGAAACTCTGCCTGGCACAATGCTCCTCCCTGGAAATGAGTGACTTATTTCCTTATCTAAAACTGATCCCTTTAATATGCCCCCCAGGTTAGCCAGTTTAAAAAAAAAAAGTGGTACCTAAGAGAATAAGGAATAATCTCTTTTTCTGCTCTACCATTCTCATTATTGTTAACTCTGTCTAGTTCCAAGCATCACAGGCACACCCAACAATACCTCCCCAAGTGTCTCTTTTCCATGAACAGGCAAACCTTTCCCAGAAGCCCCCAAATAGACTCATCTTTAATGTCTCACTGACCAGAATTGCATAAGGTGACTGATTCATTTCTACACCATTCATGGACGAGGAGAGTGATTGGCTTAAGGAAGCACAAGACTGAGTGAAAAGGGTAAATTACAAGGGGAAACATGTTAGAAAGAGGAAGAAAGAGAACAGATGATGAGTAAACAATGCCAGTGTCTACTCCTCCTCCACAAAGGATCTGCAGGCTCCTCTGTGTTATAAACCAAACTTAACTTTCTGCTGCCTTACTTACTCAGTCCAACATACTGAACAGTCATAGATTTTGCTGAAAGAAAGGTGATCTTGTGCCTTACACTTAGGAGGACTATGTTTTGGTTTTTTGGTCTTGCCTGGATCTTGTTCTCCTCTATTGCTTTTTTGACAGTAACCCTGGACTGCCTTTGCTTTCCTATTGAGAAGACTTTTATCCCATATCTCTGAGGCTTATTAGGCCACAGGGGATTACAACAGAGTTATATGTTATTGATCTGTAAATAAAGCTCTACCAACTTTCCAGGCAAATGGGTCAGAAACTTTTTGGAAACATTTCCAAAATACATCCATGAAACTCTAGGAATATGCCACAAAAAAAAGAGGATTCTGCGGTCAAGTAGTTTGAGCAATGTTGAATATGGTTTCATTTTCTTGTAGATTGCAGACTGAGAGGCTCTGAGAAGTCCTGCAGTTAAATAAACTGACTCTGAGTTCTGGAATCAAACTGCATATTTTCTGGGCTCTGTCACTTTCTAGCTGTGCAAGCTCTTTAAACCTCTGTTACTTGAGAAAAAGAGGGTCTAGTAATGGGGGTTTCTGGGAGAAAGAGGTGAGATAATCCATGTGAAGCCTTTAGCACAGATCTTTTCAGTCATTTAACCTGACTACCTACTGTGTGTCGAGGTCCCAGGTCTTTCTAATGGAGGAGGGAGAGGACAGAAAATAAAAAATAAATAAATAGAATGATTTCAGATGATGATGAATACTATGAGTAAAATAAAACATGATGATATTATTGATACAAAGTGTAACTAGGATGAGAATGGTAGTTTTAGATGGGAGGGTGAGATAATGCATTTCTGAAGAAGGCATTTTATTTCAGATCTGATATAAGAAAAAGACTGGAGTCCTTTAACATTTATTCATTCATTCACTCAACAAATATTTACTGAGCACCAACAATCTTTCCCTGATAGCTCAGTTGGTAAAGTATCCGCCTGTAATTCAGGAGACCCCAGTTCAATTCCTGGGTCGGGAAGATCCGCTGGAGAAGGGATACGTTACCCACTCCAGTATTCGTGAGCTTCCCTTGTGGTTCAGCTGGTAAAGAATCCGCCTACAATGTGCATAGACCTGGGTCTGATCCCTGGGTTGGGAAGATCCCCTGGAGAAGGGAAAGGCTACCCACTCTGGTATTCTGGCCTAGAGAATTCCACGGACTGTATAGTCCATGGGGTGGCAAAGAGTCAGACATGACTGAGCGACTTTTACTTTCACTTTTCAACTATGTTTCAGGAATGTTTTAGGCACTGAAAATAGAGCAATAAACAAAATTAGATAAGAATATCTGCTCTGAGGTTTCCCCGGTGGCCCAATGGTTAAGAATCCGCCTTGTAATGCAGGGGACAAGGGTTTGATCCCTGGTTTGGGAAGATCCCACACACAGAGGAGCAACTAAATCCTTGCACTCCAAATACTGAGCCTGTGCTCTAGAGTCAGAGAACTGCGACTTCTGAGCCTATGTGCTGTAACTCCTGAACCCACAAGCCTTAGGACCCATGCTTTGCAATAAAAGAAGCCATTGCAATGAGAAGCCCATCCACTGCAATGGAGAGTAGGCCCCCGCTTGCTGCAATTAGAGAAAGCCCCAAGTACAGCAATGAAGACCCACCACAGCCAAAAGGTAAAATAAATAAATTAATTAAATAAGTACATTAATAAATTCTTTTTTTTTTTTTTTTTAAAGAATATCTGCCCTAACAGAGCTCACATTCTGGTACAGGAAAATAAAAAGAAATATATGTAGTGTGCAACCTGGTAGCTAAGTGCTATGGGGAAAAGCAGAAAAGGGGGGAAAAGAATAGTTAATTTTAGCTTTAAAGTTTAAAGGGGTTTCAAGGATCCCTCATTGAACATGTAAACACATAAGCAAAGGATGACCTGAAAGAGATGAGGATGTGGCCATGCAGAAACCTGGGGGAAGATAATTCCAGCTGAAAGAAACCAGGTCGTGGGGCAAGAGTGTGCTTAACATATTCAAGGAATAGCAAATGGATTAGAATGCCTAAAAGGAGAGTAAGTAAAAGAGTGGTAAAAATAATAATAATAATAACAGGTGCCAGATTATGTAAGGATAAGCAAAAGTCTGAAGTGAAATTCTTTCAGGCAGAAGAAACGGCAACCGTGAAAGTCCTCAATCAGAACCAAAGTTGGCCTGTTCAAGCTAAAAACTGTGACTGATAAAGCTGAAGCACACTGAGCAAGGGGAAGAGCTGATATGAGGTCCAAGAATTCATCTGGGTCAGATGAACCTCAGGCTATAAACATAGGCCAATGCAAAGAATTTACATATACAAATATGTGTATATATATATTCTAAGTACATTGAAAAAATAGCTATGACGGTTGTTATTCATGAAATACTATTCTGTTGCATAGATTGAGAAATGCTGCCTTAGAGCCAGTTTTAACTCACTCTTTTGCTCATCCCATATCAACCAATCACCAAGTGTCATGAGTTATACCACAACAGAAGAATCGGAGGAACTTGCTAAAAGGCCTCCAAACTCTCTTGTACTATTTCTTAAGTTACAGTTAGATCAAATCATTTCTCTCCTCAAATTTTTCTATTGATATTTTTACTTGTAGAATCAAATCCATGTCCATAAACTGGCAAGGATTTCAAGGTCTTCCTCGAGGTATCTGTTGACAAATTCCCATTAAAGGCATTAAATGGCATTAAATTGTAGTGAGTGTACATGCCTGATCAGAGCTTATTCCATTCCCTCAGCCTGAGCTCGCCTTCCCTGTGTTTGTTGCTTGTTGAATGTCTTCTCTTCTTTCAGAACCAGCAGAGTTCCCACTCCTCTGAAGTTCTGTCTGATACCCCTGGGCAGAGTCAGCACCTCACTCCTTCAGCCACGTACCATAAATGTCATCCGTGCCTCTGTTTGCTGTGTTCATCAGATTGCTTTTTTTGTAGACTTAGTTATCACTTCTCTCACTCCCATTAGACTGTAAGCACACTGAAAGCAAAGTCTTTATTTTTTCATCATTTTTTTTCTAGAACCAGTGCCTAGAACAATTGCTAGTGTGTGGCAGGTGCTCAATAAGCTGCTGATGAAACAAAATGCAGAGGACTTCCCTGGTGGTCTAGTGGTTAAGAATCCGCCTGCCAATGCAGGCGACATGGGTTCTATTCTTGCTCTGGGAAGATTCCACGTGTGGTGGAGCAACTAAACCACGCACCGAGAAAGCCTGTGGTCCGCAACAAGAGACGCCACTGCAATGGAAAGCCTGAGCACCGCAACTAGAGAATAACCCTTGCTGACTGCAGCTAGAGGAAAGCCCAGGCAGCAACGAAGACCCAGCACAGCCAAAAAGCAATACATTTTTTTCAGACTTTGTCTTTTTAAATATTTTTTATTTTTTGGCTGTATTGAGTCTTTGTTGCTGCCAATGGGCTTTCTTTAGTTGCACAGAGTGGGGGCTACTCTCTAGCTGCGGTACTCAGGCTTCTCTGTGTTGGCTTCTCGCTGCGGAGCACAAACTCTAGGTGTGCTTCGGTAGTTATGGCTCGTGGGCTCAGCAGTGTGGTGCGTGGGCTTAGGTGCCCTGTGGCATGTGGGATCTTCCCAGACCAGGGATTGATGCCATGTCCCCTGCATTGCAAAGTGGATTCTTAACCACTGGACCACGATGGAATCCCTAATACTTTTTTAAAAAATAAAATAAAAATACAAGGTAGGATGTGACAAACACCTTTATGTAAGCACTAGGACATAAAGAGAATAATGGCATGACCATATTGTCAAGGAGTTTATAAATCCATAATAGCTGCTACCATTGATTGAATCCTAACTACGGTGCAGGTGTGCCGTTTAACACTCAAAGCAACACAATGAGGTAGGTGTTCTAACTTGCAGTTTACAGAATGAGGTTAAACGGCGTGTCCAAGTTCATAGAATAAACAACAGGATTCAAGCTTAGATCCCTCCAGCTTCCAAGCCTGTGCTCTTTTCACTATACATTGTATCAATTGGGATCTAGCCAGGAAAATAAACAGGGCTTTCAGAGGAAGGGACATTTTTTTTTCTTACAAAGGATTAGTTACACAGATGAATGGAAGAGTGAAGAAACCAAATAGGGAATGGTGAAGCAGCCCAGAGATTTAGCAGAATCGAGAGGTCGTTCCCCTTGCTGTATGAGTGATTCTGGGAGAAGGCAATGTTACCAGAGCCCAGAAGCCTGGGCTGTCAGGCAGAGGAAGCTAGAACCACGGTGGGGACCTGCCCAAGGGAGAGCTGGGGCCAGGAAGGGAGGGGCTGTCCACCAGGACCCTGCCAGATTCCACAGGAAGCAGGGAAAGAAAGAGCGAGAACTCCCCTGGCTTCTCCCTTCCTCTGCTTCCAGTCTTTCCCGGTGCTTCTTATTGCTTTAACCTATCAAGAATCAAAGAACAAGAGAGCCTGTGAGAGCAGAGCCTGGGCAGGGTGGGGGTGGGCCTGAGACCAGGGCAAGCATGTTCTCTCCACCCGAAATGAAAAGAAATAGTATTTAACAGGGGGCTAGGCGGGCTATCGTCCATGGGGTGGCAAAGAGACAGAAAAGACTGAGCAACTAAATAGTAACAACAAAGGATGAGTGGCAGTGATTTTAAGCAAATTCAAAAGAAAGCGAAATTAACAGT
The DNA here is from genome assembly GCF_000754665.1 of Bison bison bison. NCBI lineage: Eukaryota > Metazoa > Chordata > Mammalia > Artiodactyla > Bovidae > Bison > Bison bison. The sequence goes on from NW_011495071.1 coordinate 16,979,024, forward strand.
GGCTGCAGTAGCAAGGGAGAGACCCCCCAGAAGGAGGAAGGCACACTGATTCTTAAAGAAAGGGAGAATTCCTGTAGGCAAAGAAAAGAGAGAAGGCATTCTTGAAGAAGGAACCACTTAAGCATTTTCCTGCAGGTAAAGAATGCTATTCAGTCTTTCAAAAAAATCTTCCTTCTCAGCAAAAACTATATATATGTGCACATTGTCAAGAATCAGATCAGATCAGTCTCTCAGTTGTGTCCGACTCTTTGCGACCCCATGAATCGCAGCACGCCAGGCCTCCCTGTCCATCACCAACTCCCGGAGTTCACTCAGACTCATGTCCATCGAGTCAGTGATGCCATCCAGCCATCTCATCCTCTGTCGTCCCCTTCTCCTCTTGCCCCCAGTCCCTCCCAGCATCAGAGTCTTTTCTAATGAGTCAACTCTTCGCATGAGGTGGCCAAAGTACTGGAGTTTCAGCTTTAGCATCATTCCTTCCAAAGAAATCCCAGGGCTGATCTCCTTCAGAATGGACTGGTTGGAGCTCCTTGCAGTCCAAGGGACTCTCAAGAGTCTTCTCCAACACCACAGTTCAAAAGCATCAATTCTTTGGCACTCAGCCTTCTTCACAGTCCAATTCTCACATCCACACATGACCACAGGAAAAACCATGGTCTTGACTAGACAAACCTTTGTTGGCAAAGTAATGTCTCTGCTTTTGAATATGCTATCTAGGTTGGGCATAAATTTCCTTCCAAGGAGTAAGCATCTTTTAATTTCATGGCTGCAGTCACCATCTGTAGTGATTTTGGAGCCCAGAAAAATAAAGAATAATGAAAACCAAACACATACACACCATCCAGGCTTAGGAAGTAATAACACCATCATCTGCAGTTTATTTTTTAAAATATTTATGGTTTAAAAAACACATATGCATACACATATCTGTGTATGTATATATGATAACATTTACTATTATAGCCATTTTTTAATTGTACCTTAAAAAAGTGTGTATTCATACAATTCAGTGGCATTAATTACATTGACATTGTTGTGCAGCCATCACCACTGTCTGTTTCTGAAACTTTTTCATCACTCCAGGAATCTCTGTAGTCATTAAGGAATAACTATAGCCCTTGTCTCCACGTGCACTGTTAATTAATTTACTTTAAAATATATTTAGGGAGTTCCCTGGTACCCTGGAGAAGGCAACAGCACCCCACTCCAGTACTCTTGCCTGGGAAATCCCATGGACGGAGGAGCCTGGTAGGCTGCAGTCCATGGAGTCGCTAAGAGTTGGACGCGACTGAGCGACTTCACTTTCACTTTTCACTTTCATGCATTGGAGAAGGAAATGGCAACCCACTCCAGTGTTCTTGCCTGGAGAATCCCAGGGATGGGGGAGCCTGGTGGGGTGCCGTCTATGGGGTCGCACAGAGTCAGACACGACTGAAGCGACTTAGCAGCAGCAGTAGCAGCTGGTACCCTAGTGGTTAGGATTCCAGGCTTTCACTGCTGTGGCTTGGGTTCAGTCTCTGGTTGGGGAACTGAGATTCTGAAAGCCACATGGCACAGTCAAAATAATAATGATGATAGTAAAACATATTTAAAAATAAGATGGATGAATGGATAGGTAGAGGGATGTTAATGGATGGATAAACATGGTAATGAAATGTTAAGAGATATATAGTCATGTATAATAAAATGCTAATGCTAAGATCTAGGAGGTGATGGATTTATAAGTTTTTTTCAACTTTCTTATATGTTTGAAATTTTCTCAGTGAAACTGGGGGGAGGTGGAGGTGCATTTCATGCTTGGGCCTCAGCCCCAGACATTCTCATTTAATTGGTTGTGCTTGGGCCTGGATGATTTCAGTGTGTGTTGCCAGGGTTGAGGACCACTGCATAAGTACGAGACAGCAAAAGAGACACTGATGTATAGAACAGTCTTATGGACTCTGTGGGAGAGGGAGAGGGTGGGAAGATTTGGGAGAATGGCATTGAAACATGTAAAATATCATGTAAGAAACGAGTTGCCAGTCCAGGTTCGATGCACGATACTGGATGCTTGGGGCTAGTGCACTGGGACGACCCAGAGGGATGGTATGGGGAGGGAGGAGGGAGGAGGGTTCAAGATGGGGAACACATGTATACCTGTGGCGGATTCATTTTGATATTTGGCAAAACTAATACAATTATGTAAAGTTTAAAAATAAAATTAGGGAAAAAAAATTTTTAAAAAATAAAAAATAAAAGCATGCTGTGGGATCCCAGAGCCAGGGTGAGCAGAAATTAGCATGGGATAAGCAGGAGAGGTTCTCTTGGTAAGTACACTGGGTTGGTTTGCCGTTCTCTCCTCCAGTGGATCACGTTTTGTAAAAACTCTCCGCCATGACCCGTCTGTCTTTGGTGACCCTACACGGCATGGCTCATAGCTTCATCGAGTTACGAAAGCCCCTTTGCCACAACGCGGCAGTGATCCATGAAGGGAGGAGAGTGAAAGAGCTAGCTTAAAACCAAATATTAAGAAAACTAAGATCATGGCATCCAGCCCCATTACTTCATGGCAAATAGAGGGGGAGAAGGTGGAAGTAGTAACAGATTTCCTCTTCTTGGGCTCTAAAATCACTGCTAATGGTGACTTCAGTCATGAAATCAGAAGATGTTTGCTTCTTGGCAGGAAAGCTATGACAAACCTAGACAGTGTGCTGAAAAGCAGAGATATTACTCTGCCAACAAAGGTCCGTATAGTCAAGGCTATTGTCTTCCCAGTGGTCATGCACGGTTGTAAGAATGGGAACAGAAGGCAGAATACCAAAGAATTGATGCCTTCGAATTGTGGTGCTGGAGAAGACTCCTGCGAGTCCCTTGGCCAGCAAGGAGATCAAACCAGTCAATCCTAAGGAAAATCAACCCTAAATACTTATTGGAACGACTGATACTGAAGTCGAAACTCCAGTATTTTGGTTATCTGATGCGAACAGCTGACTCATTGGAAAAGTCCCTGATGCTGGGCAAGACTGAGAGCAGCAGAAGAGGGCATCAGAGGATGAGATGCCTGGATGGCATCACTGATGCAATGGACATAAACTTGGGCAAACTTTGGGAGATGGTGAGGGACAGAGAGGCCTGGTGTGCTGCAGTCCATGGGGTTGCAAAGAGTTGGGCAACTGAACAGCAACAAGCAGGAGAAGTGGAAAGAGAGGAGAAATTTCTGGGTGCATAACAGAGGTGGGGCATCCAGGCGGAGCTCTTAAGTACTTTCTGTGGCTGGACAGCCGGATGGGCCAGTTCCATGTGAAGGAGGCAAAGCAGCTGCTCAGTAGGCCACTGAGAACATGGGATCAATCGGCGTTTTCCTGAGTTCTTTATATGGAACTAAGCAGTTTATACTTACACATTTACGTTTGCATGATTCATCATTTGCAACATTTCCTATAGCTTTAACTAAAAGCTAAGATACTTTAAGCATGTGAGCCCCCTTTAGCCCTTAAGAAGTATAAGTTCCATTTTCAACACATGTAAACATACATTTTCATGTTTTACTAACTCATCTTTAAACAATTTTCATGGAGGTGAAGAGATGAGTCTGTTGAAGCGAAAAGAAAATGTTGTAGCCTGGGTCACCTTGGGCTCGTGTGTCGGGACAGGGAGAAGAAGAGACAACTAGTCCTGGGTAAGATAGGGGCCCGTGAAGGAGCCTAGCTGTCAGGCTTGGAAATTTCGCAACTTCAAAGAAGCTTCCCTACCCCAATTAATCAGTAATAATTGTCCCTCCCTGGAAAACTGGTATCTGCACTACCCAGTTAAAGTATGCCCTCTGCAGTAGTACAAATATTTCCTGTAACCCTTCTTCCACTCCCAGGTATTTTAAGTCTTATTCTGGGGGTTGTGGTGGTGTGGAAGGTTGTCTCCGCAGTAAATGACTCCAATCCATTTAACCATTTAACCATGTGAAAGGAGTCAGGAACACTAACATCTGATCCCTTGTCATGGGACCCTAGCCTGGCTCAGTACAGGTGCCAGCTGGAGGCAGATCAGGGCCCAAAGGCAGAGGCAGAATGGCATATGAGGAAGAAGATCAAAGGTCAGTCTCAGAGCAGCTGTATCACAGGTGAGATCTAAGGGGAAACTGCCAGACTAAAAGCAGGAAGCAAACAGAAGTTCAGGAGCCAGAGGAATGCAAGAGCACATCGGGAAGCGGTGTGCACGACAGCAAGAGGATCAGAACTTCGGCTATGAATGAGGCTCATTCTTTTGGGGAACTCACCCCGTGGAGCTTGGGTGAGCAGGAAGGAGTTAGGAAATGCGGGGTCGGATGATCTTTACACACAAAACAAAGACCAAAAAACGTACGAAAAAATCAGACCATGTTATCGCACGGCCTATTAGCAGATGTTCATTTGGATGACCCTGAGCCACCCAGAAGAGGTTAAATGTGATGCCTCCCATTTAAAAAGGGAAGTGTAGAAAACATTTTGGAAAACACTGCAAATAATATGGCTAAAAAGAAAAGAAAAAAAAAAAGAGGTCTTTTTACCCTGGAAGGGTAACCTTCAGCTGCCAGGAAAATTCACATATGTGTAATCCCACACTGTCCCCATAAATCTAGGTAGCTATGGCAGTAATTCAGAAAAGTGGAGACATAGCTTTTTAAATTTAGATGCTTCCACTCTTCAACTTTAGGTTTCTCCGCTTTTCCTAGCTAGGTGACAGCTATTTTCCTTTCTCCCTCATTGTGGACTCATAAGGTATATTAGCATTCTTTTATAGCTTTGATCCTATGTAGAAATTTGGAAAACTTTCAAGGAAGGACTACAAGGAGCTAGCATAACTCATGGGCTTATTCGCTATGGCTAGAGACCTGTGACTCTGTACTTGGCCCCTCTGCGTTCCATCACTGAGGAGGAGAGAGAATGGAAGGGTTGGGGGGAGGTAGGAGAACAGAGCCCTGAGGCCATATGGAGTAGAAGAGAAGAGCCCCCGAGGAAAGAGGCTGCTGTGTCCAGAAGTAGAAGTGTGGGAAAGAATGTCTGGCAGATACCCACCACAATCTATCAAACTCTCACAGGTAATGAGGGAAATAGCAGGGACCTGCACCCACGTTTGTCTCTCTGTAAATGTGGTGTTTTCCCCCCCTTTCTATTGCTGTGTCTCCTTTGCTGGGGAAAACATTTACAATTGCTGCCAAACTCCTGGTCTGCCTTCTCTCCTACCCTGCTCTTACCCCCAGCCTGGAGTCTGCTTGGTGGAAATGTAGCATATAATGGGCCCAGAGTTAATCATCTGCAGCTTTCCCCTGATAAGTCACAGTGTGCTTGCTGCGCTCCTTCCAAGAGTCAACAGCATGTGGGGATGTGCTAAGGGTGGCCTATGGCATTCAGAGCGCTGGCCCAGATGGGAGGCAGTGTGCTGCGGAGGCTATCTGAACACCACCATCTGGAGTGCCTCCATTGCCCTGAAGGCACTTGTCTCCAATGGACACAGCTTAGAGATGCCAAAAAACGAGCCAAGTTTGCTGGATGGACAAATGGCCTGACGTCAGTGGAATTTGCTCATAATTTGGGCCTCATGTGTGATGTACTGTCTGAACTCAAAGGGCTATCAAAACACTCAGGGAGGAAGAGGAGAAGTAAAAAGAAAGAGTGGAGGGAAAGGAGGAGGAGAAAGAGGAGTACGAAGTGTGAAAATAGGTGGATGAGAAGAAGGAGAAAGAGGAGATTTAGGACACAGCCAGGAGCTGTGGCAGGACAGGTTCAGCTTTTGACTCCTGGGGCCAACGGTCCCTGTTAGTTTGTTGAAGGCATTGGTGCCAAATAAAACATGGCCTTTTAAAGCACTGAATTACGTGAGTGCAGAGCTGTTAAAATCAGTGTAGCAAAAATCCAGCTGGGTTTGGCCAGTGCCGCAAAGTACAGAATGATGATCGCTTGTTCTGCCAAGACCCACGCTTCCCCAGACGTGGTGGCCTGAGCAGAATTATTTGAATATATGTCCATTCTTTAAAACAAGGAATGTTCTATTAAGAAATAGACATCTGTTGTTTCTGTTATTTTTTTCTTGCTCTAGGTCTAGAGACGGATTTATTAGGAAGCTTCCGAGCCTTTCAGTTGCATGGGTCCCAGGAAGTGCTGGGAGACTCTAGGAGTTACAGAGTGTTGCAGAAGGGGAGCAAAAGCCACGTAACAATCAAGAAGCATTTAAATATAAGCATTGCTGGGAAATTGCCTAAACAGACCTCAGCAGAAAAGAACTGAATCGCTCACATTTCAGTAATTTTTTGCGACTTATTTCCTCATTCTAAACAAAGTTCACTTTCAAAAATTTTTGTATTTTCAAAAATACAAAATTTTGTATTTCAAAATGTATTTTCAAAATTTTGTATTTCAAAATGTATTTTGCGTTTCAAAAATACAAAAATTTTTGTGTTATTTTTATTGAGGAAAGACTGAAAATTTTGAAGTATCAGGCTCCACAAAACCTGAATCTGTCCCTGTCTGCTTCCATTGCTTTTCTACTGGTCACCACACCTTAATTTGTCTTTGTGGAAAGGCCGTACTAGTCATTCAGTGGTTATGCACAGATCCAGGCCTAGACAAAAAGAGAGGAAGTGATTTGTTTAGGAATAAGCATATGATCCAATTTGGGCTAGTCAGAATCGAGCCCAGACTTTTTCTCTTTTGTTGGCTGCATCAGGTCTTTAGTTTTGGCATGTGGGATCTAGTTCCCTGACCAGGGATCCACTCTGGGTCTCTGCATTGAGAGTATGAAGTCTTAGCCACTGGACCGCAAGCAAAGTCCCTTGCTAGATCTTTCTATCATGGTTGTTAAGTTGTGGAAATGAAAGTCTGACACTGCATTTTGCTTCTACAAAATGAACTTGCCTGAGAATAAAATTAGTAGATAAAGGCAGAGCTGAGAAATTCAAAAGAAGCCAAGTCCTCATCAGTTCAGTTCAGTCACTCAGTCGTGTCTGACTCTTTGCAAGTCCATGGACTGCAGCACACCAGACTTCCCTGTCCATCAGCAACCCCCAGAGCTTGCTCAAACTCAGTTTCATTGAGTCGGTGATGCCATCCAACCATCTCATCCTCTGTCATCCCCTTCTCCTGCCTTCAGTCTTTCCCAGCATCAGGGTTTTTTCCAATGAATCAGTTCTTCGCATCAGGTGGCCAAAGTATTGGAGCTTCAGCTTCAGTATCAGTCTTTCTAATGAATATTTAGGACTGATTTCCTTTAGGATGGACTGGTTGGATCTCCTTGCAGTCCAAGGGACTCTCAAGAGTCTTCTTCAACACCACAGTTCAAAAGCATCAATTCTTTGGCACTCAGCTTTCTTTATAGTCCAACTCTCACATCCATATCTGACTACTGGAAAAACTAGATGGACTTTGTTGGCAAAGTAATGTCTCTGCTTTTTAATATGCTGTCTTGGTTGGTCACAGCTTTTCTTCCAAAGAGCAAGCATCTTTTAGTTTCATGGCTGCAGTCACCATCTGCAGTGATTTTGGAGCCCCCAAAAATAAAGTCTCTCACTGTTTCCATTGTTTCCCCATCTATTTGCCATGAAGTGATGGGACCAGATGCCATGATTTTAGTTGTCTGAATGTGGAGTTTTAAGCCAGCTTTTTCACTCTCCTCTTTCACTTTCATTAAGAGGCTCTTTAGTTCTTCTTTGCTTTTTGCCATAAAGGTGGTGTCATCTGTGTATCTGAGGTTATTGATATTTCTCTGGCAATCTTGATCCCAGCTTGTGCTTCATCCAGCCTGGCATTTCTGATGATGTACTCTGCATATAAGTAAAATAAGCCTTGACATACTCCTTTCCCAATTTGGTTTTTCCCCTGAAACCAGCTATATTGAAGCTAATATACATAACCTTGGGTTTTTCAGATAGACAAGTTAATTAAGCCCTCTTTTTTGCTTCAGCCAGTTAGAGCTGGGTTTCTGTCATTTGTATCTGAAAGAGTCTTGACTAATACAGGTCCCGCTGTACTAGAAAAAAAAACTACTAGTTCAGAAGATGGTTCATTACTGTATTTGCCTCTTTTCCCTTCCAGCTTTATTAAGATATAATTGACATATATCATTGGGTCATGATTTGATGCAAGTACCTCATGTGAAATGATTCCCACAATATGGTTAGTTACATTCACCACCTCAAATAATTACAATTTTTTTGTACTTGCCTCTTAATAGTTATAATAATAGATAATGCTTATTGATCATTCTTATTAAGGGCTTATGTATCCTTCTGAGGTATGCACTATTCTTATCAAACCCATTTCACTAAAGAGGAATCTGAGGCACAGAGAAGTTAAGTGATTTGTCCAACTGGCCCACTAGCATTAAAACAAATATCTCAGACTTCAAGCTATGTTGACCTAGTCCTTTCATTTTTTCAGCAAATATTTATTGAGGACCTGCTAGGCATGGGGATTTAGGGATGAGTATGACATGGTTCTTTCCTAAAGCCTTCAAAGTATTGGAAGGAGGTTGGATAGGAGACAAGGTCAACAATTCCCATGAATGAAGTGACGTGGAGTCACAGTCGAGGGAGGTGCCAACTCATGGAAGGGAGCAGGGAGGGTTGTTAATGAAGGATGGCAGATGAGGTGCAAAGAAAACAGGTCTTGAGGTGCCAGCAGGAATTACCAGGCAGAGAAGAGGATTCCAAGCAGTTGGAACAGCGTGTTCAAGGCTAGAAATGCAATAAAGGACATGATTTGTTTGGGAAATAGCAAGAACTTTGTTGTGGCAGAAGACAGTTTTTGAGAGAAAGTGATGAGAGATGAATCTAAAAATTTAGAGACCAACTCATGAAGTGTTATGAGGAGGAACGTTGGATTTATCCAGTATTCCTAGGGATCAACCGAAAGATCTCAAGCAGAGAGTGACATGATTACATTTATATTTCCGACAGATCACATTAGACAACAGTGTTACTGCTTTGTCGTCATCAGTCCCTTTTGTGCAGCCCTGCTTTTTGAATTTGAGGTTCTTCAGGTTAATCTAAATTTTAGCTTCCACGACCACGACCACTGTTGTCATATTTCTCTTTCCTCAATGAGCAGTGTACCCTGAAGGTTCCTTCACCAATCAGCCAGGGTTACAGCATCCTTTCAGAGAAGCAATTCCCAGCCATCTGTGGAGAAGTATATCACTTTCACTTGATGTGTGTTTGTGATACACTGCCCTCTGGCCCTGAGATTCTGATAGACCTGAGATTTGGGAAGATGCGTGGGGGTTGATTGGAGAGACTAGCATCTTGAAAAAGTTCATTCTTTTAAAGAGTGGGGGGGTGGGGGCACGTCCCTGATGGTCCAGTGATTTAGAATGCAGCTTGCAATGCAGGGGATGTAAGTTCGATCCCTGATCGGAGAACTAAGATCCCACATGCTGTGGAGCAACTAAGCCTGTGTGCTGCAAATACTGATCCCTTGTGCTCCGGGAACCACAACTAGACAGTCCATGAGCCACAATGAAAGATTCCACATGAGGCACCAAAGCTCCCGTGTGGTCCTGCAACTAAGACCCGATACAGCCAAAAAAAAAAAAAAAGAAGAATGAGGATCTGGCCATGGGAATAAGTGTCTAATAAGTTCTCAGTTCTGTGGTTCTAATTAAAACATTACAAAATCTTCATGACTATATGAATAATGATAACCTCGGTAGATGGTTCAATGGCAGCCCCCCAAAACTTATGTCCATGTCCTTGTATCTGGCCCCCTGATTTGGAAAGAGTCTTTGAAGTTGTAATTAAGGATACTGAGATGAGATCAGCCTGATGAATGTCCTCATAAGAGACAGAAGAGAAGAAGACAGGGACCAAGAAGAAGGAAGAGATTGAAGCAATATAGCACAAGCCAAAGAATGTCTGGAACCCCCAGAAGCTGAAAGAGGAAAGGAAGTCTTCTCCCCCAGAGCCTTCAGAAGAAGTGTGGCCCTGCCAACACCTTGATTTCAGACTTCCGGCCTCCAGAATGATGAGAAAATAAACACGCTGGTAGTTGTTTTACCACCTGGTTCGTGATCATTTGTTACAGCATGCTTAGGAAACTTGGACAGTTTCTTTTTAATAAGTTGTACATGAAAGTCACTTTTCAGAGGGAAGACAAGTTTCAAAACTTCTACCATTCTATAAATGGTAGAATGCAAATGAATTTGGGCAAGTTAACAATCTCTCTGAGCCAATTTTCTCCACCTAAAAGCATGGAAATAGTAATCATGTCATCACAGAGTGTTTAAATCAGCAGTCCCTAACCTTTTTGGCATCAGGCACCAGTTTCATGGAAGACAATTTTTCAATGGACCTAGGTGGGGGTAGGGAGATATTTTCAAGCTGATTCAAGTGCATTACATTTACTGTGTGTTTTATTTCTATGACTTATTACATTGGCTCCATTTCAGATCATTAGGCATTAGTTCCCAGAGGTTAGGGACCCCTGGTTTAGATTATTAAATGAAATAAATGATACCCAGCAGACAATTAGCCAAAAAAAAACAACACCACAGGTGCTCAAAGATTTATCCATTTGAGAATAGGACCCAACACATACTACACAGACATCCTGGTGAAACAAGGACTCTCAGGAGAGAGCCGAGATGGTTCGCATGCAGAGTCCTGGCCTATGTCAGAGTCACGTTTGCATGTAACCACTTAGACCCATCTGGTGTCAGCTCTTGCTCTCACCAGCTAACCATTGCCCTCTCCCTCAACCTTCTCTACTTCCTGTTTACGTAGATTGCCGCTTCCTGGCCAAGGGAGCTGAACAGTTTCAGCCAGACTGCTTTTCCCCTGGACCTATGCCAAGACTACCTTCTCTGCTTTCCTTCGTTTCATTCTGTTTTCTTCTTGTTTTAGAAGCTGTCGCATTAATGAGGACAGATTGCTTGCGGCTCTGAGCAATCCACAGCAAAGCAGTTGCTCCTCTTCCTGGCTGTTGGACTGAATCAGATGGACATGAGAGAAAAACATAGCAGGAATTACGTAGCCATGAAGAAATTGGTCCAGCCCTGCTTGCCTCAGCCTCTTCAGGCTATTGATACTGAGGCTTTTTTCATTCAGCTGTGCCGGTCACAATGCCTCCACTCCCAGGCCTAGCCCTGACCTGTTTGTGTGAAGCTGTCCTGACCACAGTTGGCAGGACAGCAGTGAGTCGAACTTGACCAGAACACCAGGGTGGGAGGCTGCTGAGAGAATCTAATTTGCAATTCTCAATGTGAAATAAATGTCCAAATTATCTGAGAGGCTCTTTCAAAACAGAAAACAAACAAACATTTAAAACTGGAGGATAGGCATGGGTATTTTAGGGGAAAAAAAAAGGCAGGTGAAAATGATTTCTCCCACAATTCCAGGTTATCATTCTTTTTAAAAAATTAATTAATGTATTTATTTTTGGCTGCACCGAGTTTTTGTCGTTGCGTGCAGGCTTCTCTCTAGCTGCAGTGAGCAGGGGCGACTTTCTTGTTGCAATGTAAGCTTCTCACTGCGGTGGCTTCTCCTGCTGCGGAGCATGGGCTCTAGGGGGCTCAGGCTTCAGTCGTTGCGGCACTTTGGCTTAGCTGCCCGGTGGCATGTGGAATCTTCCTGGACCATGAATCGAAACCATATCCCCTGCATTGGCAGACAGATTCTTATCTACTGGACCATCAAGGAAGTCCCAGGTTTATCATTTTTAACACAGGAGATGAGAACATGGCCTCTCATCTGACTGGATTCAAATGTTAGCTTTGCCACCAATGAGCTGTGTGACATTGCACATGTTACTTAACTTCCCTGTGCCTCAATTTCCTTTTCTGTAAAATAGTAATAATACCTCCCTTCACTCATAAAAAAGGAATCAATGAGTTGACAAGTTAAAAGCACTTAGGCTCTATAAGTGTTTGCTAGTATTAGCATTACTTTTATGTTGCTTTTATTGATCTGCTTGAGAAAGAGGAAGTTGATAGACTATGAAATGCTTTAATGAGTTATTTGAAGATGATGCAGGTAGAGGAGATGGTGGAGTTCAGGGTACGACAGTGGAAGTGGAGGTAGTGGGAGCTGAACAGAAGACTGTCATTGGAAGGACAAAGTTTGGAGTAGTAGTAAAGCAATTACTGTCTGGAACTAGAGTGCCTGAGTTGAGATCTTGCTTTCTGTACTCAATAGCAGAACAACCACCAGCAGACCTGTTTCCTCATCTATAAAATAGAGATGGTAATAACAGTGATCAATCTTGTAGGACTGTCATGGAATTCAATGAGTTAATACAGGATATGTTCATTTCTTAGACTAGTGATTGGCACAGAGCAAGTGTTAACTCTTATCCTTAACGTTTTAAGTGGAGATGAGAAGGTCAAAGAACTGAGGGGCCAATTGTTAGCTGGACACTGGCATCGTCTGAGATGATGGCAAGGTTTGAGGTAAGCAAGAACACCGTGAGCCTGTTCACATGAATGAGTGTTCAATAATCAAGTGAGATGACTAGGAGGCTGGTAATAAATCTGTAAGGAGGAGGAGCATGACCAGAGCCAAATGCACTGGCCTCCAAGTGGCTGAGTCTTTCACAAGAGTGTGGAAACGCTTACAGGGAGCAAAGAGGACCCTAACATCATATCCTGGCCCTGAAATGAGCAAATAAATGAAGGCCAAGAGGTAGAGGGAGCTGTCAGAGTACGGGCTGAGGTTACAGGAGAGTTTCCTGCCTAGGGAGGGACAGTCCAGACGGAGTGAGAGGAGTCGGGAAGGTGGAGAAAGGAAGGGAAGATCACATTTGCTATGCATCACAGTGAAAGTTCTATGGACCTTAAATGGTCTAGACCAGCACTGTTCACTAGAATGTCAAGCAGTCATGGAAATGTTCTGTATCCCCACTGTCTGATACAGTAGGCCTATGCGGCTACTGAGCCCTTGAAATGAAGCCTGTGTAATCAGTGTTCTTCAACAATCACTGAGGGATTTGAAGATGCAGAATCCCAGGCCCCACTTTCATACACTGAATTAGAATCTCTGCACTTTGGCCCAAGGCTTTATCCCAGAGATCCCCAGGTATACAGCCAAGTTTAGACCGTGCTGCAAGATCTAAGGAGGCTGGAAAAAATGGGAATCCTTGTGGGTTAAATAAAGGAATGGCTATCATATAAGGTCTGATTTGAGAAGTTTTAAACCTTTTATTCTGAGTGACTCTGATACTTTTTACTTTGAAACTGGCTTGGTTGATACAAGAAAATTTAAAACTAAAAGAGTATAACAGTAGAGAAAATCATATTATGTTAAAGGTTAATACATACTAGTGTTCCTATTGACTGGCAGGTTCTTACCACTACCACCACCCTGGGTTGGGAAGTGCCACCCTGAAGGAGGGCATGGCAACTGCTCCAGTATTCCTGCCTAGAGAATTCCATGGACAGAGGAGCCTGGCGGGCTCCTGTCCACAGGGTCGCAAAGAGTCAGAGAGAACTGAAGCAACACACGCGTGCATATACTAGGGTTTCTATTAGGGAAGAATTAACTACTTGAGAAGAAATATTTTAATAACTGCTAGAATCCAAAAGTGAGATTGGAAATCCTTTCATGTAAAAGAGAAGGTGAATTTGAGATTTGGAGGGCCCCCTGGGATGGAAAAAATTAGGGAAGAGAAAGAAGAAGGGAAAGAAGTTATGCAAGATGGTGATAGGTTAAGCTCATACAATGTAACAGCAGCACCCCCCCACACACACACACCAAAAGAAGTCAAATATAGTTCCCCAAATTACAGATATTCATTGAGCATGTTATTTAGCCTCTCTGTGCCTCAGTTTCATCGTCTGTAAAACAATGGTAATATTACTTACCGCTTTGTAAAACCTACAGGCTTTTTGGTTGGGGTTAACTGTTGAGCTTACAGCTCAACATTAAGAAAACTAAGATCATGGCATTTGGTCCCATCACTTCATGGGAAATGGATAGGGAAACAGTGGAAACAGTGTCAGACTTTATGTTTTTGGGCTCCAAAATCACTGCAGATGGTGACTGCAGCCATGAAATTAAAAGACACTTACTCCTTGGAAGGAAAGTTATGACCAACCTAGATAGCATATTAAAAAGCAGAGACATTACTTTGCCAACAAAGGTCTGTCCAGTCAAGGCTATGGTTTTTCCAGTGGTCATGTATGGATGTGAGAGCTGGACTGTGAAGAAAGCTGAGCGCCAAAGAATTGATGCTTTTGAACTGTGGTGTTGGAGAAGACTTTTGAGAGCCCCTTGGACTGCAAGGAAATCCAACCAGTCCATCCTAAAGGAGATCAGTCCTGGGTGTTCTTTGGAAGGAATGATGCTAAAGCTGAAACTCCAGTACTTTGGCCACCTCATGCGAAGAGTTGACTCATTGG
>NW_011495071.1:16993460-16997134 GCF_000754665.1 Bison bison bison
TTCTTTGGAAGGAATGATGCTAAAGCTGAAACTCCAGTACTTTGGCCACCTCATGCGAAGAGTTGACTCATTGGAAAAGACCCTGATGCTGGGAGGGACTGGGGGAGGAGGACAAGGGGATGACAGAGGATGAGAGGGCTGGATGGCATCACCGACTCGATGGACATGAGTCTGAGTGAACTCCGGGAGTTGGTGATGGACAGGGAGGCCTGGCGTGCTGCAATTCATGGGGTTGCAAAGAGTCGGACACGACTGAGCGACTGAACTGAACTGACTGAACTGGTGAAAGCACTGTGTTTTCTAGCTCTTGGGAAAACAGGTTGGTAAATTAGAACCAGTACGATTAAATACAGAAACCTGGGGGCAGAGTCAGGAGACTACTAGCTTCTGAAAATTCCCCCAAATCTGAGGAAAGTTGTGTGTTATCCCACAGTGTAGAATCAAGTGATTGAGGTGATTTCATTGGGCTCATTAATCAGGGAGGCCTCAGCTTTCATCTGGGTCACAGCAAGAAAGAAAGCAAAACATAAAATGGCCTGTGGCTCCTGCTGATAGAATTCCCAGAACTTTAGGCTGGTTGCGTGAGCCACTGTCCACTCACAGACCTCTCTGCTTACCTAGTGGTTATCTGGGGCTGGTCTGTTTTTGGTTTTTTTAATTGGAGTATAATTGCTTTACAATATTGTGTTAGTTCCTGCTGTACAACGAAGTGAATCAGCTGCACGTATACATACAGCCCCTCTCTCTTGAACCTCCCTCCCACCCACCCACCCAACCTATCCTCCAGGTCCTCACAGTCTGTTTGCTGTCCTGTGTTTTCACCATCTTCTCTTCATCACCAGAATGGTCTGGTCACTTCTGACCTCGGGTCTTATCATCCCCCAACAAGGGATGTCACAAGAAAGTATGTAGATAAGTGCTCTCATCCTAGAGTCTAAGAATTTAGGGAAGGGAGTCAGCAGTGTGGCCCTCGGTGGTTAGGTGTCTGATTTGCCCTTGAAGGAGGCCAGATTAGGCAGGCAGGGCCTTAGGAAAAGTGGGGCCCAGGCGGGAGGAATAGTTTTGGGGAGCAGAGGTGTAGAGTTGCCCAGACAGTTGGAATATAACCAGGACAGAGGTGAAAAGCAAATATATTCCAGGAATATATGTCAGAGATTGAACCTTAGAAGTCAAATCCACATTAAGTTCAAGGAATAAGGGATAGTCAAACATGGAAGAAGGGGCCCAGTTTTAGAAGCAACTAAATACAGGAACACAGCAAAGACGGGGCCAAGGCAGAATGTCTGAAAGGAATGGGATTTCTAGCCATAGTGCTAGGCTACCTGTGGCTAAGTTAACCTCTCCTCAGTGAGGGATAGAGGTTGCCCTGCGTGTGGAAACATACCTTTTTATGTACATGTGGTAAGATACACATAAGACGTTAACTATTTTTAGTGTGTGTTCAATGGCATAGAGTTCAGTCAAAATTTAGTGCAATATTACCAGTCTCCATCCTCAGAGTTTTTGCATCATGCTTTATTGACTATGCCAAAGGCTTTGACTGTGTGGATCACAATAAACTGTGGAAAATTCTGAAAGAGATGGAAATACCAGGCCACCTGACCTGCCTCTTGAGAAATCTGTATGCAGGTCAGGAAGCAACAGTTAGAACTGGACATGGAACAACAGACTGGTTCCAAATAGGAAAAGGAGTATGTCAAGGCTGTATATTGTCACCCTGCTTATTTAACTTATATGCAGAGTACATCATGAGAAACGCTGGGCTTGAAGAAGCACAAGCTGGAATCAAGATTGCCAGAGAAATATCAATAACCTAAGATATGCAGATGATACCACCCTTATGGCAGAAATTGAAGAAGAACTAAAGAGACTCTTGATGAAAGTGAAAGAGGAGAGTGAAAAAGTTGGCTTAAAGCTCAACATTCAGAAAACGAAGATCATGGCATCTGGTCCCATCACTTCATGGCAAACAGAAGGGGAAACAGTAGAAACAGTGGCTGACTTTATTTTGGGGGGCTGTAAAATCACTGCAGATGGTGACTGCAGCCATGAAATTAAAAGACACTTACTCCTTGGAGGGAAAGTTATGACCAACCTAGACAGCATATTAAAAAGCAGAGACATTACTTTGCCAACACAGGTGCATCTAGTCAAGGCTATGGTTTTTCCAGTGGTCATGTATGGATGTGAGAGTTGGACTATAAAGAAAGCTGAGTGCCAAAATATTGATGCTTTTGAACTGTGGTGTTGGAGAAGACTCTTGAGAGTTCCTTGGACTGCAAGGAGATCCAGCCAGTCCATCCTAAAAGAGATCAGTCCTGAGTGTTCATTGGAAGGACTGATGTTGAAGCTGAAACTCCAATACTTTGGTCACCTGATGTGACGAGCTAACTCATTTGAAAAGACCCTGATGCTGGGAAAGATTGAGGGTGGGAGTAGAAGGGGACAACAGAGGATGAGATGGTTGGATTGCATCACCAACTCAATGGATATGAGTTTGGGTGAACTCCAGGAGTTGGTGATGGACAGGGAGGCCTGGCGTGCTGCGGTCCATGGGATCACAAAGAGTCAGCAGGACTGAGCGACTGAACTGAACTGAAGTGAATCTGAAACTTTGTACGCATTAAACAACAACTCCCCATTTCCTGCTCCCTCCTGCCCCTTGTAGCCACTGTTCTACTTTCTGTTTCTATGAATTTCATGCATCTGTGCTGCATGCTAACTCGGTTCAGTCATGCCCGACTCTGTGTAACCCTATGGGCTGTAGCCGCCAGGCTCCTCTGTCCATGGAGTTTTCCAGGCTAGAACACTGGAGTGAGTTGCCATGACCTCCTCCAGGGGATCTTCCCGACCAAGGGATTGAACCTGCATCTCTAATGTCTCTTGCATTGACAGGCGGGCTCTTTAACACTAGCACAACCTAGGAAGTGCAGCTCATCCAGCACTTCAAATAAGTGGAAGGATACAATATTTTTCCGTTTATGATACATATTTTTAAAATATCCCCTCGAAGTTCCTAAGGAACATGTCATACATTCCCCGGGTCATGTCTCAACTAGATCTGCAAGTAAACCAGCCACCTGCCGCTTATCCACCACGGGTTCTGATTTTCCCTTTGAGGAAGATGAGTGCAGTCAAGAGGAAGGCATCTACCTTCTTTCCATTGTGTTTGCTGGTGCTGCCAATTTGCCTCCTCTGCCCTCCAACCTTGATCACTACTCCCAGTGTTAGCTCTGTTTAACTGCACCACAGCCCTCTTTAACCCCAAAGTGGAATGAAGTTGCTGTTCTAAAGAGTGAAACATTTTTCAACAAACCTTAGGTAGTCTGGCATCTAAACACGTGTGTCTCACTTGTTTCTCACCCTGTGATACCATCTACCTCAGCCTGCCTCACCTGCCTGGTGTGTGCCCACAGTGAAACGGATATCCCCTTCTGCTACCCACTACCACTCTGCTCTCACCTACATCCTGCTCTGCTTTCTCAGCACCTCTGCCCTCCCCCTGGGATTAGGGCCTATTTCATCATTCCCTCTCTATTCAGAGTTACCATCTGTCTAGGGTCTCAATCATTAGTTCCCATGGTCGTTATTATCCTTTATCCTGGAAGGTCTAAGAGTCTTCATGTAGGACTTCCGTGGTGGCCCAGTAGTTAAGAATCCATCTGCCAATGCAA
>NW_011495071.1:16997234-16999880 GCF_000754665.1 Bison bison bison
CCATCTGCCAATGCAAAGGACACAGGTTCAGTCCTGGTTCAGGAAGATCCCACATGCCACTCAGGGCCACTAAGCCCGTGCCCCTCAACTGCTGAGCTTGTGCTCTAAAATCCATGAGCTGCAACTGCTGAACCCAGTGCCACAACTACCGAAGCGCATACACCCTAGAGCCCGTGCTCCACAGAGAAGCCCAAGCACCACGACTAGAGAGCAGCCCCTGATCACCACAACTAGAGAAAGCCCATGCACAGCCATGATGATCCAGCACAAAGGTAAATAAATACATAAATATAATAAGTAAACTATAAAAATTTGTAAACAGCCCTCATGCAATCAGACCCCTGGTGGCAGCACTGACCTCCCAGAACTCTCAAGGTGACATGCAGTTGAGCCTCACCATGATCCTTGGAACTCATGAATTTTTGAAAGAGATAAAGGAGGGGCAAGTTGAAGAGTATGGTTCAATGACCAGACCCTATCAGAGGGCTTTGCTGAAAGGCTATTGCCAACTATAGAGGGTCAAAAACTATCCTCAGGGTCTGAAAGTGAACACTGAACAGTAGGAAAGTATATTTTGCTTTGACAAAATCAGATCCTAACTGCTTCGTCTACTAGGTGGGTGACTTTCGAAAATGATTTAATCTGGATAACCCACAGTTTTCTTATTTGAAAAATTGAAAAATATAGTACATAGCATATAGGGTCTATCCTATATAGATTCATATTGGCTGTGAGAAACAGAAATATAAACAGTTTCAACAATATTCTTTTGTTTTTCTTTCACACCAAAGTGTGTGTAGTTTCTGAAGTAGAAACTCCAGAGTTGTTCCACAGTGTCCTCAGGGACCCAGGGCCACTTCACTGCTCTCCATACCTTCTGTGTGGCCTCATGGTCCTCGATTGTGACTAGACTGGCAACCATTGCATCTGTCTTCCATGAAGCAGACTGGACAAAGGGCTGAAGAAAGGGTAAAGGGCATGTACCATCTGTCTTTTAAAGAAAATTGCCAGAAGCTGCCATACACTATTTCTGCTTATATCTCATTGACAAGAATGTAGTCACACAATCACATCTAAGCTGCAAGGGAGGCTGGGAAATTCCAGGCAGCCTTGTGCACAGCTAAAAATCAGGAATCCTATGGCCATGAATGAGGAACAAGGTGGGTTTGGTAGGGGGGTGGCATTCTGAGGCTCTGTTACATGAGTTACTTATTGTAAAGATTAATGTACTCCATCAATAAATGTTGGCTATTTTTAATAGACTTCCTTGAGGGATTACTAAGGAGTAACTCAGGGAAGCAGAAATAAGAGTGTCCCCAAGTGAAGGGGCTTCCCAGGTAGCTCAGACGATAAAGTATCTGCCTGCAATGCAGGAGACCTGTGTTCGATCTCTGGGTCGGGAAGATCCCCACATAAAGAGAAGATGTACCTTTCATTTTACCCTTTGTTAAGATAATGACTCACCCAGACATTGTAGCCTATGAGGTGCTAACTTAAAATTTTCAAAGTTGTTATCTCCTTCATTTCACAGGGCTCTGCTCACTTTGAAAGTATCTTATTGACTCACTCTGAGCCAACCAGTGTCATGTCTAGGCAGACTCTCAGAATATCTTTGATACCAATATCAAAAGATCCGTGTAAAGACCCGGGTCCAATTCCTGGTAGGGAAGATCCCCTGGCGAAGGAAATGCAACCCACTCCAGTATTCTTGCCTGGTGAATCCCATGGACAGAGGAGCCTGCAGGCTATATGGCCTTGGGGTCACAAGAGTTGGACATGACTTAGCGACTAAACCACCACCACTACATTCCTCCCACAGCCTCTGACCACATTTAGTGGATGATCAAGGCACTGGAAGAATTGACCGATTAGCTGGGCATAAGTAGGACAGAATTCTGGAACTGTAGGGATGTGGAGGTCAGATTCCAGTCTCATAGCCTTTAAGAGTCTATGTTAGCAGAACTACGTCCCATCTTTTCCTGTGGAAATATTACATTGAATCCCAATATATAAAACTGGTAACAGTAGAGCTGGTCTGATTAAAGGTGGGGAGAGCCCAAAACCCAGTCCACTCTTCTTGCCTCTTACCAAACACCTTCAATCCTGACATGTAGACTCCCTGGGTATCTCCAAGAAGCTCCAGGGCTTGTTCCACTAACCTCAGTTTGAATGTCCTTATTCTGATCTATTCTCTTGCTTTAAGAGCTGGTCATGTGAAAGGGAAAGGAAAAAGTTTTAGAGTCAGACAGTCCAGGTGTCACACGTTGAGTTATTACTAGTTATGTGACTCTCGGGCCTCAATTTTCACATTTGTAAAATGGAGTTGATGAAAGCTGCTTTCCTGCGTTCTAATAAGATTTACAGTGAGTTTATGAATATAAAGTTCCCAGCACAATGCAGCTTCTCAATAAATGCTAGATCCGTTTCTTTTCCCTCCCTTTAAGGTAGGATGATAGCTAGCACATCTTCAACATAGTTTAACATCTTTTCCCCACCACACTGAGCACTGTGCGTGTAGATGAGTGTGCCTTTATGCATGTGTCTAGAAACATACAGGTCACCAATGGAGAGTTTTCAGTACTGGCAGCTAATGATTATTGCAGTCCATGAAAACTGTCCTCAGGCATTAAGTTAATGAAAGTGCTA
>NW_011495071.1:16999980-17024823 GCF_000754665.1 Bison bison bison
GAAAGTGCTATCAGATAAGACTGGGATAGCATAGAATGAACAAATCGGCTTCTTATGTTTGTATTTTTTTTTTCCCACAACGTGTGGCATGTGGAATCTTAATTCCCCTACAAGGGGCTGAACCTGTGGCCCCTTCAGTGGAAGCAGGGCCTGAACCACTGGATCACCCGTGGAGTCTTAACTACTGGGCTACCACTGGAAATCCCTGTTTGAAAATTTTAATAAAAAAAATTGAATCTACTAGTGTTAGCCTGGCTATCACAATAAAGAATATGAATGTTTTTGAAGAAATAAAGAATAATTTCTCCTACCCACCTATTTGGGCACAGCAGTCAGAGCACCCTCATGCTCAGTATAAGGCACTTTGGATCACTTTATATAAAAGTGAAGGGGAGGACTGGAGGGTCTCCAGTCAGGCTAGAGACCAGCACCTTGGTATGGGATTCATGAATCCCAGCACAAAGAGGATGGCTCAGGCCTGGCATCCAAGGGAGCTTACTCATTCTAGAATCAGAGAGCAGGGCGCAGTGAGTAATGGCTGCTGAAAGCAGAATGATGGCCCCCAAAGACATCCACATGCTGTCTCTGGAACCTATGGATATGTAATATGACATGGCAAGTGGGAATTCTGGAATTAAGGCAAGGTTGCAAATGGAATTAAGGTTGCTAATTGGCTGACCTCAAAATAAGGAGAGTATCCTGTATTACTCAGGTGGGCCCAATGTAATCATAGGGTCTTGAGTGTGGAAGAGGAAGAATCAGAAGAACATGTGTTGATGGAAGCAGATGTGAAGACTCAACCTGCCATTGCTGGCTTTAAAGATGGAAGGGGGCCATAAACCAAGAACTGCAGGTGGTCTTTAGAAGCTGGAAAAGGTAAGGAAACATTGCCCCCTCTAAGGCCTCTACAAAGGAAGAAAACCCTGATGACACCTTGATTTTAGCCCAGTGAGATCCATTTTGGTTTTCTAAACTGCAGAACTCTAAGGTAATGAATTTGTGTTGTTTAAGCCACCAAGGTTGTAATAATTTGACACAGAAGCAGTTGAAAACTAATACAATGGGTGATGGGCAAACGCTGGGAGATTCCACAAGGCAGTGGTAGGAGGGATGCATCTGTGAGCCCAGCTGTGGGAAACAAGTATCACAGAAGCCGGGGAGGTGAAGCCCAGCGTGTCAAGGCTTACAAGAGCTTCATAGCCATCGCTCTGGGCCATTGGTTCATTTCTTGGGTAAGTTGTAGATGGCCACTCCTTACCCCTTCAAGCCTGCTGAAGTAGGGCAAGAGGAAATACGGGCATACTTTTCCAAAGTGAGCCTTCAGTGCCTTTTTTAATCAGTCACCAAATGATCTCAGGAATGAATGATCTCCAGAGGCCCCACTCTGGTTCCTGCTGGGCAATCCTGCGGGTGTCCTGACACTTCCACAGTCAGGATTGCTTCTCAGACTCAGGCTCACGTGTCCCTGTGAGTACCTGTCTTGCTCTTACAGATTCTTCAAAATTCTGTACATTTTGCTTTCATTCTCAGAGCTGAGAAGAAAAGGAAATATCTCACCAGGTGTAAGAAAATACCACAAGATGGTAGTATTATGAATAATAGCAATAGATAACATTTGAGTTTCCTAAGCACGCTTCACAAAAACATCACAGACCTCACTTCTTTTAATGATTGTGAGAATCATAATCCAATAGAGTGCATACCATTAATATCTGCATCTTATACATAAAAGAACTAAAATCCAGAGAGATTAATGAGCCTGCCCTAAACCACAGACCTAGAACATGGTAACTCAGTTCAGTCTTATTCCAAAGCCCATGCCTTTAGGTACTTTATCACAGTCCCCCAAGGCCTTGAGTACCACACTGCTCCAGAACCCACTGCAGAGTGAGAAGCCCCAGCTTCCTGTGGTCCCCCCAATACCACGGCAGAGATTTTGACTGAAAACCACTTCCAATAATAAAATAATAAACCTGGTTCAGATATCTAATGTACTTTCAACTCTCCCATTCCACACTGGTGCACTGAGTGACTTTCCCTTCCTAGGCTCCCGGTCAAATATATCTATGTCTCCCCGGGCTAACTTCCTTTTCCCTATCTCCTCACAAACCACATCTGCTATGTGTAAGAGAAAGGAAACAGGAGCTGGGGAGAGGAAGATGAATTGGGCAGGTAGAGGGCCAAGAGTCCTGAGCCCTGTGTGAGAATGGGCAACACTGGTGCCCACAGACTAGAAGCTGAAGGCTGGAGTCCTTTCAGTTCAGTTCAGTTCAGTCACTCAGTCGTGTCCGACTCTTTGCGACCCCATGAACCACAGCGTGCCAGGCCTCCCTGTCCATCACCAACTCCCGGAGTTCACCCAAACCCATGTCCATCGAGTCGGTGATGCCATCAAGCCATCTCATCCTCTGTCGTCCCCTTCTCCTCCAGCCCCCAATCCCTCCCAGCATCAGGGTCTTTTCCAATGAGTCAACTCTTCGCATGAGGTGGCCGAAGTACTGGAGTTTCAGCTTTAGCATCATTCCTTCCAAAGAACACCCAAGGCTGATCTCCTTTAGAATGGACTGGTTGGATCTCCTTACAGTCCAAGGGACTCTCAAGAGTCTTCTCCAACACTAGTTCAGAGTTAAGACGAGCTCCCAGGCAGCATACCCCATGCCTCCTCTTCCCTGTACGCCTTGACCCCATTCCTGCTTGGGTTTCTCAAATCCATCTTACCAGAGGTAAAGAGGTAATCCATAGGAGAGAACATGAAGAGAAATGAAGAAAAGAGGCAGAGAGATTCAGTCAAATGCTTCTCTATTCAATTTCATGTACAGTTTCTTGACTGCTTACCCCCAAAACCTCCTCCTCAGCTGAAAAGCTCCACCCCTGCTATATTGGCCCCTGCTTCTTGCCAGTAAGGATTCCATTCTGTCACTGGCCCATGTCAGAGCTCATTCTCCCTAGGAAAAATAGATGGCAATCTAAGAGGCCAGGCATTCACTGAACAAAATCATGAGGAACATTTAGCCAAAAGTGTTCTAGGCACAGGTGATAGAAAGATGAACAAGAAGGCTGTTTCCATCAAAATGAATCTTTCAGGAACAGTCTTAACTATGTAAAGGAATCCAGAAAGCCTTTCCAAAGCAGAGTCAACCAGACACTCAGAGCTACCTTAAGGGTCTAGGCTTTGAAACAGAGTGAAACTCAGTATAAACTCTAAAATTCCTTAAGCCTGGAGGCTTGGACCCTCTAAGTGTATGCTTTTTTTTTTTTTTGAGTATAATTGCTTTAAATGGTGTGGTAGTTTATGTATACATATATCCCCTCCCTCTTGAGCCTCCCTCCTACCTCCCTCATCGCACCCGTCTAGGTCATTGCAGAAGAGCAAGCTGAGCTCCCTGTGCTATACAGCAGCTTCCCACCAGCTATTCTACACATGGTAGTGTATACATATATGTCAGTCTTATTCTGTCAACTCATCCCACCCTCCCCTTCAAACCCCCATGTTCACAAATGTGTTCTCTATGTCTGCATCTCTATTCCTGCCCTGAAAATAGGTGATCAATACCATATTCCAGATTCCATATATATGTATTAATATATGATATTTGTTTTTCTCTTTCAGACTTAACTCTGTATGATGGATAGACTCTAGGTTCATTCACATCACTACAAGTGTATGCTTGATCTTATAAGAACACAGGTCATCATACAAGGAAGATAAAAGTTTCATCATAGATGCCAACTCTGATGGACTGGTAGTGATTGCCTGGAGTCTTGTGTTAAAAATCAGGAAACTCCATTTGGGCTCCAGCAGGAAAACGGGTTGTGATAGAGCAGCCATGTCAGCCACATATATTTAAGGAATGGTGATGGTAAATGTGCTATGATTATGATGTGTTTTTCACAGTTGTTTCATACCTGTTCATTTCCCACCTAGGCAACAAGGTGTAGGGAAAGCAATGTCATAGAGTAGAAGGAGCACTGGAAGCTGAGCAGAAGAGCTTTTCTTTCTCTTCTGAAAGGGTGGGATGAAATGAGCACAGGTGTCTAGAATCAGAGAGGCAAGACTTTGCAGCTGGGCTCTCCACGCTCCTGTAAGTTGTCGGATCCTACACATATCACAGTTGATTCTTGTTTTTCACGGTAGTTATGTTCTGTAAATCTCTGCAAACACTGAATTAGTAATATGAAACTATTACTCATAGGGGAAATATAGGGTTAGGTTCTCGCAAGTCTCCAGTGAAACATTTTCACAACCAATCAATATATAACTGTATAACTTTATTTTATGTACACTTCTGCTTGCGTGTGTGAGAGCTCAGTTGCTCAGTCGTGTCTGAGTCTTTGCAACCCCACAGACTGCAGCCTGCCAAGCTCCTCTGTCGATGGAATTTTCCAGGCAAGAATACTGGAGTGAGCTGCCATGGCCTCCTCCAGGGGATCTTCACAACCCAGGGATTGCACCTGTGTCTTCTGTGTCTCCTGCATTGGCAGGTGGATTCTTTACTACTAGCACGTGGAAAGCCCTTGGAAAGCCCATGGGAAGCCCATGCTTCTGCTTAAAGGCACCTTATTAAACATGTATTATTGACTCATTAACATTGACCCCACAGCCAACAGCACTGTAATTCGTGCCTGAACAAAGCTCATCTAAAACGTTTCCTCTGTAAGGCATATCACAGCTGCTTGTACTTATGAACACTAGGTAGCACTTTAACAATATTAGAGGCCATTTTAAACAGTAAAATCACAAACAGCACAAAAAAAGTGAAAAATGTGGTGCTAACTAAATTACAAAAGGGAAACTTATTTACAGCATACGAGCTGACACAAGAAGGGAGAGCGTCGCCTTGCTTGCCTCAGCTGGGAATGTGCAAGTTGGAGAAATCAGTTTTTTCACTGCCCTGCGCTGTCTGGGAATGACTAAAGTGCCAAGAGGATTGATTTGGGCTTACAAATAAATTTTAGTGAGTAAGAAAATTTGCAAATATGGAACCCACAAATAATGAAGACAGACTGTACTTATCCTCTGTGAACCTCAGTGATGATAGTACCTCCTTCACACTGCAGATTAAATAAGAGAAGGTACATAAAGTGCTTCACATGATTCCAGTTAGCTCTTCTTTATTCAAAATAGTCACATTCACCTTTTGTACCTTGTCTGCCATGCTCAATCTGCAGAGAATAGTAGATACTATGTGATTTCCTGACAATATGCCATCTTTATCCCTGGAGCATAAATCAAAAATTACTCGGTGTCTGTCAACAAATGAATGATAAGAAGATGTGGAATATGTATATACAATGTAATATGTCAGTCATTAAAAAGAATGAAAAGTTGCCATTTGCAATAATGTAGATGGACCTAGCGGAGAAGGCAATGGCACCCCACTCCAGCACTCTTGCCTGGAAAATCCCATGGATGGAGGAGCCTGGAAGGCTGCAGTCCATGGGGTCGCTGAGGGTCAGACACGACTGAGCGACTTCACTTTCACTTTTCACTTTCGTGAATTGGGGAAGGAAATGGCAACCCACTCCAGTGTTCTTGCCTGGAGAATCCCAGGGACGGGGGACCCTGGTGGGCTGCCATCTATGGGGCCGCACAGAGTCGGACATGACTGAATCGACTTAGCAGCAGCAACAGCAGCAGATGGACCTAGAGGGTACTATGCTTAGTGATACGTCAAACACAAACTCTTTGTTGTCACTTATATGTAGAATCTAAAAAAAAATAAAAGAATGAATATAACAAAACAAAAACAAACTCACAGATATAGAAAATAAACTAGTGGTTACAAATGGGGAGGAGGGGGGTTTAAGACAACGGTATGTGGTTAAGAGATACAAACTACTGTGTATAAAATAGATAAATAAGGATATACTGTACAGCACAAGGAATTACAGCCATTATTTTATAATAACTTTAAATAGAATATAATGTATAAAAATACTGAATCACTAAGCTGTACACCTGTAACTAATGTAATATTGTAAATCAACTATACTTCAACTTAAAAAAAAAAAGAAAAGAGGATATTTTGAACATCTAAAGGAGGTATTCTGGGGACACTAAAATGCAGGGGTCAGCCTAGCCAGGACACCTGGGGATGGGACTGAAAAAGGAAAATTACATATAGTCCCAGCTCGAACACAGTGGCACCATCTGCCATCAACTGCTCCTCTCTGATCGTCTGCTATACTTCTCAGCTTCTCTCAGCAGACAGGTTTCCTCTGCTTTTTCTGGCTTCCTAACACCTTCATAGTTTTGGCTCATGTGTGGTTCTGGCTCCCATGAGTCGGTTCCTGCCTGACTTCATGTGGCTGGTGCACACACCTGTAGTCTTTGCCTGTCTCGCACCATCCTCCCACTTCTGGTAACAGAGTAGCTGACTGTACATGAGGTTCCAGGATTCGCATGTGACCCAGGCCTGGTCATTGACTCTGTCTCTCCTGAGAATTTGGTGCTTCCTCGGTTATCTTCTATTACGTCTGTCATTAGTCTGTGTATCTTTTGGCTGCCTCCTGGTTTTTGTTTGCTCAGAGCATTTGTTTATTCATGGTTTCTGCTTACTCATGAGGTCTGGATACTGCCTTCTCTCCATGTCTGCTCTCACTGAGGATGATGGTAATGATGATTTTTGTCTCCCCAATTCTGATTCCTGGAAGAAAAAAATCACTGGCACAGTTAATTGTCATTTATTTGGACAAAACTTTCATGCCAGGACACCCTAAAGGCTAATGCCCAGCTTACTGCTCAGCTGCTCCCAGGTAAGGCACCTGTCATTGTCCAACAAGCTTGACAGGACTGTAGAGGTAAGAAGGGTGTATATGGTATTAAAAGTGGTCACCTATGTTTAAAAATTTATATCAAGCCGGTTATCCAGATACCTATCCTTTTCTGTCACCCCAAATCCAATCTATGAAGAAATTCTATTATCTGTACTTTCAAAATATGTTTAGAATCTGAACCCTTCTCACCTTTCCCACTTCAATCGCTTTGCTCCAAACTACACTGCCTCTCACTTGCATTGTTTCAGTAGTTACTTGCTTCTGTACATAACCCATTCCCAACATAGCAGCCAGAGTGATTCTTTTTTTTTTTTTTTGGCTGCGCTGGGCCTGAGTTGCAGCATGTGGGAGCTTTAGCTGTGGCACACAAACTCTTAGTTGCAGCATGTGAGATCTAGTTCCCTGACCAGGAATTGAACCCAGGCCCCCTGCATTGAGACCACCAGGGAAGTCGCCCAGGGTGATTCTTTTAAACCTAAATCAGTTCATGTCATTCCTTTGCTTCATATACGGCAACAGCCCCCCATCTAACCAGAGCAAGAGCTAAAGACCTAGCCCTCATTATACGCTGACCTCATTGCTACCACTTTCCCCCTTGCTCATTCTGCTTCAGCCACACTTGCTTTTCCTCTTGCTTTTTTTCCTTTTTCCTGCTTGCTTTTCCTCTAATATTCCAAACATGCTCCCACCATAGGGCCTTTGCTCTAGCTGCCCCATCTGTCTGAGGCACACTTCCTACATTTACTGACTTGACTAACCCCTTTTGGTCTTTACTCAATCTCACTTTCTCCACAAGGCCTGTCTGACCAATCTATTCAATACTCTAACTATAGTATTAAATGCATTATGGTAAGTTCTGCAGTAGTAAATACTATGCGTGTTTGAGTGTGTGCTCAGTCACTTCAGTCGTGTTCGACTTTTTGCAACCCCATGGACCATAGCCCACCAGGCTCCTCTGTCCATGGGGATTCTCCAGGCAAGAATACTACAGTGGGTTGCCATGCTTTCCTCCAGGGGATCTTCCTGATCCGGGGATCGAATACGTATCTCCTGCATCTCCTTCATGGCAGGCAGATTCTTTACCACTGAGCCACTGGGGAAGCCCGTAGTAAATACTATATATGAAAGTGAAAGTTGCTCAGTCATGTCCGACTCTTTGCGACCCCATGGACTATACAGTATATGTGTATATACCATATATAGTTCCCCACGTATCCATTCCCTCTTACTCGGCTGTACTTTTTGTTTCTGCACTTATCACTTTCTTAATGCGGGAGACGGAGAAGGCAATGGCACCCCACTCCAGTACTCTTGCCTAGAAAATCCCATGGACGGAGGAGCCTGGTAGGCTGCATTCCATGGGGTTGCTAAGAGTTGGACACGACTGAGCGACTTCACTTTCACGCATTGGAGAAGGAAATGGCAACCCACTCCAGTGTTCTTGCCTGGAGAATCCCAGGGACGGGGGAGCCTGGTGGGCTGCCGTCTCTGGGGTGGCACAGAGTCGGACACAACTGAAATGTAGTAGTAATAATGTGTGAGAACTGGGTTCAATCCCTGGGTTGGGAAGATCCCCTGGAGAAGGGATAGGCTACCCACTCCAGTATTCTAGTCTGGAGAATTCCATGGACTATATAGTCCATGGGGTCACAAAGAGTCGGGCACGACTGAGTGACTTTCACTTCACATATAAATTACACTCATTATTTATTAGCTGTCTCCTCCTGCTAAAACGTAAGCTCCACAAAAACAGAACTCTTTGTCTATTTTGTTCCCTTATGTACTAAGAATTTAGAACAGTGCCTGGCCCAAGCACTCCAAAAATATTTGCTGAATTGAATTGAATTCCTCAGGAGGGAGCTATAAATATGGTAGGCACACTAAGGCTTTTCTATGCAATATAAAATATCTCTTTCAGTGAAATTTATACATACATGTGTACATATCAGTAAAGAGAAATGTCTGTGTTCAATAATCTAAGCTCCCATTCAAGAATCTAGAAAAAGTGCAAAATAAACCCAAAGCAAAAAAGAAGGGAATAACAAAGAGAAGAAATCAATGAATTTGAAAGAAATACTATGAACAGCTCTATGCACATAACTTTGACAACTTAGATGAAATGAACCAGTTCCTTGAAAAACACAAACTAACACAACTCACCCCATATGAAGTAGGTCATTTGAATAGCACTATTAAAGAAAATAATACTATTAATGAAATTCATTACTTGCCTATCAGAATGGGTAAAATAAAAAGTAAGGATGCACAGAAACCAGACCACTCATACATCATGGGTGGGACTACAAAATGGAAAGGCCACTTTGGAAAACAGTTTTGAGAACTAAATATGCAACCACCTTACAATCAAGCAACTGCCTGCCTGGGTGTAAATGCCAGAGAAATTTTATATTCCCACAAAAATCTGTACATTAATGTTTATAGCAGCTTTATTTGAGTAGCCAAAAGCTGGAAACCCTGATGTACTTCAAGGGGTGAATGTTTAAACAAATTGGGTGTATCCATTCATGGAATATTCAACGATAACGAAAGAATGCATTATTGATACATGTAAAATCTGGATCAATCTCCAGAGAATTATGCTAAGTAAGAAAAGCAAAAATTACATAGTGTATGATTCCATTTGCAGAACATTCTTGAAATGATAGAATCATAGAGATGGAGAACAAACTGATGGCTGCCAGAGGTAATAGCCTGGGCTGGAGTGAGGAGAGTGACAGAAAGGTGAGTATGGTTATAACAGGGCAACATAGAGATCCACCTGGTGATTAAAATGTTCCATATCAATACAAATCTCCTAGTGGTGACACTGAACTATACTTTTGCATGATGTTAACAGTAGGGGAAAATGGGTGTTATTAGTCAGGGTTCTCTTGAAAAACAGAGCCAGTAAGATATATAGATATAGATTATAGATACAGATATAGAAATTGACACAGACATAGAAGCAGACATAGACACAGACAAAGATATATAGATATATAAGAAGAGATTTATTGTAGGAACTGGTTCACACGGTTGTGGAAACTGAAAGTCCCATGATCTGCTGTCAGCAAGATAGAGAACCAGGAAACCCAGTGGTATAATTCAGGCCAAGTACTAAGGCCTGAGAACCAGGAAGGTCAATAGTGCAAGTACAAGTTCAAAGGCCTGAGAATCAGGAGACCAATAGTGTAAGCCTCAATGTCAGTCCCAAGTGCCAAGAACCAGGAGCACCAAGGTCCGAGGGCAGGAGAAGACAGATGTCCCAGCTCAAGTAAACTAATTTACCCTCCTCACCCTTCTTTCACCTTCTTTTTCTATTCAGGCTCTCAATGGATTGGATGATGCCCACCTGCATTGGTAAGGATGATCTTTTTTACTTAGTCAAATGATTCAAATGCTAATGGTTTCTGGAAATACACTCCTAGACACACCTAGAAATAATACCTTACCAACTATCGGGCATCCCTTAGCCCCATCAAGTTGATATATAAAATTAACTACACACTGGGTAAAAGATAAAAGGGATCGTTCTGTATTATTTCTTACAACTGCATGTGAATTTATAATTATCTGAAATAAAAGATGAAATTTAAAAATATATTTTAAGATACCATGGACTGCATTTAATAATAGCTATTTGCGGGGTAAGGGAGAAAGAGAAATACTTTATTAAATTTAATCACTTATTGTAAAACTGTATCTCATTTTAGAAATGTCATAATGTGGAGAAAGATACATCTTAGAAACTAGGAAATATATTAAATGTGCATGTTTATTTGTATAATTAATTATATACTTCAGACATAGGAAACCACTTGGAAGTAAAAATAACCAAAATAACAGCAACCAACTGTAAATGGTAAGATTTTAGACATTCTCTCTCTTTTTTTAAGCTTATCTGCATTGTCTCATTTTTCTACAATGAACATGTATTACTTGTATAATTTTCAAAGCACAGTGTACTTTTTTCACAGCATATTTTTAGGACATGACTTAGCTCAGCCCTTAATCTATTGCTCAAAAACTTACAACCAATCCCCAAATAGTTTTTCAGTCTATTCACATCATAAAAATCAGTATCTCCCAAAGCTGCCCAGACAACTGTAATCATTGGAAATGGATGCTGTTGAAAGCAAAGGTCTGTACTGCCTGTGCCTTCAGAGGGCTTAAGGACATGGATTTGGTTCCAGTACAGATCAATTAACCTGGCTTATTCATAGAGGAGAACGTAAAGGTACACCGCCCACATGATTCACAAGGGCCAGGCACTACTCAAACATCATCCACAAGAGACACAAACATGTGAAAGCAAACAGGCGATGCAAATCCATCTCTGCTAAGCAGCCCTTCTCACACTGGGCAATTCCTCATTTCCTCAAATGGCCAGCAGAAAACATAAGCAGATTTAAAAATAGTTGTCACAATCAACAGCCAGAAACTAAGGTGTAAAAAAGCAGTCACATTTGCAACCAAACACCAAATCCCCATTATTTACCTACAATACTAACACACACACAGACACCAAGAGCTGTAAAGAAAACTACACAATCCTAATAACACATTGAAAGAAAACCAGGCTAGATGGAGAGCTATTTCTGCTCATAATTGGAAAGACTAGACAAATGATATGGTCATACTTCCCATTCACAAATTTGATGCAATGCTAATTAATGAGGCATCTTCTGTGGTGGCTCAGTGGTAAAGAATCCACCTGCCAATTCAGGAGACGTGGGTTCAATCGCTGGGTCGGGAAGATCCCCTGGAGAAGGAAATGGCAACCCACTCCAGTATTCTTGCCTGGGAAATCCCATGGACAGAGAAACCTGGCAGGCTACAGTCCATGGGGTCACAAAGAGTTGGACACAATTGAGTGACTGAGCATGCAAATCACAAGTTGTTTCTCGCATGAGCAAGTATCCACCTCTGGTCCAAAAAACCACGTCCAGGGCATGGCTGTTATCAGCAGATGGTCTGTCACCCCAGACTTTCTGTTGCAGCTGAGACTAGAAAAACTCAGAAGCTGGTGGGGTTTAGGGGTCGAGAGGATTGACAGTTGAGGAAGGACTACAAAGAGATTTGAGCAGAGTCAACCCAAACACACAAAGAGCAAGAGCTGAAATCAGAAGTCCAGAAAGAAATCAGTGACAGGTAGTCAGCCGTGGGAACCAACGGCGTTGAAAGCCAAAGACAGTTGCAGTCACAGCGAGTAGATTCCAGAAACAGAACTGAGACAGACTGGGACAAAAGTGGGCATTTCAGAAATGTCAAGGGGTAGCTATGCAGAGATGTGCTTACAAAGAGGTCCGAACACTGTTATTACAGTCACATTAAAGGGCTTCCCAAGTGGTGCTAGTGGTAAAGGACCTGTCTGCCAATGCAGGAGATATAAAAGACTCGCGTTCGATTTCTGGGTCGGGAAGATCCTCTGGAGGAGGGCATGGCAACCCTCTCCAGTATTCTTGCCTGGAGAATCCCATGGACAGAGAAGCTTGGCAGGCTATGGTCTAAGAGTCGGACATGACTGAAGCAACTTAGCACACACAAAGGACTGAGAGCAGTCGTTTATCTGAGTTTGCCCCTAATCTGCTCCTTTTTATTTTCTTAATAATTATCTTTTATCTTATGATTAATATTTTTCTTAATTTTATCTGCAGAGCTTCTCTTTTTTTTAAGCATTGAAGTGATGTGTCCTTTGTAATATAACATATATTAGAATTTATTGATAAAAGGCAAGAAAAATATAAAGCTCATCTGTAATTCAATCATCCAAGGCTAACCATCCAGACCTTTTTTTAATGCCTCTGTATTCATATGCACATAGCTATGATCATATGCACATTTTAAAATTTTAATTGGAGGATAATTGCTGTATAATGTTGTATTAATTTCTGCTGTACAACAATATGAACCAGGTCTATGTATACATATATCTCTTCCCTCTAAAGCCTCCCTCCCACCTACCCACCATATGCACATATTTTAAAGCCAAAATTACTTCAGTTCTTAAAGGGATGTAAGAGGGAAGAATCTGATAATACTATATTTTTTTTAAAAAGTAGACCTATTGATAAAATTGGAAATTTCAGAAATAAATTTGAACCTACCTACACAGCAAGTTAAAACATGAAAAATATGGTGAAATAAGTGACAAATAAATGAATCTCTGTTAAACAATACAGGAGAAACTAGATAACATTTAAAAGACTCTAATTACACTTGATTTCAGCTAAAAGGCCAAAAAACAATTATCATAATTTCTACTATGCCACAATAGATTTGGAGGTATTAAATAACTTAACAGAAATCTATTGTCATTTGAAGATAAAAAGTTTACAGATTATGATAACATACCTTTCCTAACAGAAATAATATATCAATTTTAAAATATCAAAACATTTAAAGAAATTATTAATGGGTTTTGTGCTATAAAACACAAAGCAAACTATTTAATTAAAAAGTGAATTTAAGATAAAGAGCAATGGAATGAGAAACTGCTGAAAATAAATGTCAAATAAAGTTTGCTGTCTATAATACATAAGGGACTGATAAAAATATGAAAGACCAGTCTCCTTTTTTAGAGAGATAAATAGCCAAAAGATATAAATAACAAAAAATACAAAAGGTAAAAAACATTTGAGAAAACTCTTTGCCTCACTAAATAATTAAGGAAACTGAATTTAAAACAATGATGAGGTAAAAATTCTTTCTACTACCAAAAGTAAGACAAAAACAGTGTTAAGAGTTTAAGAATTGGTAAGCAGACACTTGAACATTGCTGCAGTATTGAAAATTAGGAAAATCTTTCTTAAAAGCAACCTTGGTAATAGAGCTTTTAATCCCATTATGGGAGTAAAAAAGGGAGATTTTTTAAGATATTTTTTATACTTGTACTACTTATTATTGTGAAAAACCAGATATAAGTCATATGCTCCAAACAGAGACATTAACTCATTATAACATTGATAAATTAATATGGTAGAATATTGAATTACTAATAAAAATAATAAATCTATGAACAAACTATATTAATGGAGATAAACATATATTTAAATAGAATGAAAATAACTTCTTGATATGAATATGTAAACATTATGTCTATACAACAATGAAGGTTTTTAAAGTAATCAGAATCTTATAAATGGTGGATATTTTAGAATAAAGGCATTCTTTGTACTTTTTGTTGATCCATTTAGAATTTTTTTGCTTGGATCAACTCAAAGTTTGGTTAGATATACATGAAACCACAATATATACACTTTTCAATGAATTTTCCCAGATAAGCAACTACAACAGCTGGCAGATGATATATCACAATTTTCTGCCCTCCTCCAACCTATCCCCATTCTAGAACTCCTTGGAAAAGCTGAGATTTAGAATGGAAATGCCCACCAGTTAGTCAGTTATTCCTAGCTCTCTCCTCCGGGACTCAGATACTCATTCTCCTACCTGCTGTGAGAGTTCATTGACAGCTCTCAGATGAATGTCTCTCCAAGTATTGCTCTCCCTCAACTGAAGAAAGCTACCTTGCCCAAGGTCATGCTCCTTTCTTTGGGTGTAGCCACTAATAATTAGTGGCCAGTGATGGAGGGCTGGATATGTATTTGGCCACACTCACTTGCCTCACGGATCGGCACCCTATGGGCTCCTATGGAAGCCTTTGATGCAACTGTATCTCTCCTATTTCTTCCTCTGTTCAACCCACTACTAAGAGAGACCAACACCAAGTCCTCGATATGGCACCATTCTTCCAGGAGACCAACCAACAACTTGATGGCAAGTTGACTATACTGGAAGGGGCCGTGATTAATTTTGACTGGAATGAATATATATTTAGGGTATAGGTATGCCTTTCCCATCCTCAGGGCCTCAGTCAGCACCACTATTTGAAGGCATAGGGATGGAGTGCTTGATCTACCAACACAGAATCCTGTAATATTTTGATTGAACCCAGGAACCCATTTCAAACAGAGAAGGTGCAACATGACCCATGACCTTGGAATCCATTCTTTCTGTTTCATACCACACTATACAGAAGTTGTCAACTTGACAGTGACAAAATGGCCTTTTAAAGGTGCAGCTGCAGTACCACTTCGGAGGTGATACCTTCCAACGATGGAGTGATATCTTCCAAGATGCAGCATATACCATAAATCAACAACTATTATATTAATATCTGACTGTATTCTCAATAGATATAATACATGGCTCTGAAATCCAAGGGAAGGAAATAGGAGAGGTTCTGGCTTCTGCTTATCACTCACAGTGACTAATTGTGGCATTTACACTTCCTGTCCCAGCAACACTGGAGTCTGTGTTTGGAGGCCCTGGTGATTGACTGAGTAATTTTTTGCACAATTTTTATGGTAAATGGAGTAGCCACAGCCCGAGAAGGACATGGTAACCAGGGGCCCACCACATAAGATGCTTATATGACAGTGCTGAAGGTGAGGGAAATGAAAATGGTTTGTATAGCAGGGAGACAATGAGTATAAATTGCAAACTTCAGATGAGATCGCGTGCATTCAGGGTGGTATGGCTGTAGACAAATTGCAACCTTCAGACCAGAAGCAGCACCAGGGGCTCTAGTTTATCCACTAACCTTCCTCTTGTAGATCTCCCCACGAACATAGACCAAGCAGAATCCTGGAGGAGCTGTTCCCACTGTTATCATAGTGAAAGTGAGTGGACACAGTGCAAATGGTTGGCTGTAATGGATGCTGTGGTATGTTACTCAGATCTTCTTCCTGAATTGAGGCAATCATTCCCTCAGCTGCTAGTAATATTGGCAGCCGATGGCTCTCAGATGGGTCTCTCTTCCGGATACTGTCCTCAGTTGAAGAGAGTCACGTTGTCCAAGCTCATAGGCAGCCTACAACTAATGACTGGTCCATGCCCAAGTATGAATGCCAGTCCTCTTTGAGCCAAGGCAGGACAGAGTTCCTCAGAGGATTGGCGGGCTGACCTTTGTGGTGACCACTCTGCCATCCTTCTATGCAGTCCTACTTCCTGCACTCTTTGCTGGTATTGAATCCCTGGGAACTCTCCAGAAAGCTTCCTGCATGTGAATATCTACCTCAGAGTCAGTTTCTAGGGGACTCAGTGTGCAACAGTTCATTGTTTTTTTGTTTTGTTTTGTTTTGTTTTAACAGAAAAGGTTATCTATCCACAAGTCTTTGCGTGACCATCATATAGGCGTTAAGAATCCCTGGGTGATCTGTATCTGGAAAGTACATTTGCCTCACCAGCAACACTGACACTATTTCCTCTCCTTTTGAGACTGTTTTCCTGGGGCTCCTTTGTATGTGCAGAATGCTAGACGCAATCAGGAAGACTTACAGTTCCACTTCTATCTAAAGGTCATTTCCTTTCTTCTTCTGCTCTCTGGTTGTGTCAGTCTCTGAGCTTCTCTATCCCATCTTTCCAGGAAGCCACTGGTTCCACTATCTGGCACTTTCTCACTCCACTCACAGTCAAATAAGTTCTAGATGCTGACAGAGTTGTGGGAATCTCCACAGGGTCACCAGGAGGAGGGGAACTTAAGTTCTTCTAGCTGGCAGTCACCATCTTGTTTTTCTGTTTCTTTCCTTTGCTTCCATAGCTTTTCTCTCTTGATCAGAGAGTTAAATCACTTACTTACTCCACTGTATCTTTTTTTTTTTAGGAATGATGTTTTATTTATTCCTTTAGCCTCCCCGAGTAATATGTGGGATCTTAGTCCCTTGATCTGGGATCAAACCTTGCCCCCTGCATTGCAAGCACAGTCTAAACAGGACTGACAGGGAAGTCCCTTACTCCACTATATCTTCAAATCCCTCTGTCTGCTATGATTCAATACCTTTTTGTTGTAAATCTCTGCATCACACTTTAAAATTTTATTATTATTATTATTGTAGTATTACACCTTAAGGGCTTCCCCAGTGGCTCAGCAGGTAAAGAATCCACCTGCAATGCAGGAGACTCAAGAGAAATGGGTTCCATCCCTGGGTCAGGAAGATCCCCTGGAGTAGGAAATGGCAACCCATTCCAGTACTCTTGCCTGGGAAATCCCATGGACAGAAGAGCTTGGGGTTGCAAAGTTGGACACGACTGAGCCACACATATATATACATATTACACTTTAAAAGTTCTGAAAGACAAAGCTACAAATGAAAATGAAGCTTTTTACTTCTTCGTTCTTTCTTTCTTTCCTTCTTCCTTTCAGGATATTTCAGCTTGTGTACCAACTCTGAGTCATCTCTTAAGGGAAGCTAGGCTATATATACTTAAACTTACTTAATGTTATTAATGTGACTGTAATCTAAAAAAAGATGCACAACATGAAAGTTGTGAATTATGTTTTATTTGGGGCAAAATGAGGACTGCTGCCTGGAAAATAGCACTTCAGATAGCTCTGAGTCCATGTGTGTGCGTGCTAAATCACTTCAGTCATGTCCAATTCTTTGTGACCCCTGGACTATAGCCACCAGGTTCCTCTGTCCATGGGATTCTCCAGGTAAGATACTAGAGTGGGTTGCTATACCCTCCTCCAAGGGATCTTCCCAACCCAGGGATCAAACCCGCATCTCCTAAGTCTCCTGCATTGGCTGGTGGGTTCTTTACCACTAGCACCACCTAGGAAGCCTGATAGCTCTGAGAGACTACTCCAAAGAGGTAGTAGAGGAAGGCCAATACGTAAGATTTTGGTGAAGAGGGGAGTTCAGTGTAATCAAGCACTTACTTTATCAGAGGTTTTCTGCTAGTCACAAAGAGCTGATGTCATCATGAAGGGATTTAGAGCTTTTCTAGATAGGGGGAGATGCAAAGACTAGGATCATGAACACAGTTCCTGAAACTATCTAACTATCTAAAGACCTGTTCCATGAGTTTCCCTGGAACACAGAGTGCCTCAGTCTCCACTCTGAACTCCCTTCAGGGTATATCTAAGGTCAACAACTGCAGTAGCACAGGGCTCAATCTCCACAGAGGCAGATGGCAAATGCCCTTGGCAAGTGCCAGTTTGTAGATGACACAACATTAGGGACACAACCATTTCTTCTTGAGAAGGCCCTAGGGGCCAAACTTGGCAGCAAATTACAGGTCTATCTGTAGTACATCCCACTGGGACAACAACCCAGAGCTCTTGCCCTGAGATGGAAAGTATATTAACAGCCTTCTCCTTGTGTAGGAAGGTCTCTAAGTTTTGTAAAGGCCCACTATGTTTACTTTAGTAAAGTGAAATGTCCCTAAACAGTAGATTTCTATCAACCAATCAGTCCTCAAAGGATGACTGGACAGGGAAGCTGGAAATCATAACTCAGCCCCCTTCCCAGCGACTCCTTTAAGACATCAGGGTGCACTTCTAAATTAAGAGTCACATAAAATTGAAACTTCTCCATCCTCACATTGCTGTTGACCTTAGTCCTAAAGCCTGGACACACTTCTTAACTTTTCTACAACCTCCAGATCTCTGACCTTGAAATCATTCTTCATATATAGCCTTGATTCTCCCTCAGGACATAGGTTGAGATCAACAGAGGGAACTACTGCTCCTCTTCATCATATTATTTCAAAGCACTGTCTTTTTAAGTGGAGAACCATGTAGAAAGTAGACAAAGATTGTGACTTTGGATATGATTATTCCTCTGGTTGCAGAGACTCTCTTGCTTTTGTTCATCTTTTGTATTCTACCATGGGCACCATTTCTCTGACTTTGCCTTCAAACTTTTGTTTTGGTCCTGAGTCAAAATTCAGGCTCCCTCATATGGGACAAATCAAATAAAGCTGAAAAAAGGAAGATAAATTGCACCACAGAACCCTGGAAACTTCTGAAATTGAAGGCACCAAGTGACTCTGAAGATGGGAATGTGGCGTGTGAATGGAAAGAAAAGATTATTTGAATGTCTTTATAACCATCCGTTAGATCCCTGAGTGAGTGAGTGAAGTCGCTCAGTCGTGTC
Organism: Bison bison bison; assembly: GCF_000754665.1. Classification (NCBI taxonomy): domain Eukaryota; kingdom Metazoa; phylum Chordata; class Mammalia; order Artiodactyla; family Bovidae; genus Bison; species Bison bison. The sequence goes on from NW_011495071.1 coordinate 17,018,697, forward strand.
CGACTCTTTGTGACCCCATGGACTGTAGCCCGCCAGGCTCCTCTGTCCATGAGATCTTCCAGGCAAGGATACTGGAGTGGGTTGCCATTTCCTCCTCCAGGGGATCTATATAACTCAGGGATCAAACCCACACCTGCTGTGTCTTCTGCATTGCAGGTGGATTCTTCTCCACTGGGCCACCAGGAAAGCCCTTACAAAGGTTACCTGGAAGAAGTCAGGCAGTTTCTCTTGAGAGGCTGGGTCAAAGGTTCTTTGCCTGGTGCATGAGACCTAGCTGAAGACAGGGGGATTAGATGGAGGTCTCTGTAAGGAATGATGAGCTCCCTGCAGCCCCACTCTCCAGCCTTTTTCCCCTAATACTCTCTAGAAGCCAGGTTCATAAACTCCCATGTAAAAAGATTTCTTTGACTGGCTGACTAACCAGCCTAAGAGAAAATATCTATAAATAAGGACATTTGAAGGTACCTTCCACTGCCCCACCCCCAAACGTGACACTACTGCAAAGCTCAACAGTCCAATACACTCCGCACATTCACAGAAGGGGCATTTAAGTGCCTCACTCTTAAATATGAATAGGCAGCCATTTATGAAAAATCGCAAATGTAAATACAAACAAAAAGAGTTCAGAGGGAGACAATAATGGTGGAAATAAAAGAAAATGTCAAGCACTAAAATGAGCGCCCTTAGAGAAGTATGGGAAAATGAAATAAGAACAGTATGCCATTTAAAAACAAAGCAAAACAAAAACAGGGACAGGAAGGAAGGGGCAATCGGGGAACTAGAAAGAGCTCCAGAAAGTAAAAATATGATGGGACTTCCCTGGCAACCCAGTGATTAAGGCCCCATGCTCCCATTCCAGGGGGTCCAGGTTCCATCCTTGGTCAGGAAACTAAGACCCCCTATGCTGTGTGGCATGCCACACAACCCTCCAATAAAAAAGAAAAGAAAAAAATATGATAGCAGATTTAAAAATTCAATTGAAGAGTTAGAAGACAAAGAAAATCTCCAAGGCGGGGGAAAAGGAAAGATAAGAAGAAAATCAGATCAGTTTAAATGATTCAACAACTGAATCAAAAGTTCTAGGGTGAACAGAAAAAAATGGAGGGGAGGAAATTCCTAAAATAAAAATATACATGATAATTTCTCAAAACTGAAGGAAACATATTTTCAGATCAAAAGGGCCCACAGTGTTAAAGTTCATTTTGTACAGTGGGCAAGAAAAGATCCTAATCTAAGGTGGATCATCATGGAACTACAGAATGTTAGGAAGAAAAGGAAGATCTCAAAACCTTCCAGAGAGGAGAAAAATAATCTTCCAGTCCCACAGGAGGTACCTAGTGTCAAACTCTCAATAGCAATATGGAAAGCTAGAAGACAGAGAAGCAATGTATTTAAAATTCTGAGGGAAAATTATTTCCAACCTAGAATTCTATACCCAGACTATCCATTTAAATGTGCTGCTAAAATAAAAGCATTTCAAACATGCGGGTCCTAAAAAACAATTTACCTTTCATGAACTTTTTCTCAGGAATCCATTGCAGGATGTGTTCCACCAAACAAAGTGAGCAAAACCAAGAGGAAAATATGAGTTCCAGGAAACAAGAGACCCAGTGAAAGAGAGATGTAGAGAGAATTCTCAAAATGATGAAAAAGGGAAGTCACAGAATGACAACTGGGCAGCCAGCCTGGAGAGCAACAAGCCCAGACTGAAGCTGGACGATGAAAAGCTCCAGGATGACATCCAGAAGAGACGTCTGTGAGAAAACAAGCAAAACGGATAGAGTGAGAGATTTATAATTCTGTCGGAGGGCTTAGGCAGAAATTAGTGACTGCTCTATGGAAACAGAAGTTAAAAAAAGACAATTATTAACCTAAGGGAAAACAAAATGACTATATAAGACACAAAGTGGACAGCAAGCAGTTCACCTGTGAGCAATATTTCCATAGGCATAATAATGTAAACACTGAAAATGGGTTTAATCAAAATTGTGATATTATTACAATGGAAGGATAGTTATAGGTGAAGGGTGTGTGTTACAGAGAGTACTGTAAGAAAACAAAATTCTACTCTCCATAATAAGTAATCAGGAAATAGTGCTTAAAGTGAAAAGCCAAGTGAAAAAAAAACACGAGCGCCAGATGAAAGAGGTAAAAGATGTGACCTTAGCTGGTCCACAGAGTGGGAATCAGAAGTGGGGAGGAGGGGGCAAAGGGACTGTCGTTTTGTTTTGTTGCTTTTGGTAAAAGCCTTGTGTTTGACTTTTTATGCTCTCTGATTTTTTAAAAAGACTAAAGCAAAAAGAAATAAGTTAGGGAGGAAATGAGGGAGAAGAGAAAATAAGGGTAGAAAAATAAGATGAAGTCAGAAGTACAACAACATTAGATCCAGTGCACATCACTGCTAAAGATAGGCTGAAAATTGGGTTCTGAGCTTTTTAGCAGCCAGCACAAAGTGGGAAATGTAATCACTTATACAGTTTCACAATGTCCAAGAGATAAAAACAAACCACTTAGTCAGGAGAAATATATCTATTCCTGGTACTGAGATCTGAGAGGCGGTTTTCCCATCTGTCCTCCTAAAGAGGACACCATGTGACGCAGTGAACCACATCCTCATAACTTGCCTACAGTAGATACAATAGGTTTATAGAGCTATTTCTTATCATATCTTTCAACATGGTTTCATGGTAAAATGCCAATGCAAAGTTCAGTAAAATCAACTCTGTGAGGAGATAAAAACTGGTTCACTTCAGAGAGACAATAAAGCACATTGGCTAGTGTGTGGGCCTGGGTTCCAAATGCATCTCTTAAAAAAGTTACTCAACTACTCTGTCAGTTTTCTCATCTATAAAATGGGGCATAAATCATCTCCTAGGAGTTTGTGAGGTTTAAATAAGTGTATCCTTGTGAAGAACTTAAAGCAATGCCTGGCATATATAAGCACTCAAAAAAAAAAAAAAGAGCTATTATTCAGAGAGAAAAAATTTAATGGATCTTACATGTTAACACCATAGTAAAAAAAAAAAAAGCAGTGTGGTATCGGTGAAGAGACAGATAGACAGAGCTTTTGGAGTAGTACAGGGAAATAGACTCACATAAGCAAGGCCAAGTGATCTTCAACAAAGCTGCATAACAACTCGATGGGGGAAAGATAGCCTTTTCAACAAATGGTACTAGAGCAATTGGACATTCACAGGCAAAGAAATGAACTTCAACTGAAGTTCACCTTATCCAAAAATAACTCAAAATGAATCATCGATTTAAATGTAAAATGTCAAACTACAATACTATTAGATGAAAACAAAGCACAAAGTTTCTGGAACCTAGGACTAGGTGAAGAGCTCTTCGACATGACACTGAAAGCATAAGCCATAAGAGAAAATTTGATAAGTTGGACTCATCAAACTTTAAAATGTTTTGCTCTGCAACACATCCTCCTAAGAGAATAAAAAGACAAGACACAGAATGGGAAAATGTGTTTGCAAACCAAAAAGCATTACAAAAGTATTGCAAACCAAATATCTTCAAAGGACCATGAAGTGAAGTCTCTCAGTCGTGTCCAACTCTGCGACCACACGGACTGCAGCCTGCCAGGCTCCTCCATCCTTAGGATTTTCCAGGCAAGAATACTAGAGTGTGTTGCCATTTCCTTCTCCAAAGGACCATAAAGAACTCTCAAAAATCAATAGTAAGAAAAAACAATCCAATTAGAAAAAGGGCAAAAGAGAAGAGGTATTTCTATAAAGGTGATATATAGGTAGTAAATAAAAATGTGTTCAATATTATTAGCCACTGCTGCTGCTGCTAAGTCGCTTCAGTCGTGTCCGACTCTGTGCGACCCCATAGATGGCAGCCCACCAGACTCCCCAGTCCCTGGGATTCTCCAGGCAAGAACACTGGAGTGGGTTGCCATTTCCTTCTTCAATGCATGAGAGTGAAAAGTGAAAGTGAAGTCGCTCAGTCGTGTCTGACTCTTAGCGACCCCATGGACTGCAGCCTACCATGCTCCTCCATTCATGGGATTTTCCAGGCAAGAGTACTGGAGTGGGGTGCCATCGCCTTCTCCAATTAGCCACTAGGGAAATGCAAAACTAAAATCATGATGAAACATCTTCATATATCTATAAAAATGGCTAAAATGAAAATAGTGACAAAACCAAATGCTGACAGAACAACTGGTTCTATTATATATCGCTGGTAGTAAAGTTAAATGGTTTAGCTAATCTGCAAAATAGTTCGGCAATTTCTTGAAAAACTAAACATATACTTACCACATGACCCAGCAATCACTCCCCTGGGCATTTATACAGAGAAGTGAGAATTTAAGTCCACGCAAAACATACACAGAAATGTTTCCCGTATGTTTATTTGTAATAGGCTAAAATTGGAAACAACCCAAATATCCTTCAGTGGGTGACTAGTTAAGATAAATACCTCCAAATCATGGAATATTCCTCAGCAATAAGAAGAAACAAACTGTCGATACATGCAACAACCTGGATGGATCTTGAAAGAATTATACTGAGTAAAAAGAAGCCAATCTCAAAAGGTTGCATAATGTATGATTCCATCTACATAGCATGCTAAAGATGATAAAATTATAGAGATGGAGGATAGATTAGTGGTTCTAGGAATTTGGATTGGGGGAGGGGAGGAGCATAGGAATGACAATAAAGGGAGTAGATGAGGGATCTCTGTGATGATAAAATAGTTCTATATCTTCACTGGTGATTGTGGTTACATTAATCTACTTTCTGAAATGTGGGGGGAAATATAGGGAGGACAAAATAACACTTACACTTTAGCAAATCACTCTGCCAAAACTACACTGAACAAGAAAAGCCACTTTATTAATTTGCAATGAACAATGAATGTCGCAACAACAGGTCACATCCATGTGGCTAGTCCTTTCTCCCTTCTTTAAAACAGACATTCAAGATTCTAATTAGACTGTTGTTTGGTGAACCTGGAAGCAGAACCAGAGGTATTAGAATAATTCAATGTTTAAAAGGGACATCCTGTCTTAGCCTGATGTAGCAATCCTACAACAGGGATACTCAGGTCATGCTAAGGGAGCTGGAAACACTGGAAACTCATTGGCTATAATTCCCTGGATACATGTTCACTTTGAGAATGTTCTTGCCAGTAGAACTGCAATAATCAGAGGCATTTGGCTGGGACCTTCTCTCCCAGGAGAGCACTTGCATGAACACCACCCCCATTTGTCCTAGAGACTGTCCTTTCTCTATGCTTCCACAACCTCTTCCATAAAATAACAAGTCAGTCCTCCTGGTGAATGACACATGTCTCCCCTGGATGATTTTGCATGGATTTGTTCCAATCAATTGTACTTAAGTGTGTGCTTAGTTGCTCAGTCGTGTCGACTCTTTGGGACCCCATGAATTGTAGTCCACCAGGCTCCTCTGTCCATGGGGATTCTCCAGGCAAGAATATTGGAGTGGGTTGACATGTCTTTCTCGAGGGATCTTGCCAATCCAGGGATGGAACCCAGGTGTCTCACATTACAGGCAGATTTTTTACTGTCTAAGCCACCAAGGAAGCCCAAGAATACTAGAGAGGGTAGCCTATCCCTTCTCCAGGGGATCTTCCCAACCCAGGAATCGAACCGGGGTCTTCTGCATGACAGGTAGATTCTTTACCAGCTGAGCTATCAGGGAAGACCAATCAATTGCATAGGGGCTTTAAATTGAATTCTCAAAAAGTGTTGGTTGCTCAGTCATGTCTGACTCTTTGTGACCCCATGGACTGTAGCCCGCTAGGCTCCTCTGTCCATGGGATTCTCCAGGCAAGAATACTGGAGTGGGTTGCCGTTCCCTTCTTCAGGGGATCTTCCTGACCCAGGGATCGAACCTGGGTCTCCTGCACTGCAGGCAGATTCTTTGCTGTCTGAGCCACCCTCAGACGGTAATTTGAATTCTCAAAGAGTCATAAAATTTCTTTGTTCTTGGATTAACCTTCCTGTACCCATCACAGGAAGGTTCATCAGTGTCTGATGAACTATGGAATGAGGTTCGTGACATTGTACAAGAGACAGGGATCAAGACCATCCCCATGGAAAAGAAATGCAAAAAAAGCAAAATGGCTGTCTGGGGAGGCCTTACAAATA
>NW_011495071.1:17025715-17049064 GCF_000754665.1 Bison bison bison
AACAAGGGACTGGAAGAAGCACAAGCTGGAATCAAGATTGCCGGGAGAAATCTCAATAACCTCAGATATGCAGATGACACCACCCTTATGGCAGAAAGTGAAGAGGAACTCAAAAGCCTCTTGATGAAAGTGAAAGTGGAGAGTGAAAAAGTCGGCTTAAAGCTCAACATTCAGAAAACTAAGATCATGGCATCTGGTCCCATCACTTCATGGGAAATAGATGGGGAAACAGTAGAAACAGTGTCAGACTTTAATTTTGGGGGCTCCAAAATCACTGCAGATGGTGACTGCAGTCATGAAAGTAAAAGACGTTGACTCCTTGGAAGGAAAGTTATGACCAACCTAGATAGCATATTCAAAAGCAGAGACATGACTTTGCCAACAAAGATCCATCTAGTGAAGGCTATGATTTTTCCTGTGGTCATGTATGGATGTGAGAGTTGGACTGTGAAGAAGGCTGAGTGCCGAAGAATTGATGCTTTTGAACTGTGGTGTTGGAGAAGACTCTTGAGAGTCCCTTGGACTGCAAGGAGATCCAACCAGTCCATTCTGAAGGAGATCAGCCCTGGGATTTCTTTGGAAGGAATGATGCTAAAGCTGAAACTCCAGTACTTTGGCCACCCCATGCGAAGAGTTGACTCATTAGAAAATACTCTAATGCTGGGAGGGACTGGGGGCAGGAGGAGAAGGGGACGACAGAGGATGAGATGGTTGGATGGCATCACTGACTCGATGGACGTGAGTCTGGGTGAACTCCAGAAGTTGGTGATGGACAGGGAGGCCTAGCGTGCTGTGATTCATGGGGTCGAAAAGAGTCGGACATGACTGAGCGACTGAACTGAACTGAACCCATCACATCCCGATAGTGGTGTATATAAAACTAATAAGATCTTCAATGTGAAATTCTAAATATCAGAAGCATCTAAGAACTTCCCTGGAAGTTCAGTGTAAGACTCTGCTCTTCCAATACAGGGGTCACTGATTCAATACCTTGTCAGGGAATTAAGAACTCACAGGCTTTGGGTGTGGCAAAAAAAGTTAACATTGTATTTGATGAAAAAGAAATTTAAAAAAGAGAAATATCAGAAGCATCTAAACAAAGATATTATCTTAATGTAAAAATAATTATACATTTAAAATTACAAAATCATTGCCACTATTGAAGAATAGTTATTTGTTTCTCACAGCATGCTTGTTGATGGGTGAGATTTGCTGGATGCAAATGATCCAATAATAATGTCACCGAAATCAGATTTTTAGGGTTGAGTGTACACTGTTCTGTATAGAGTGGTCTCACTCTAAAAGTTCCTTGAGTATTTATGTTTTGGTGGGTAATAATATCTTTCTGGATTATTGTATGTGTGCTGTGTTGAGATATGTAATCCTCAACATATCGTAATCTAGTTTGGGTTTCCCAGGTGGCAGTAGGGGTAGAGAACCCACCTGCCAATGCAGGAGACATAAGAGACTCAAGTTTGATCCCTAGGTTGGGAAGATCCCCTGGAAGAAGAAGTGTTAACTCACTCTAATATGCTCGTCTGGAGAATCCCATGGACAGAGGAGCTTGGTGGGCTACAGGCTATGGGGTTGAAAAAAGTCAGACATAACTGAAGCGACAGCGTGCACACAGGAAAAGACAGGCAAGTCCATGGCATTTCCTCCCACTCTGCAGAGAAATAATGGACATCCTAGTGAAAGTACTGTACTCTGAATTTGCAAAATGTTTAAAAGCAATTTTTCAGACTAATACAACACTGTAATGCAAATATACACCAATAAAAAAAAATTTTTTAAGCAATCTTTTTGGTAATTCTTCACTTATATATCTATATTTACATCAAGAATTATTACAGTGTTACTATTTTTAAAGAGAATAAGAAAATATAATAATAATAATTAGATTTCAAGGTTATTTTTTTTCTATAAAAAGTTTAACAAATTACATAACCCATGGCAGCAAGAATAAAATTCAGACTGACTTGCTCCCTCAAACTTTGTTTGGTTACCTTGTATTCTCTAGTATCCTCTGCTTGTCTTATTTCTCTTTTCAATCTTTTTTTTCTTCTCTAGTTTTGTTTAAATGGTACAAGCAGGTTATTCATCATTACTAATAAGTTCTCCCCAGTCTTAATTCATTATGTTCGGGAAAGTCAGAGAAAACACTAGCCTCATGAATAATTTTTTAATATCTTTATCTATCAAGATAAATGCATATGCTTTAGTATCTTAGGACTTCTGGAGTAATTCCAGTATAATTTTAGGATTCCAAAGCAGTGTATGAGAAAATGAAATTAACAAAAAATTCACCTCAACTGGTTTGGAAATAAACTTAGCATAATGTTTCTATCAAGTTGTGCTGTTTTATTTTTATTTGATTCCTTGACTATGTAGCACATGAATGTTTATGAAATACATGAATATATTTACTTTGAGTTTTGCTTTCCTCCAGCTTATGCATAACAACCCTTTTTTATTTATGTAAACTTGAAATAATAATAATAAGCTAGCTGTGTTCAGCTCTGTCCTTTAAGATGAACAGATGCAGTCACAGCCCCAGAGGGTGGTCATATGGTCTCCACTGCCTCTCAGCATTATAAAAAGTGAAGATTGTGCTCAGAATCTGTTCAGATGACCATTTCACCCAAGACACATATTTGTTAAAAGACAGAATACCAGGCATTAGAGGACTGTGAGGCTTAGAATTAACATGTTTAGTTTTGCAAAGACAAAAAAAAAAAAAAGATCCAGTCCCATGTATTATTGTCACCTACTGACTCCATCCTCCTGCATGAGGACAGAATCTGTTCTTGTCTTCATGGCCAGACCTTCAGCCTTACACAACTCCATCACACTCATTTGGCAGAAAGGATCAAAGGACACGGATTATTGCCTACATGTTGTATGAAGTGGCAAGAACACCTCTTTAGGTTTAGTTTTCACTTCTGGAAATGATCAGATCAGATTACTGCACATAATGGGGCTCATTCTAAGAAGCTCCAGTGAGATTTAGAAGCCTTTCAGTCCACTTATCCCAATGCTTACAGTTCCTGTTTCACTGTGGATGAAATAATAAATACTGAACAACGGAAGTTGATCCCCATTTGGAGGATTTTATTCAGTTAAACAAAAGTTGTGCAGATCCCAGGCAATGAATTTCATATTAAAATTCACAGCAACCCATAGGTACATTTCAATGAAAGCCATACACATTATATCTTTTCCACTACTAATTCTGTGATGAGTCTAACTGAAAAACAGCAACCACAAACATCAACATTTGGGTTTTTTATAATCAGTATTTTTCTTTTAGCAACATAGTAGATCTAGGACTGATAGGGACCTATCACAGAGTAATACCGAAACATTTTTGGTATACTAAAATTTAACATTGTGTAGCAAATATCTTCTTCTTTTTTTTTTTTTAGCAAGTATCTTCTAAAGAAAACATTATATTTGATCTCTTAACCAATATAGGCTGTGTGAGGGGAAGTAGTTCAACATAAGTTATTACAGTCTCTAACTTAGTATTTTTATACTTCATTTGATATTTGAGTATTTTTAACATATTTGTGGCTTATAATAGGCATTTGTTTATGTTTTTGGTTACTCATGTTATATATGCCTATCCATAAGATAATGTATGTATCTATATGATATGTATACCCAGTGGTGCGGGGGTAAGTCAGCCCTTCAAATAAGACCTGGTTTATTGCCTTTGCCAATTTTCTTGCTGAAAATACTCCCACCATGGCCAATTTCAAGCTACCAATATGATGATATTGAATGTGGAGTTGGGAAGAGATGTGAACATTTGCTTCCAGCATACCACTGTATCTATATGTGTGTGTGCCTGTGTGTGTACACATGTAAATATACACATAGATATGTAAATATACACACTTGTGTGGATAAGTATGTATACACCACACAAACACATATACATCTACACACACAACTAACAGGGCTATGGAGTAGTAAGGAAGACTGAATCCAGGGCAATCCCACTTTTACCGCTCACTGGTTACTGGAACTTGGACAAATCACTTAACTTTCTGTGTCTGTTTTCTCTTTTTCATAAAGAACATAATAATAGGGAACCACTGACCAAAATTACCTGCCTTAGCCAGGCATGATAATAACCGCTAGTATGAGGGGATCCTGATAAGGAACACAGTGCTGCTGCCAGAAACTAACCAGGAGAATTACAGAGAGTCCAAAAGGAGGGAGAAGAGACCAGCCCATGATATGTCCGGCCAACCTCTTAGAAACCTTGCCCTGGAAACCATCTTGACTGAGGAAGGACCTTGAATTGGACCATATATGGCCATGGGCAAGATGACTGACCAGAGACAGCCCAGAAAGCTAACCGCATTACTGGAAAACCTGAGACTGAGCCGCCCGGCAGTGCAGTTCTCCTGGGTTCCCTTACCCTGCTGGTCTCTGCCTACCTGGATGTCCCTTCCAATAAAGTCTTTTGCTTTGTCAGCAGATGTGTCTCCTCAGACAGTTCATTTCCAAATGTTAGACAAGAGCCCACCCACTCTGAGGCCCTGGCAGGAGTCCCCTCATGATGGTGGTGGTAGTTTAGTCACCAAGTCATGTCTGACTCTCGAGACACCGTGGACTGTAGCCCACCAGGCTCCTCTGTCCATGGGATTCCCCAGGCAAGAATACTGGAGTGAGTTGACATTTCCTTCTCCAGGGGATCTTCCAGACCCAGGGATCAAACCCTGCCTCTCCTGCATTGCATGTAGATTCTTTATCACTGAGCCAACTAGGGGGCAGCCCTTATTAGTGTCTTAAGCTGCATTAATTAATGTCTTTAGAGTGTATGCTGGTTAAATCACAACCTGAAAGTAGGCATGTTATAAAGGTTAAGTAAATTAACATATGTCAAGTGCTATTAACAGTAACACTTAAGTGCTCTATATCAGCTATAATTATGGTTGTTGCTATTTATATCTATAAATAACCGTGTATACATATAGTGATGTTGCTGCTGCTAAGTCACTTCAGTCGTGTCCGACTCTGTGTGACCCCATAGATGTCAGCCCACCAGGCTCTGCCGTCCCTGGGATTCTCCAGGCAAGAACACTGGAGTGGGTTGCCATTTCCTTCTCCAATGAATGAAAGTGAAAAGTGAAAGTGAAGTCGCTCAGTCGTGTCCGACTCTTAGCGACCCCATGGACTGCAGCCTACCAGGCTCCTCCACCCATGGGATTTTCCGGGCAACAGTACTGGAGTGGGGTGCCATTGCCTTCTCCGTATAGTGATGTATAGTGATGTTAGGATTCACCAAAAGCAGCCGATACTCCACCTCCCTTTCCTTACTCCCCAACCTCTGCCCCATCTCCCCGCTCCTGCCAGTTGTAGGTTCAGGCTAGCCTTCCTTGTAGGGACTAAGTTCTGTCTCAATCAGAATCAGCATATCTTTAGATCTGAGGCAGGAGCTATTCTGTTACCAAGTCTCAAGTTGTCTGTCTTACCTACTTGTCCCTCCCTATCAGTCCCTGGAGAGCTCCGCTTAATGGACCATTACCCTGAGTATTTGGCTACCTACCTTTACTCCCCCGAGTCTTTGAGCTCATTGGGTTGCTTCTCTTCTATGGTTTCTGACTGGCAGCTTGCCCTGATTCTTGTTCTGGATGAGAATCTGAGTCTATGGACCTTGACTGCTGGGTTCAAACCACATGACTTTGCTATGGAAAGTCATGGAATCCTGACCAGTGATCTTGTTCTGGACCTTCCCCAATCCCTATCCATTTTTACTGCACTTACGATTCACTTGATCTGGTGGCCATTCAACCTGGGTTTTCCAGATGGTGTCAGTTTTAGATATTCTGTTCCTCTGACTCTAGTGTTTTGGTATACAAAGTATATTGCCCAGAGAATTATTGATGCCAGAAAAAACAAAACAAAACTATAAAACACCACAGTCAAAACGTGTCCTTTTAAAAAATTCAGAAGATATGATTAGGGTTTGTCTAACTTTTTAATAAGTTCCAGTACTCAAGTGACCATCAGTCTTAATGCCCAATCCCAAACCATGGTCTAGGTTCTATGACTATTATCAGGCAGTGCTATATTGCATGGTGGAGGTGCTCTGGAAGGAAGATGCAGTTAAGAAGAGGGCCCAAAAACCTCCTTGTCCCCGGTTTCAAATAATAGCAGGCATGTCACATTCCTATTTTAAAAAATTATTTACTTGATCTGTGTGTAATCATCTGATATTTATTGTTGTTTGAATAGAATAAGGACAAACAACTTGTCTTTGTTTTCCTGCATTCTACCTCTTAGCAACCACATGTTTACCAGCAGCTATCTCTTAAGATGGCATGCCCTTGTAAGCATCCCTCTAAATTAAAAAGTGGCTAAATTTCTTTAAAATATAAAATTAGTGATTTTAGCTTAGTTACCTCACTCTACTTCCAGCAAATTCAATCTCTGCTGGCAGCTTTTCTGCCTCGCTAGGTTTTTAAAACCAAATTCTTAAAAATATTCCCTCTGAGAAAACGTCAAACTCCACCAAACAACAATTAGTTTTCTAAATCAATGTCTTCTATTGAAATATAATAATTACAATATCATTTGGTAGCAGTAGTGTATATAAGTTGTATGGACAGTGGTGGTGGTTGTGTGAGTGGGGCAGGAATGAAATGGGTAGGGAAGGGTTATAGTTAAAATCCTTTTTACTCTTTAGAAACTTCCATGCAAGCAACAATTGGGTCCCTCTCTTTTTAGAATTGACTCACTCTAGCAATTTAAGTCGGAGAAGGCAATGGCACCCCACTCCAGTACTCTTGCCTGGAAAATCCCATAGATGGAGGAGCCTGGTAGGCTGCAGTCCCTGGGGTCGCTAGGAGACGGACACAACTGAGCAACTTCACTTTGACTTTTCACTTTTCACTTTCATGCATTGGAGAAGGAAATGGAAACCCACTCCAGTGTTCTTGCCTGGAGAATCCCAGGGATCGGGGAGCCGGGTAGGCTGCCATCTATGGGGTCGCAGAGAGTCAGACACGACTGTAGCGACTTAGCAGCAGCAGCAGCAATTTAAGTAAAACTCATTCTTTTCTACTTAATCCTCTTCATTAAGGGGGTGGGGGATTGTAGCATTAGACAGAGAACTGGGCTAAGTCAGGAGAAACAGATTTTAAACCAGTTTTCTCACTAATTCTTTTGATGGATCCCCAGGAGGTCCATTCCATCCATAGACAGAATTCAGGGTGTCTGTGAATTTTAAAGGGAAAAAAATTACATCATTATTTTCATTGATGTCTAATTGAAATTCACCATTTCCTTCAAGAGTTCTCCCAATTCTGCCTACCATTCATATCCTACCATTTGTAGGCTTAAATTTGCCACATAGTCCTTTGATTATTAATGTAGACAAGAAACCACAGAGTATTAGCAGTACTTAAGGATTTTTGCCAAGAGAAGTCAGACATTTCTTACTGCTTTCACATTTGTTGCAGATATCTGAACCTACCATATCTATTCATCACTACGTCAAAATTATGGTACTGAATAGATTTGCTGTTCCTCAGTGATCAGTGCAAAGAAATAGAGGGAAACAATAGAATTGGAAAGACTAGAGATCTCTTCAAGAAAATTAGAGATACCAAGGGAACATTTCACGCAAAGATGGGCACAATAAAGGACAGAAATGGTATGGATCTAACAGAAGCAGAAGATATTAAGAAGAGGTGGCAAGAATACACAGAAGAACTATACAAAAAAGACCTTCATGACCTGGATAACCACAGCGGTGTGATCACTCACCTAGAGCCAGGCATCCTGGAATGTGAAGTCAAGTGGACCTTACGAAGCATCACTATGAACAAAGCTAGTGGAGGTGATGGAATTTCAGTTGAGCTATTTCAAATCCTAAAGGATGATGCTGTGAAAGTGCTGCACTCAATATGCCAGCAAATTTGGAAAACTCAGCAGTGGCCACAGGACTGGAAAAGGTCAGTTTTCATTCAATCCCAAAGAAGGGCAATGCCAAAGAATCAAACTACCGCACAATTGCATTCATCTCACACTTTAGTAAAGTAATGCTCAAAATTCTCCAAGCCAGACTTCAACACTATGTGAACTGTGAAATTCCAGATGTTCAAGCTGGTTTTAGAAAAGGCAGAGGAACCAGAGATCAAATTGCCAACATCTGTTGGATCATCGAAAAAGCAAGAGAGTTCCAGAAAAGCATCTACTTCTGCTTTATTGACTATGCCAAAGCCTTTGACTGTGTGGATCACAACAAACTGGAAAATTCTGAAAGAGATGTGAATACCAGACCACCTGACCTACCTCTTGAGAAATCTGTATACAGGTCAAGAAGCAACAGTTAGAACTGGACATGGAACAACAGACTGGTTCCAAATCGGGGAAGGAGTGTGTCAAGCTGTATACTGTCACCCTGCTTATTTAACTTATATGCAGGGTACATCACAAGAAATGCCAGGCTGGATGAAGCACAAGCTGGAATCAAGATTGCCGGAGAAATAGCAATAACCTGAGATATGCAGATGACACCACCCTTGTGGCAGAGAGTAAAGAACTAAAGAGCCTTTGACGAAAGTGAAAGAGGAGAGTGAAAAAGTTGGCTTAAAGTTCAACATTCAGAAAACTAAGATCTGGCATCCAGTCCCATCACTTCATGGCAAATAAATGGGGCAAGTATGGAAACAGTGACAGACTTTATTTTTGGGGGCTCCAAAATCACTGCAGATGGTGACTGCAGCCATGAAATTAAAAGACGCTTGCTCCTTGGAAGAAAAGTTATGACCAACCTAGACAGCATATTAAAAAGCAGAGACATTACTTCGTCAACAAAGGTCCGTCTAGTCAAGGCTATGGTTTTTCCAGTAGTCATGTATGGATGTGAGAGTTGGACTATAAAGAAAGCTAAGTGCAGAAGAATTGATGCTTTTGAGCTGTGGTGTTGGAGAAGACTCTTGAGAGTCCCTTGGACTGCAAGGAGATCCAACCAGTCCATCCTAAAGGAAATCAGTCCTGAATATTCATTGGAAGGACTGATGCTGAAGCTGAAACTCCAATACTTTGGCCACCTGATGGGAAGAACTGACACATTTGAAAAGACCCTGATGCTGGGAAAGATTGAAGGCGGGAGGAGAAGGGAACGACAGAGGATGAGATGGTTGGATGGCATCACTGATTCAATGGATATGAGTTTGAGTAAACTCCAGGAGTTGGTGATGGACCAGGAAGCCTGCGTGCTGCAGTCCATGGGGTTGCAAAGAGTCGGACACGACTGAGGCACTGAACCGACTGACTGACTGAACAGACTTGCTGTTAAACATCTTGTAATTTAGCATGTTAACAAAGAAGCACATATATTGCTACCATATCAGCTATTTATTTTTAATATTCTGATAACTGTATTTTGAAAGAATTGGCTTCCTTTGGATTCTTACATATATTATTTATTTTTAAAAATACTTGCTTTCTCTATCATCTCTCTCTCCTTTTATATAGGCAGGGGGCTGTACTGGTCTTCATTGCTGTGCACAGGCTTTTCTCTAGTTCTGGCTAGCGGGGATTTCTCTTGCTGTGCAGCACAGGCTCTAGGCAAATGGGCTTCAGCTTAGTTGTGGTACATGGGCTTGGTGGCTCCCTGGCATGTAGAATCTTCCCATACTAAGGATTGCACCTGTGTCCCTTACTGGCAGGTTCTTATCCACTGTACCACCAGGGAAATCACTGTATTTTATTTTTTTAGACATCTTTGTTGAGATAAAAATTACATAACATAAAATTCACCCATTTAAAGTGCATGTACAATTCAAAGGCTTTAATATAATCACAGACTTATGCAGCCATCACTATAATCTAAGTTTAGAATAGTTTCACCACAAGAAGAAACTCATACTCAGTAGCAGTCACCACCTACTCTTTTCCTCTCTGTTCCCCAGCCCTCGCAACCACCAATATACTTTCTGTCTTTATAAATTTCTCTATTCTGGACCTTTCATATAAATGGAATCATGCAATATGAGTCCTTTGTCACTGTTTTCTTTTACTTAGCATGTTTCTAAGGTTCACCTAAGTTGTATCATGTATCAGGACTCCAATTCCTTTTTATTGCCATCTAATATTTCACTGCATGGCTATACCATATTATGTTTATTCATATTGATGGACATTTAGGTTGTTTCTACTTTTCAATCAGCATGAATAATAGCTGAAATGCTATGAGCATTCACAAATGTTTGTGTAGATTATATGCTGTGTTTTCATTTTTAATGGGTTTATACCTGTGTTCTCAGTCACTAAGTTGTGTTCAATTCCTTGAGACCCCATAGACTGTAGCCCACCAGGCTCCTCTGTCTGTGGGATTTTCCAGGCAAGAATACTAGAGTATGTTGCCATTTCCTCTTCCAGGGGATCTTCCTGAACCCATGCCTGCACTGACAGGCAGATTCTTTACCACTTAAGCCACCTGGAAAGCCCAGGTTTATACCTAGGAGTGAAATTGCTTGGTCACATGTTCAGCCTTTTGAAGAATTGCCAAACTGTTTTCCAATGTGGTTGCACCATTCTAGCTCATCATTAGCAGTGTTTGAGGGTTCCAGTTTCACAATATCCTCTCCAACTCATTATTGCATGCTTTTTGATTACAGCTATCCTAAGGGGTGTGAAGTGGTTTTGTTTTGAATTTCCCTAATAGTTAATGACGCTGAGCACTTTTTCACATGGTTAACAGGCCATGAGTCATAGTATGTCTTCTTTGGATAAATGCCCATTTATATCTTTTACCCATTCTTTAATTGGATTGTCTTTAATTATTGAGCTGCCAGAGTTCTTTATATATTCTGGCTATAAGTCCCTTATTAGATCTAATTTTTCTTAAGAGAAAAAAAAGAAAAATGAGAGAATAAAAGAATAGACAGACTTAGAAAAATCTAGACCTTTGTGTCATTATTTGATAGTCTCTGTACATGAACCAATAAATCCTCCTTATTGTTTAAAAAATGAAACGTTAGGTTCTAAAATTAGATTACAGTGATGGTTGTATAGTTCTGTAAATACGCCAAACCTGTGCATATCTTAAATAGACAAATTTTATGGGCTTCCCTGGTAGCTCAGATGGTAAAGAATCCGCCTGCCATGCAGGAGACCCACATTCTGTCCTTGGGTGGGGAAGATCCTCTGCTGGGGGAAATGGCAACCCACTCCAGTATTCTTGCCTGGGAAATCCCATGGACAGAGGAGCCTGAGAGGCTACAATCCATGGGGTTGTAAAGAGTCAGCAGACACATTGAGCAACTAACAAATACAAAAACAAAATGGCATGGGAATTAAATTTCAATAAAACTGCTAGTCCCTTGGACTGCAAGGAGATCCAACCAGGCCATCCTAAAGGAGATCAGTCCTGGGTGTTCATTGGGAGGACTGAGGCTGAGGCTGAAACTCCAATACTTTGGCCACCTCATGGGAAGAGTTGACTCATTGGAAAAGACCCTGATTGCTGGGAGGGATTGGGGGCAGGAGGAGAAGGGGATGACAGAGGATGAAATGGCTGGATGGCATCACCAACTCTATGCACATGAGTTTGGGCGAACTCCAGGAGTTGGTGATGGACAGGGAGGCCTGGCGTGCTGTGATTCATGGGGTTGCAAAGAGTTGGACACGACTGAGCGACTGAACTGAACTGAACTGAAAAAGACTAAAGAAACCGTTGCCCAATCTACATTCATAAGGTTTAATTTTATGTTTTCTTCTTAGAATTGCATTGTTTTAGCTCTTATGTTTACGTTTTTGATCCATTTTGAATTAATTTTTCTACATGATTTAAGAAAGGGGGTCCAACTTCATGTACATTATTTGACATGCTTAAAAAGATTCTGAAAGGGAATCACAGGCTTCACCAGACTGACAAGGTGGTCCATAGCACAGAAAAAGGGAGGCATCTTTGCTCTAAAATGGACTATACCCTTGTTTCTCTGGGTCTCAGTTTCTTCCCCTGTAAAACTCATGGATGGGGTTGAATTGGGAAGTCCCTTTCAGTTCTGTGGTGCTCTTAACTATGTACACCTTATGGAGATCAATGATTCTTTTCTCAAGAAAATACCTGTATATGACACCAGCTGCTTCTAAGTTTATTTAAAAGGAAGCCATTGTCTGGCAATCCAGGGAGGGCTCAGTCAGAGCTCTGGAAAGTGTTTTAAGGGGTAGAGGTGACACATAGGGGAAGGAAATGTTTTCTATTGAAAAGCAGTCAATTGCCTTCAACAAGTTGCCAACAAACTGGGAAAAGGCTTTTTCTTTTTTTTTTTTGCTCTGGTTTCAGTTGAATGCCAACTTTCGGAAGGTAAAGGGGCTAGATTAAAGGGTCACAAACACGACCAAATGAGGGAGGAAGTTTTTTTCTAGGAAGTTAGCAGGAGAGATGCCATACATGCAAATAAGATGCCATAACTAAAGTCATTAAAGGAAAATCAGGAAAATACATTCAAATCTTTGCTTTCACAATTGTAAAGGGACTTCTACAGTTTTACAATCGTTCTTCCATATTCCTTACCTTAAAAAAAATGTTTTAAACATGGTATGAAGGGTCTTAAGTATATATTGGTTGGGGCTTTTTCAAAATTAGTTAATTAATTAATTGATTATGAGATAAATTATTGGAATTTTTAAAAGCTTTAACATCAGTTTTTTAAGCTCTTTGATCATTGTCTATATGCATTGCAGTTTTTCCTGGAATCTATGTCCACGCAATGGAACTACAGATCATAATAATTACAAAAAGTAAGAAAATGTTTTTAAAAATCCATTAAATATGGAATTTTAAAAAGATTATAGGACATTTGCAGAACAACTAGCATAGTCTCCTGAGATTTGTATGTTACCTACCCCAATGCATGCTGCTGCTGCTGCTAAGTCGCTTCAGTCGTGTCCGACTCTGTGCGACCCCATAGACGGCAGCTGACCAGGCTCCCCTGTCCCTGGGATTCTCCAGGCAAGAACACTGGAGTGGGTTGCCATTTCCTTCTCCAATGCATGAAAGTGAAAGTGAAATCGCTCAGTCGTGTCCGACTCTTAACGACCCCATGGACTTCAGCCTACCAGGCTCCTCCATCCATGGGATTTTCCAGGCAAGAGTACTGGAGTGGGGTGCCATCACCTTCTCCGACCCCAATGCATAGAGCACACTAAATTCTCTATGTTTCCACTAATTTGCAAATCTTTTGTTGACATCCATTTAAATGAACAGTAACATTTATCAAGGATGGGGAAAATATCCTTAGGAGCTTGAATGTCAGGACTTACACTTTCCCTCTCCCCAGCACCTTTTCCTCAGGCTCTTCCCGCTTCCAAGAAGGACCAACAATGTGGGGAAGAAGAGTGTGGCCAGAGAGGAAGTAGGGTCAGAGCTCCAGAGCCCTGCCAATTAGTCAAAGGTCAGCACAGAAGGGACTGTCTGCGAGAGGACAAGGAAGCTGGCGTCTCTCAAGCCAGCTGAACTGGTCGGCAGCCAGTCTCGGTCTCTTTGGCCAGAGTGGAGTCCCCACGGTTTTATGTGGCACCATAAGGAAAAAATGCTCTGTAGAATAGGGTCTAGCTTCACCTTTTTAGGTGAATAGAGGGTTTCAGCTGGGGGTCAAGAGACAGAGGACAGAGAAGACCCTACTGATATTCGCTGCCTCAGAAACTTACAGACTTATTTGTAAAGACTGAAACTAGTAAAGACTGCTTATTAGCATAGAAC
Source organism: Bison bison bison (assembly GCF_000754665.1). Taxonomy (NCBI): domain Eukaryota; kingdom Metazoa; phylum Chordata; class Mammalia; order Artiodactyla; family Bovidae; genus Bison; species Bison bison. The sequence goes on from NW_011495071.1 coordinate 17,039,448, forward strand.
AAAAATTATGAAATCTGGTCAAAGGGTTGTTTGCAAAGATGCCATTTTTTTGTACATGTACTCTCATGGTGATGGGGGAAAAATAGTGAAAAACACAGCATTCTAATTAGGGGAAAAAACTATTGTTTTTCATAAATTCATAACATTTCTCATGCCAACCATTTTCTTTTGGCACTAGAACACAGGAATGACGCTCCCAAGTTTTTGCCCCTCTCCTCAAAATGAAAAGGGAAGTAAAATTGTTTTCTCAGGAACAAAATGCACATTTCAAAAAAAGAGCATTAAACTAACATCAGATGACTTATTCTAAACTATGTCCCCCTTTAATTGGACTTTTCTTCAGATTTACTGTGGGCTCCCCTAGTGGCTTAGACGGTAAAGCGTCTGTCTGCAATGCAGGAGACCCGGGTTTGATTCAGATTTACTAAGAGAAAAAGTTGATCTCTAAACTCCATGTGTTTTTTTTTTTCTCACATATACTTTCTCATGCAAGTAGCATTTTACTGTTCTGTGAAAATCCCGTTGCAATCTGTCAGTTATCAGTATCAGTCATTAGACATTTATGTTCAGAAGTGATGGACCTTTTTGTTCTTTCTGCATTTAGATGACCTCAGCCTATTTTCTGAGTAATGATATCCTATCCCCACTGGGGACAAATCTCTCCTAAATGCTTGTCTAGCTCACTACATTTTTCACAGAAAGAAGAGTCCTGAGGGCTCGATCCAATGGGGAGGAATTGCCCAAACTGGCCTGAGACAACATAGCTGGATGGCGAGTCCTTATTTTCATCATCTTAGTTGCAAAGAGACAAGGTCATGGCCTGCAAACACAATCTTGTGCATTTGAGAGCCAGGCAAATGCAGAGAAGCAAGTGGAATAGTTGAAACCAGGGGAATGAAGGTCTGAACAGAGCTGGGGAGATGGAGAGGGTCAAGGGAAAGGTTTCAGTTCTAAAGTCACAAATGCAAAGCCAGTGCCAGAGAGGTCTTTCATGTCAACTCTTGAGAGAGGTTCTGTTGCTCAGAGGAGCCACCCAGCACTCCAGGCTAAACACTGCAAAGCACCAGATAGATCAGATCTATTTTTATTCTCTCTTTTATATACTTTATTTTCATCTCAGTACTCTATGTTTTTTTTTAATCCTTTCATTCTTCCTTCTGTGAGTTCCTGTTTTTAATCTCTATCCTCTACAGCTCTAAGCTCTTTTTCGGACTTTTGCTGTTCTTTTTTACTTTTTTTCCTTTTTTCACATAGTCTCATGTGGAAACGGGGTCTTTATGTTGGCCTGGATTTCTCAGGTCTCTAATCAACTCTGTGGAAAGTGGAATAGCTTGGCAACCGGCATAATAATAATAATTAAAAATAACAGTGAGCATAGAACCAAGAAATGAGATTCAAAAATAAGGAGACTCATATAGGCTTTCGGAAATAAGAAAATACCTATTCTTGCCAACAGAGAAGCACCCTTACAAATCAGTTAATAACATGTCTCTATGTGCAGGAAAGCAAAACCATAGGGAAAGTCTGCCTTCAGGTGTAACGTTTGCTTTGTGCATTACCTCCTGGTGAAATTCCCACGTATAAACAAACCTCTGAAAACCCAAGACGAGAACAATTGCTGCCACTAGTAAGACTTCCAAGGATACTTTTAAAACACAGAGTAGGTTTGTTTTTCTGGCACAACTGCTTCAGAGAACTTCTCTTAAATCCATTCATGGTCATGGTATATCTTCCATTTATGCACTCTTGTTTGCTGAACTTAAGTCTTGTGAACAAGTTATTTAACAAAAAATACTTTTCAAAATTACCCACACCTTGAACAGCAGGACTGCTGTGTGTCTACTCATGCTCTGGAGAGGCACAAGTCAGGTATTGGGTGTGGGCACAGGACAAACCGCATGGTCTGCTTTGGCAGCCCTGACCTCACCTGCAGGCTGCCCACACACACTCCCTTCCAAACGGTGCTCCTCTGATGCCAATTGGCTGACTGAGCTACTGTGGGCAGGAGCCTATGGGAGGGGAGGGAGGAGGGGACGTGGATAAAAATTTTATAAAGTAAACTTCAAGCTTAAAACTTGATTTACCCTTTCAGTCCAAATCACAGTGGAGGTCCCAACTCTTCTTAAACGTCTTGGACACTGAAGAGTTAATAGGGTATGGAAGCTGGTGCAGCTGGGGGCTGTCATCCAAGGCCAGCAGCAGGAAGGGCTTGGTTCTGGCCAGGCTACAGACAGGCCATCTGGATGCAGGGAAGGCCTAGAATGCCAGGGGCAGCTTTTCTTTTTGGTGTTCGGCTTCATTAAGTTCAGCCTGGGGAGAGTCTGTCTGGTTTAAGACCTAAACCGAGAGTCTTCTTTGAACAAGGATTTGATATTTTGAATTTTATATAAAACCAACACCCACTACATATACTCTTGGTAAAGAAGGTCATGAAACACAACGTCTCTGGATAATAACTTTTTAAAAAGGATGTAGACGAGATTCAGTCGACTTACAAATAGAAACTACGTGTAGTCTTTAAATAATTTCGCTAAGAACAGATAAATCGGGGCAGGTTATCTAAAAAAAAATATTATTTTTTTGTATAATATCACTCTGTGAGTCTTATGAAAAATTCTTTCACTGTTTGTTCTGTAGTTCACTTGAAAAAAGCAATCTCACCACATTGAAATAAAAAATTATTTTATTTTTGTTTTATATTTAACTATACAACATTTGGCATAATGGTAGTGTGGTCCAGTTGTAATTCCTTTCACAGGAAATTTTTCTTTACTAAAATTGAGAAAAACAAACCTCTGCAGGGAAATTATAACAACTTCCTACTCTATATCACTCATGAACATACACTCTGTTTGGAAACCACCCTCTTTAAGAGATATGATCTATCCTTCTCGAGCTATGGCAGACTGTGTTGGCTTTGTCTGTGATATTCTTAACAATTAAAGGAAAAGGTGAATGTAAATTCACTCGGACAAAACAAAGCAGGAAAGAGAAAATTATCCTTAAGAAAATTCTTACCTTAAGGGAAAGAAAATGCACGTATCTTTCTGGGTGGGGAAAGATGAGGGGGGGGGCAAGGGATGGGTGGAGATTTTTTCTCTCCAAGGCATTAATTGCCACCTAGCAGCAGAGAAGGGAATTGCACACATAACTTTGGACTTCAATTCTAGAAAACATCGGTTTTAAAGGGTACGTTACTTTTATTGGAGCTTCTCTGGTGGCTCAGATGGTAAGGAATCTGCCTGCAATGAGGGAGGTCTGGGCTCGATCCCTGGGTCAGGAAGATCCCCTGGAAAGGGAATGGCTACCCACTCTAGTATTCTTGCTGGAGAATTCCATGGACAGAGGAGCCAGGGGGTTGCAGAGTCAGACTCAGTGACTAACACTTGCATTTACTTTTATTATGACCAGTATCTAAGAAATTATTAGCCTACTTACTGGTAGACTATGGATTGATTTTTTTTCTCTCTTGTAGGGAGGAAAGAAAAAGAGATGCAACTAGTGAAAAATTTTGCCTTATTTATAAGAATACACTTTTCATCCTAAAATGTCTCTATTCTTTTGTTTCTCAATGGTTACCCTTGCCACCTCAGCAATAGGTCAAAGGAAAAGAAATTCTGAAGCCATTCTGACACTAAAAAACTGCTAGTTTTGGCCCATTAAAGGAAGAAATGCCTGTTTTTAATATAGAAAGTGGCTTTCCAAACAATCTCAGGGTGATTTCTATGAAAATAAGATCAGAATGTATTTTATTTTGCTAGGGCAATAAGAGGTTATTTATTTTGAGAATTAAAAGACATTTTTAATGAAAGATGAAATAATTTTCAGATCAAATGATTATTCAAATGTGTTAAAGAAGAGCGTCCTTATTTCAAACTTCCCTAACCATGTTTTTATTTTTAGAGCAGTCAGTCATACTGAATGCCAAAGCTTACAAGGAGAGCCTCTATAATTGTGTTTCATAGATCTTAGCAGCTAAATAAAAATACCTAAAAATTTTCAAGTCAGATTGAAGCAAAATTAAACAGTTCAAAGGACTTAAAAAACAAGGTGAAAAAACTCAGCTTTACTCATGGCTAAAAGTACATCTTAAGATATTAGATATGAGGGGAGGGAGTGGCTTACTATATACTTTCAATTTATCACTTTTTATGCAGATAAATAGCAGGCATTGCCACTATATTGATTATATGATCATATTATCACTAAGGTAGTCAGCAACATTTTAGAAGACAATGCTGGTTTAAAAAGTAATAATAATCATCACTAATATTTTCTGAGTATTTACCATGTGCCAGGCAGTGTACTAAACACTTTAGATGAGAAATTCACTTGGATGAGAAATTCACTTGGTCATCACAATAATCATAAAAGATACTGACCAATATTATCTCAATTTTGTAGCTTTAAGCAACAACAACAAAACAAAGGTTCAGAGAGGTAAAATAAGTCACTGAAGGTCTCAGAGCTTATAAGTAGCTAGGCTTAAATACAAACCTGTTTGCCTTAAAAATTGAAATGCTCCAGGCTTCAGTTTTTGGAATTCTTTTCTATCCACTCTTACTTCAATGTCACGGCTCTGAATACTTCTCTACGATGATCACTCACAATTTTGTATCTCCAGCCTGGACCTCTCCACTAAACTCCAACTCATGTGCCAACTAACAATTTCATGTCTCCATTAGAATGTCTAGTAGATATTCCAGACTTGAAATATGCAAAACTATAGTCATCATCTTTTCCCCGAAACCTACTCCTCCTATCTATTCTTTGTTGAATTTTTTTAAAGTATTTATTTACTTATTTATTTATTTGGCTGTGCCAGGTCTTAGTTGTGGCCTATGGGATCTTTAGTTGTAGCACGCTAACTCTTTAGCTGTGGCATGTGGGATCTAGTTCCCCGATCAGGGATGGAACCGGGGCCCCCAGCATTTCGAGGGCAGAGTATTAGTCACTGGACCACCAGGGAAGTCCCTTCTTTGTTGCATTTCATTGCAACTTCTTTATTCCATTTACTCAGGCCCAATACGTAAGCCATTTTGAAACTTCTTTTTCTTTTACATGTCACAGCCAGTCCATTAGCAAAGCACTGTTGGCTCTGTCTTCAGAATATACCCTGAATCCAGCTGCTTCCTACAATCTCACCATTACAACTTTGGTTCAAGCCATTGTCATCGCTTGCTTAGATTACTGTAGTAGCCTTGTTCTTGTTAACCTGCTTGGCCCCCTCTAGTCTGTTTTCAACACAAAGGTTGGGATAATTCTTTCAAAATGTCAATCCTGAAATATCTGTGTTCAAAATCTTCTAGTAGCTTTCTATCTCACTCAGAGTTAAAGTCCTCACCGTAGCCTACAGGCCCTATATCAGTAGCCCCTAGCCCATTTCCTCTTTGATTTCACCTCGTAACATTCTAACTCAGGGATGTTTGTCTGTTTTGTTTACTGAGGTATTCTTAGCACCATAGTAACAATGTTTGGCATATAGTAAGGTAAACGACAAATATCTATTGAACGAAAAAGAAATATCTGACTATAGGACTTGTCCTTTCCGTAATTCCTTTCTATGAGTACATTGGTGGCTTTGCAAGTTGAAGGTCACTGTCCGGATCATCCCGAGTAGCTCTTGTAGCAGAGCAGCACTTGTGGACCAAGAGAAAAAACATTTTGGTCTCTTGGGGTTCCAATGACTTTTAGCTCCTTTAAGTGGGATTTAAGGATTTGGCTCAGGGTATATCCTGATTTTTAACCAGCAGGTACAAAATTGATCAGTAAGGGTATTTTGCAGAAAGAATAGGCCAGAAAAGCACATTACTTCTCTGTTTAAAAACCATTATTGGTCACTTCAGGATTTTTTAGAATTAAACAAAAGTAAATTTGAATATGAGCCAAGTTGAAACTTTCCTATGGACATGTAACATTCATCGTTACTCAACTGTCCAGATGACATTCTGTAACAATTGCTTAATTTCCGGAAAAAAAATGTTCTAAATAACTCAAGTATGCCAATGGCTTTTGTACAGGCCTCTCTTTTGGTCACACACACTGAGGAGGAAAATTGTATTATACACTTTAGACAGAATTCTAAAGTGTTATTCTTCTAAATTATATCTTTTAATTTCAATTTGCTATATTCCAAGTTTTAGCTATTATCAGAAGAGAGCTTTAACTTCTGAGCATCTATTTTTTTAAAAAATTAAAAAGTTGTAGTAGATACAGAGAAGGCTACCTTCAGAGTGAGCCATCTAAAAGTCTATCAAATGTTGGTTAAATAAATTATGATGCATTCATATGATGGAATACCTTATGGTTATACAGACATTTAAAAGCATGTGACATGAAGAAATGTTTGTGGTGTCATGTGCAAATTAAAAATAAGCATATATAATTGTATACAAATTTCTGTGGCAGTTAATTTTGTTGAGGTACTAATTCTATGTTTTCTCCTATCTCCTTACTTCTTTTCTTTTTTTTGGCAGCACAGTGTGGCATGTGGAACGTCCCCCACCAAGGATCGAACCCCTACTTCTTGACCACATCCAGGCAGCTATCCAGACCCCAGATTCCTGTAAGGCAAACAGCAAAAGCTGCATGGAGACAACAAAGGCTCACTCTGTCTTTTGAAATGAGAAGTTGGTGGGGGGTGGGGGGGGAATAAATGCCTTTGAGGGTGACATGGAAGACAGATTCCTCAAGATTTAGGAGATGGAAGCCTATAAGTTGAGTGAACAGCTAAGACTCCTATCTTACTCTGACAAAACCTCAGAGAGGAAGACTGCACCCAGGCGCAGTGGATGGCAAATTCACTTACTTGTTTCCAGACTCTTGAGTTCTAAAGGTGGTAAAAAGAATATTGGAGTCAACAGACCTGAAGGGAAGATGGCACAAAAAGGAATCTCAGCAGTAAATCAATGTGGATGGATGACCAAATAATTTGAGGTAATTCCAGGTATTTCCACAATGATTAAGACCCTTGTACAATCCTGGATGGAGAGGAAATGCTCAATAATAATGGAGGTTGACTTTCCCACCAGCATGGTAGGACGAGAATTCAGTTAGCCTCATGTTGACCTAAAAAAAAAAAAAAGCAGTATTTCTTTCTATGGAATGAGTCATACTCCACAACATGCATATGCATACAGAGACATTGTATGCATATTATAAATATTGGAAAATGTATCATCAGGACAATTTCCCTCCCTTCTTTTAGACATTTATATAGGGCAAAAAATGACTAAATTTCTAATAGTAATTTTCTCTACCTAGTGGATTAAATGGGGTTATCTCTCATACTGTTTGCATTTGAAAAAATAAATGTTTATTCCTCTTATTATTGGAAAAGTGTAAAACCAACTGTAAGCTGAGATTTTCCCCTGTACTTTTGAGTAGGCAGCAAACAGGAAAGGGTATATGTCACAATTTTAGGTTCTATTTTCCAGCTATTTCAGAGTCACCAGTATTAATGTGCCTAGAAGTATAGTAAAAACTAAATATCAAGAAAAAACAACAGATTTTTTTCTCACATTAAAAAAAGTGTTGTATACCTCCTGCACCCTGTAAAAACCAAAAATATTATTCTATCTGTCAGGTTCCAGCAAGAAACAGATGACACACTTGAAAAGGGCAACTGAAGAGAATATAATCAGAACGTGAGCAAGAAAACAGCAAGAGATGACGCAGTACCACTGCCAACCTATGGCCAATGTGGAAGGAGAAAGGGTAATAAATACACTGGCCTCTCTCCTACTGCCTTCTGATCTTTTGCTAGTGCTCTCCATCAGCTTCCCTCATAGCTCGGTTGGTCAAGAATCTGCCTGCAATGTAAGAGACCCGGTTCGATCCCTGGGTTGGGAAGATCCCCTGGAGAAGAGAAAGACTACTCACTCCAGTACTCTGGCCTGGAGAATTCCATGGACTGTATAGACCATGGGGTCGCAAAGAGTCAGACACGACTGAGCAATTTTCACTTACTTCACTCACTCACTCACTCCATCAGCTGAGCTCAACCAGAAGCCAGAAGGGAATAAAACTTGGGGAAGTAACCCATAAAGGGTAGGGGCAGCAGAGAATATCTAGCATGGTGACATTAAAGTGCAAGCAATTCTGTCATTTTGCTATTAATATTTGCAAATGCAAAGATTTCTGCTAGAAGAGTACTAGAAACAGAGTTTGGGACTTCAATCTTTGAACTTATGCAATATATGCAATAGATATATGCATAGATAAGGAATATATGCAATAGATTTGAAATTATTATTACTGCTTTCCTGGTGGCTCAGACGGTAAAGAATCCACCTGCAGTGTGGGAGACCTGGGTTTGAACCCTGGGTCAGAAAGATCCCCTGGAGAAGGGAATGGCTACCCACTCCAGTATTCTTGCCTGGAGAATTCCATGGACAGAGGAGCATGGTGGGCTAAGTCCATGAGGTCACAAGGAGTCAGATATGACTGAGCCACTAACACACTACTGCTAAAGTACTCTTATTCATCCATGAATTCTAAACTTTATTGAAATATAACACAGTTCCTGTCCTCTGCAGGCTTGATTTAATAGATGGAGACAAACTGTAAGTAAATAAACACTATTGTTAATGTGTGTAGCACGATGTTAAAATGGGATTCTTTCTGTTTCAGTTTTGGCTGAGGCTCTAAAGAAAGTAAACTATCCCCACATTCCACAGTAAAGTGGAAGACCATGAAAATTAGAAATTTTAAAAAGGAGGGAGGCTGTTTTTGCCACTTTAAATTGTCTATTGACTTCCTTACTGCATGTCTAGGGAAAGAGGCTTTAGTGAAAATCAGATATATGACTCCTAAGCTGAGTGTCATAGTGGATTAGTGTCTGGCTCATATCTGAGGAACCCATTCATTCAATACTTATAGAATATTTGTTAAGTATTCTTAATGCTGCTGCTAAGTCGCTTCAGTCATGTCCGACTCTGTGCGACCCCATAGACGGCAGCCCACCAGGCTCCCCCGTCCCTGGGATTCTCCAGGCAAGAACACTGGAGTGGGTTGCCATTTCTTTCTCCAATGCGTGAAAGTGAAAAGTGAAAGTGAAGTCGCTCTGTCGTGCCCGACTCTTAGCAACCCCATGGACTGCAGCCTTCCAGGCTCCTCCGTCCATGGGATTTTCTAGGCAGGAGTACTGGAGTGGGGTGCCATTGCCTTCTCCGCTTAACACTTAACAGTATTCACTATTCTAGGCACAGGTGACCTTAGAGGTGATTTGTTCACCTCTGTCATTTAAATCCTCTGCCTTCATGGAGGTAACATTGAGGGGAATCTAGTCAAGGCTATGGTTTTTCCTGTGGTCATGTATGGATGTGAGAGTTGGACTGTGAAGAAAGCTGAGTGCTGAAGAATTGATGCTTTTGAACTGTGGTGTTGGAGAAGACTCTTGAGAGTCCCTTGGACTGCAAGATCCAACCAGTGCATTCTGAAGGAGATCAGCCCTGGGATTTCTTTGGAAGGAATGATGCTAAAGCTGAAACTCCAGTACTTTGGCCACCTCATGTGAAGAGTTGACTCACTGGAAAAGATTCTGATGCTGGGAGGGATTGGGGGCAGGAGGAGAAGGGGATGACAGAGGATGAGATGGCTGGATGGCATCACTGACT
>NW_011495071.1:17049164-17050482 GCF_000754665.1 Bison bison bison
GGATGACAGAGGATGAGATGGCTGGATGGCATCACTGACTCGATGGACGTGAGTCTGGGTGAACTCTGGGAGTTGGTGATGGACAGGGAGGCCTGGTGTGCTGCGATTCATGGGGTCGCAAAGAGTCGGACTGAGCGACTGAACTGAACTGAACTGAGGCAGAAAGAAATTTTGATTGGCTGTGAAGATGAGTTTTTAATTTGGAAATGTTTGTAGTCCCAGAAATGTGAGGCAAAGCCATTCTGTGGGTGTTTCTTTGAGTCAGATATGGGCTACCAGAGAGGGGTCAAGTGGAAGCATGAGGAATCCTCCAGAGAAAGAAGCTAGAGGTGTACACCTCAGATGCTTTAGACCAAATGACATGTATTTACCCAAGTGCAAGTAAGAGATTTGAGCATTTGCTCATTGGGGATGGAAATGTTTCCAAAGAACTCATAAAGTAAAGAGTCAAGTGCAAACACCTGCTAAGCTCAGAGAGCATCAACAGAACTGTACTAGTCTTGCTAAGAACTCTCTTGCCATTTCCTGTATTTCGTCTTGGAAGAAGTAAGGCAACTGAGTTGGTGGTGGTGGTCAGAGGGGCGTGAAGAGAGATTTTAGATTGGGACATAGGAAGTCAATCATTCCCCTTTAACCATGGCAAGCTCAAGCTGGCAGACGAGGAAAGGGGCATTCTAGAAAACATATTGATATTACTTTTCTTCTTTGCTATTTAGCAGTATTTATCATGATTTAAAATTTAGGTTTCCTTTGAACTGCAATTCTATTTCTATGAATCAGGAAACTACACAAAATGTGTGCATGTACAAAAAGCAACAGTTAGAACTGGACATGGAACAACAGACTGGTTCCAAATCAGGAAAGAAGTACGTCAAGGCTGTATATTGTCACCCTGCTTATTTAACTTATATGCAGAGTACATCATGAGAAATGCTGGGCTGGATGAAGCACAAGCTGGAATCAAGATTGCCGGGAGAAATATCAATAACCTCAGATATGCAGATGACACCACCCTTATGGCAGAAAGTAAAGAAGAACTAAAGAGCCTTTGATGAAAGTGAAACAGGAGAGTGAAAAAGTTGGCTTAACACTCAACATTCAGAAAACTAAGATCATGGCATCTGGTCCCATCACTTCATGGCAAATAGATGGGGAAACGATGGAAACAGTGACAGACTTTATTTTGGGGGGCTCCAAAATCACTGCAGATGGTGACTGCAGCCATGAAATTAAAAGACGCTTGCTCCTCAGAAGAAAAGTTATGACCAACCTAGACAACATATTAAAAAGCAGAGACATTACTTTGTCAACAAACGTC
>NW_011495071.1:17050582-17069887 GCF_000754665.1 Bison bison bison
ATTACTTTGTCAACAAACGTCTGTCTAGTCAAAGCTATGGCTTTTCCAGTAGTCATGTATGGATGTGAGAGTTGGACTATAAAGAAAGCTGAGCAACAAAGAATTGATGCTTTTGAACTGTCGTGTTGGATAAGACTCTTGAGAGTCCCTTGGAATTGCAAGGAAATCCAACCAGTCCATCCTAAAGGAAATCAGTCCTGAATATTCATTGGAAGGACTGATACTGAAGCTGAAACTCCAATACTTTGGCCACCTGATGGGAAGAACTGACTCATTTGAAAAAACCCTGATGCTGGGAAAGATTGAAGGCGAGAGGAGAAGGGGACGACAGAGGATGAGATGGTTGGATGGCATCACCGACTCGATGGACATGAGTTTGAGTAAACTCCAGGAGTTGGTGATGGACAGGAAGGTCTGGCGTGCTGCAGTCCATGGGGTAGCAAAGAATCGGACACGACTGAGTGACTGAACTGAACTGAACAAGAATATTCATTATAGTATTTTTACAGTAGCAAAAACTTGGAGATAATTTAATTTCCCACTCATGGTGGTGGTGGTTGGTGGTTTAGTCGCTAAGTCGTGTCTAACTCTTGTGACCCAGTGGACTGTAGCCCGCCAGACTCCTCTGTCCAGGGGATTTCCCAGGCAAGAACACTGGAGTGGGCTGACATTTCCTTCTCTAGGGACTCTTCCCCAAGCAGCTACTGAACTGGGTCTCCTGCATTGCAGCAGATTCTTTACCAGTAACTGAGCCACCAGGGAAGCCCAGAGTTATGTAAATTATTGTATTTCCACACAACCGAATACCACACAATTATTTTAAATTATGAATATGAAAGATGACCATACTTTTTTATATCTAGTATAGAAGTTTATCATTATTTTGCTTGTTAAAAAGTTATATAATACATACATGTGAGGCATGTCAATACACAGAGATATGTAGAAAAGAATTGTCAAAATTTTTATGTGCTAAATAATTTTAAGCACCCATTCAACATTCATTATTCACCCATTTAACATTATTTATTAAGCTCTTATGTGGTAGGCTTTATGCTAGGTGCTGGGAAAACAAAAGAAAGCAATCTTTCAATTTAATCTACTAAATTTACAGTGACTTTGAAAAATGACAACAAGCAATATTGGTGAATTTAAGAAAGGGATCACTCATATACAGTGGTTGAGAATACATTTTGGTAAAACATTTCTCCAGAGCAATTTAGTACTTTTCATAAAAGCTTTAGAAATACCATTTCATTTGACCCTACAATTCCATTTTCAGGAATTTAGTCTATAAAAAGGAGTACAGATGTGTATACAAAAGATATGTCATAAATAAGCTGCTTGGGAGAGGGGTAACCTAAATATTAAACACTAGGAATTTGGGTAAATAAAATATCCAGTGCATAATACTAGGGAGTCATGTTTAACCTAGAAAATGTTTAACATGAAAAAATGTCCAAAATATATAAGTGGCAAGGTTTAAAAAAAGAGTCTGATACTAAATTGCTGGGAACTTGAGCAAATCACTTAAGTAAGCTGAGTCTCTTCTTCATCTGCAAAGCTTAGATACTTAAGGACCCTCTCAACTCTTCCCTTATATGACTCTAGGTATCCATCCTTTCTTTTTTATAAAGAAAGTGTCATCATTTGTGGTTCACTTGGTAAAGAATCCGCCTGCAATGCAGGAGACCTGGTTTCGATCCCTGGGTTGGAACGATCCCCTGGAGAAGGGAAAGGCTATCCACTCCAGTATTTCGGCCTAGAGAATCCCATGGTCTGTATAGTCCATGGGGTCGCAAAGAGTCGAACACCACTGAGCGACTTCACTTCACTTCAAGTCATCAATGGCAGTCAGTAAATGTTAGGTTGGCAGCTGATTGCACAACTGTCCTAAACTATTTCAGGATTTACTAAAAGATGCTCACAAAAGAGAAAATACGTGTTTTGGAAGAAAATGTCCACCTTTTCCCTTAGTTGCCTAATCTTTCAGCATCATGCTTGGTTTTGAAGGTACAGAAAGACACTGGCGCCCTCAAAGAGTGTAAAGTCTCTTGGGGTGAAGCCAATAATAATGTTAAAAAGATTGATGATAACAAATCCTTGAAACATGAGTTCTCCAAGGAGTAGGAGAAAGGATTCCAAAGTAGAAAGAAAAGCACGTTCACAAACAAGATAGAGGGAGAGGATGGTTGGCACAAAAACGGACCATTATTTGTGGCCTTTCTTTCAGTATCGTTCTTCTCACGTTACACAACACCTCATATATCGCTTAAGAGGAGACTGAGCCACACACTCGATCACCTGTAGTCTCTGGTGCATCTGGTCAGGCCGGTGAGAAACTGACAGGAGTCAGCAACACGCAGGTAACTTCCCCAAGAACCCAAGAAGGGGTACTTGGTAGCTGCGGCCCAGCAGCTCCTAGCTCCCGCGGGCACTCCTGGCCCAAGGTTTCCAGCCAATCTCAGTTCCTCTAGCTTCCCAGGCCCCTCCCACTTCTGAGCCACCCGAGAGCTCTGAGGGCGGGGGAGCAAGGGAAGCCTATCGATATCTCTGGAATAAACTATTCTACCCTGCGCCGCCGCTGCCAAAATCCGCAGTCTTCTCTGTAGATCGCCGAGCGGAAGCTTCGGCAGTGCTGTTCCATCCGCAGGTTTGCAGGAGGCCGAAGCCGGGCTCGCGCCGGAACCATGGTGCGTTGGATTCCGAGCTTAGGCAGGGTTGGAGAAGAGGTCCGCGGCTGGGGGGTTAGGGGGAGCTTCTTCTCATGCCTTCCTTAGAGCGGTCCGGGGCCATGGGACTTGGGAACTGTAGCCGACGGGCTGGTTCAGGCGGTGATTCAGCATCTCCGGCCTGGCCGGGAGAGTGGAGGTCGGTAGTCTGCTGCCGGTGCGACCTTTCCCTGGGGTTTGTTTCGCTTTCCACCGGGCCTTGAACAGTATCTTCTCGGTCTACCAGCCAATTTCGCTCCTCAGGTTCCTTCAGTCGAGTAGATTCCGAGCAGTCCAGAGAGGGCCCTAGTGGTCTGTGTGGGAGAAAGGAAAAATAGGGACTTAACTTCAGACTTCCTTGTACTGCCAAGTGCGGACTTGATTCCAGGGTTTGGGTTGCTGCCGGGACCGCGTTCATTTTCTTGGCGGGTCCCTGTGCAGTCTTTTTCTTAGAGCTGTGTCAGAAAAAGCCCTTTTCAATCACTTTGTCTAGTCACCTGATATTACAAATGAGTGAACCGAAGCTGATATTAGTGATGAAATCAGGGTTATAGTATAGAGCTCAGGGATTCCAGGCCTGTGCCTGCCTTCCAGCGCTCAGCCTTCTCACCCCCATGATTAGTCTCCCAAGTACTGTGCTGGACTTGTTTTAATATCGTCTTTAAAGCAGTAATGGGTCTGTTTTTATGGCAATGTGTGTCCACTTCTGACTTCCTGGGGACATTCTTGTGTTCTCATTCAGTATGAATGAATGAAAGGCACGTTCAGTATGTGCCTTTACATATTCAGTATGAATGTTTTAAGTGCAGTGAAGGTTCAAAGATAAATCAGACATATCCCAAATCGTAGTATGAGGCAGAAAAGGAAGTGAAGATAAAGAACTGGTGGGAGTGTGTTTTGAGATTTGGGGAGAAAAGATGGAGAAGATTTCAAGAGGTAGACATTTGAGCTGACTTAAGAAAAGGTAAAGTAGGGTCTGATATAAGGGAAGAATATTAGCAAAGATAGAAAGGAAAGTGGACACATAGGAACTTTAGTAATTGACTGAATCCAAAGCAAGTACTATGAACAGTGTTAGATCTGCAAGACTGGTTGGGAAGCTAGGTACCATCTAGATCCACCCAGCCCCACCCCCGACCCCCCCCATCTCCTTATAAATGTAAAATTGGCTTGCAGCTGATTACAGTAGTAATCTTCCAATGAGACTGCAATAACAGCTTTTCCTTAATGCTGGATGGAGGGAGATGAGAGAACATTTTTTAATGATAGAGCTTGTTAAGATTTTGAATTTGTAATGTTCTTGTGTTAATAGGTCTTTTTTCATTTACTTTCAGTTTCGCAACCAGTATGACAATGATGTCACTGTTTGGAGCCCTCAGGTAAAATGTTTTATATTACTCCTGTGAAGTGACTTTTGGTGACTGCAGTGTGTTCAGAAGCTTATGGGATTATAGGAAGCGAGAAAATGGAATATAATCATTTTATACGTTCCTGAAACCTAAGTTTATTATTAAAGTCAGTCTTCTAGTTTTAAGAAACAGCATTTGAGGTGTAACTATGCCTACTTGAGATTTGGGATTGCTAAATTATTTTAAATACGTAAAAGGGTCTTATAATGACTAAGGTTTTTTGTTTTTGTTTTCATTTTAGGGCAGAATTCATCAGATTGAATATGCAATGGAAGCTGTCAAACAAGGTTCAGCCACAGTTGGTCTGAAATCAAAAACTCATGCAGTGTTGGTTGCATTGAAGGTAAGTAAAGCAATAAATATATCTTCCTCCCTAGAAAACACTGTAAAATGTTAGTTTCACTATATAAATAATAAAATTATAAACTTACTCTTTTGTCTTAAATGATGTTTCTATTTAGAGAGCACAGTCAGAACTTGCAGCTCATCAGAAAAAAATTCTCCATGTTGATAACCATATTGGTATCTCAATTGCCGGACTTACTGCTGATGCTCGACTATTATGGTGAGTATGATCCTGGAAAACAGAAACATCCCTTTTGATTCATAATTGATTACCTATCTAGAAACAATCCAGATATTTTAGGAAGTTATCTGCTAGCGTGTTTATAAGTTAAGATTGTTAATACCTTAATGGATTCGGGCTCAGTTACTAAGTATTCCATTTCTTGATCACTGTAGCAGTAATTAATAGGATTAACCACATTAACATTAATGCTTTTTAGAAGTCATTGAATAATGTATTACTTGTTAACTCTATATATAGTTTGATGTTAGATCTGAGAAGAGCGTGACACTTCAGGTTTCTGAAGGATCAGCTGAACCACCCTTGCTGTCTTTAATATACCAGTATTCATTTGACATTTATTTTTTACAAAGCTCAATACTGGATACAAAGAGTATACAAAGGTGAATCAGACATAGATCTCATCTTTTAGGAGCTTAAAATCTAGTAGAATATCTGTAATACAAGGTAGAAAGTGGAGAGCAACAGGTATATTTCTTTGGAGGGGGTAGGGAATAAAGATTATTTCCAGTTGAGAGGCATAGATGAAGAGCTGGGGCTTTGGGATCACACAGTCTTTAATTCCCACTTTTAACACTCAATCTGATATTGCTCTAGTTACTCAAACTCTCAATTTTTGTAGTATTTTTTTCTAAGATTATTGATAAATAGCCTAACATGTAGAACACTTCATACAGCATCTTTCAGTGTATGTGTTGGTAAGTGGGAGGTAGTTAGCCACAAGTAATCTCTTGTCTGTGATTTAATTAAGAAAGGAGGAATATAAACACCAAGGACAGTTAATAATGCTGATGTTTAAAATTTTCAAGTTATTTGGTGAGTTCCCTGCTCTCTTAGGTCAGCAATATAGTGACTACATTAGTGTTTTCTGTTAGCTGTTGAAAATATATATTGCATTGTCAAACATTGTACTTAACCCAATCTTTCAAAAATATTGTCACATGTAATCATTTAAAAGCTTTATTAGATATTTTACATTGTTTATTGCACTAAATCTTTGAAATTTCATGTATATTTTGTACTGAAGATACATCTTAATTCGGACTAGCCACTTTTTCAGTGCTCAGTAGTCACATGTTATTAATACCTGCCATATTGAGCAATGCAGTGTTAGACAGCCTTGGGAAAGGAACTTAAGTGAAAGTAGTGAACAACTAGCTTGCTTATGGCAGCCAACATTTGATCATCGGATGTGACACACACATAAACTAGACAGAGCAATATGAAAGAAAAGTTTATCCTCTTGGCTTTAATAGTTAGGTCTGAATTTTCTTTTCCCCAGTGTTGCATTTGCTTGCATCTTGTTGGATTTAAGAGACTTAACAGTGTAGTGTCTCCTCTAGAGTACTGCTATGGATAGAAGTAACATTGACAGGAACATGTTAACAGCGCCCTAGTATGGATTCAGTTTCTTCTGTTTGTTCTATTGGGGAAATTTTTGTCAGCTTTCAAGGAAAAAAGCAAAGTTATTCTTTTTGCTAGCTCAAGACATGGAATTAAGACAGTCTTGTTGACAGTGGGAAGGGTAAGAGAAGAGAGATTGCTCTTTTCCTATTGTGCAGCCTTTTCTTCTGTGTTCTGTAAAGTGCTCTGAGGCAAAGGTTATCTAGAGCTAAGAAACGTATAGTCACAAACTTAGGTAAAATTGTGAAAACTTTAAGGTTAGTCACTTTCAATAATAGAACATTTAAAATACAGAGATTTGATAGAAAAATGCATCCTTGTCATTATATATTTATGGTTCCATTGTATGGTTGTAATTCATGTAAACATCTGGAAGAAAGCAAAAAGAAACCAAATTACTTTGTTTGATTAGAATGACTCTGTGATTTGAGTTTTTCTTGTTTCTTTTTCAGTAATTTTATGCGCCAGGAGTGTTTGGATTCCAGATTTGTATTTGACAGACCTCTTCCTGTGTCTCGTCTTGTATCTCTAATTGGAAGCAGTATCCTTTTTATTTATGCATTTATTGTAGCATTTATGGATGTAGACTTTAAAGGGTCTTGATACTTTATTGTTATGTTACTTATTAGGAATATGATATATAACATAGGTAAGATTGTGCAAACTTTAAGTTGAGTCACTTTTCAGTAAAAGAATGCTTAAAGTCTTTAGAAGGAGAGTTGTAGGGAGTTTTACTATGGAAGAATAGATTCTAAATGAGTTGGGTTGTTCTTTTTATCAACCTTTATAGATAAGCAATTAATATGTTCCAGATATAGATAAGCCTAATTTCATAAAAAACTGAGCATCAATTTTAGAAGAGATTTAATGTTTGTTTATTGGTGGTTATAGATGCTCCCCCTAAATCCTTGTCCCTTATATCCAAAATGAATGAAATTCTCTATACCAGAAAAGATCATCTTGCTAGCACTCACTTCGGGTTTGGTGGATAGTCAAACATCTTTTAACACTAAGCCAAAGAAATATTTGTTTTATTTTCTTCTTCTTGGGATAGTGGATTATGCAGCAATTAAAAAAACCAGAACTCTTTGTTGATAATGTTTAATTTGAAATTAAAGACAGTACTTTACTTCTTGTTAGAACAAACTCTTTGACTAGTTTAAGAAACCCAGATACCAACACAGCGATATGGCCGGAGACCATATGGTGTTGGGCTGCTCATTGCTGGTTATGATGTAAGTTCATAGAGTATTGTTATATTTTAATGATTTTTTTTTTTTTGAAACTAACAAATTTTCTAATTTTTAGCTCAATCAGAGTCGAGAATTATGCAATGTATTTTTCTTCTATTTGTAGGATATGGGTCCTCACATTTTCCAGACTTGTCCATCTGCTAACTATTTTGACTGCAGAGCTATGTCCATTGGAGCCCGATCTCAATCAGCTCGTACTTACTTGGAGAGACATATGTCAGAGTTTATGGAGTGTAAGTCGTTTTTCTTTTTTGCCCTCCTAGTCTTTATATAGTGAATAAACACAGTATCCTACATGAAAAAAAGCTCTACTTTTCTTAAAAAGATTAAGCCCATGAAGTGTATATTACTTCTGCCATATATACTAGTTTTTACTTTCTCTGTCTACCAGGGTAGTTTCAGTCACTGATCGAACTTTTTCAAAATATAACTATGTATTCCTTACCTTGAAGATTTTTTATTCAATTGGTCTGAAGTTTTGTCCCAGCCAGAGTTGAGAGCCACTGTACTAGTTACTACTTGTAAATTCTGTTTACAGCTTTTATTTTTCTGTGATTCTTATTTTTAGCCACATAGACATTTCTGCAATAAGTAGTCCATAAATAAATAAATCAGTTTAGTTGTGAGAAAGAAAAGAAAAAGATGTAACGTGATGATAGGGCAGGTTTTCAAATGGTTTGCTTATGCCAGGATCTTAGATTTTAACACATGCTTTTTATGCATCAAGGTAATCATGCATCCACTGCCCCGCCCCTCCCCCAGCATTCTGTTGTGATGTATTGCATTCATTGACTTTTTTTTTTAATTTATTTTTTTATTGATGGATAATTGCTTTACAGATTTTTGTTGTTTTCTGTCAAACCTCAACATGAATCAGCCATAGGTATACATATATCCCTTCCCTTTTGAACCTCCCTCCCATCTCCCACCCCATCCCACCCCTCTAGATTGACGCAGAGCCCCTGTTTGAGTTTCCTGAGCCATACAGCAAATTCCCGTTGCCTATCTCTTTTACATATGGTAATGTAAGTTGCCATGTTACTCTTTCCATACATCTCACCCTCTCCTCCCTTCTCCCCATGTCCATAAGTCTGTTTCTCCATTGCTGCCCTGAAAATAAATTCTTCAGTACCATTTTTCTAGATTCTGTGTATATGCTTTAGAATAAAATATTTATCTTTCTCTTTCTTACTCACTTCACTCTGTATAATAGGTTCTAGGTTCATTCACCTCATTAGAATGAACTCAAATTTGTTCTTTTTTATGGCTGAGTAATATTCCATTGTGTATATATATCACAACTTCTTTATCCATTCATCTGTCAGTGGACATCTAGGTTGCTTCCATGTTCTAGCTATTGTGAATAGTGCTGCAGTGAACAGTGGGATACATGTGTCTTTTTCAATTTTGGTTTCCTCAGGGTATATGCCTAGGAGTGGGATTGCTGGGTCATATGGTGGTTTTATTCCTAGTTTTGTAAGGAATCTCCATACCGTCTTCCATAGTGGCTGTTTCAATTTACATTCCCACCAACAGTGCAAGAACATTCCCTTTTCTCCATACCCTCTCCAGCATTTATTGTTTGTAGACTTTTGATGATGGCCATTCTGACCAGCAGAAAAGACAATGGCACTCCACTCCAGTACTCTTGCCTGGCAAATCCCATAGACGGAGGAGCCTGGTAGGCTTCAGTCCATGGGGTCATGAAGAGTCAGACACGGCTGAGCGACTTCACTTTCACTTTTCACTTTCATGCACTGGAGAAGGAAATGGCAACCCACTCCAGTGTTCTTGCCTGGAGAATCCTAGGGACAGGGGAGCCTGGTGGGCTGCCGTCTATGGGGTCGCACAGAGTCGGATATGACTGAAGCGACTTAGCAGCAGCAGCAGCAGCAGCATTCTGACCAGTGTGAGGTGATATCTCATTGTAGTTTTGATTTGCATTTCTTTAATAATGACTGATGTTGAGCATCTTTTCATATGTTTGTTAGCCATCTGTATGTCTTCTTTGGAGAAGTGTCTGTTTAAGTCTTTTTCCTACTTTTTTATTGGGTTGTTTGTTTTTCTGGCATTGAGTTGTATGAGCTGCTTATATATTTTGGAAAATAATCCTTTGTCAGTTGTTTCATTTACTATTATTTTCTCCCATTCTGAGGGTTGTCTTTTCACCTTGCTTATAGTTCTCTTTGCTATGCAAAAGCTTTTAAGTTTAATCAGGTCCCCCTTGTTTACTTTTGTTTTTATTTCTTACACTAGGAGGTGGGTCATAGAGGATCTTGCTTTGATTTATGTCATTGAGTGTTCTGCCTAGCATTCATTGACTTTTGAATGTTCAGCCAGCTTTGCATTCCTGGGACAAATCCTTCTTGGTCATGATGTATAACATAAATTATATATACGTAAAATGTTTATGGAAACATAAACATTGCTGGATTTAGTTTGCTGATACTTTGTTGAGGTTTTTGTGTGTTTGTTAATCAGGGGTACTGATCTGTAGTTTTACTTTCTTCTGGTAGCTCTGTATAGTTTTGGTATCAGGGCAATACTGACCACATACAAGCAATTGGAGACTCTTTTATAAAGAGCAAATACAGTGACAAACATTTCACAGAGTACATTTTACAAAACTTTGAGCTGTAAAATCCTGATTTGTATCTTAACTTAGCATAAGAAAAGGGTAACTTTAGTAACAAAAATCATGCATTCATTCTCTCATTAAACAATAGCAATCTAATTGCTATTAGGAGATTATATGGCCAAACATTAGACTTTTTTTTATTATGATATATTTAGTGTGTGACTAAAACCATGATTTCAGACTATAGACCTGACAAATAAATAAAGGAAGCCTAGCATGAAAACAGAATTAAGAAATAATTGTTAATTTATTATATTTAGGCAATTTGAATGAACTGGTTAAGCATGGTCTGCGTGCCTTACGGGAAACCCTTCCTGCAGAACAGGACCTGACTACAAAGGTAAGTATCACATTTTCCAATTGGGGATACTAACATTATAGTTTAATCATTTATTATACAAATGTAAGTAATAGAGGTGTGTATACTTACAGTTCTTTAATTTGTAAGATGGTTTCCTTGGCTCATTCTTTCTCTTTAAGGTATTCAGTAAATGACTGATTTTGAAATGATTTTTAAATATTTCTTTTTGGTATAAAGCAATAAAACATATAATTCTGTTGCAGAATGTCTTTCATCAAGAGATAGGAATATCTTTGTATTTTTAATATACATTGAGCACCAATCACATGCAGGCAGTAGGCATGGAGAAAATATAATGCATACAACAAACATCTTGGCATTCCTGGGACATACATCCAGTTGGGCAAAGAGAGACAGTGTACCCACAAGTAGATTATTTAGGATATTAGAATATGATAAATACTTAGAAAAAATAAAACAGGTTTAAAAGGAGAAAGAATGGCCAATAGGGTATAAGAAGGAGACATGGTGGGTATAATTTAACATAGAGTGGTGAGAGATGGTCTCACTGAGAAAGTGAAATTTGAGGGAAAGATCTAAAAGAGTTGAGTGAGTGAGCTATGCATATGGGGCCTTGAGTTCAGAATGTTGCTAGTATTCAACATAAGGAGGCCAGTTGTGTTGGAGTCAGTAATCAAGAGGAGAAGAAGGAATAGTCAGAGAGGTAATGGAGGCCACATAGCATATGTCCTGTAAACATTGTAGGTACTTTGGATTTTACTCTTGAGTTTGAGCAGAGCAATACTGTGGCTTGATGTAGATTTTAAAAGTCACTCACGTTGCCATTTTGAGAGGGGGCATGGGTGGAAATAGTTTCAAGGCTGTTACAGTAATTCAAGTGATAGACTGTGGTAGATTAGAACAGAGTCATAGAGTTGGAGATGATGAGAAGTGGTTCGATTTTGCATATGTTTTGAAATTAGAACCAGAAAGGTTTGCTAGCGAATTGGTTGTGAGGTGTGAGTTTAAAAAATGCCTTTAGCATTTTTGCCTGATTAGAGGAAGGATAGACTTATGATTTACTGAGATGGATGAGACATTTGGAGGAACAGAAGATCAGGCAGTTAGTTTAGAACATACAAAATTTGAAATGCCTTTTGTGTGTCCATTTGGTGATACAGAATAAGTGATTATTGGATGTTCACCCCCTAGTGTTTGGTGGAGATTGGTTTATCCTAGAACTAAAGTTTTGAGGTCTTTGTGTAAAAATGGTATTTAGAGACTGGCCAGGATTTGATTTCTGAAAGATTAGAATAAGTTTGAAGACTTGGTCAAGGGTACTCTATCCTTTAGAGATTAGAAGGTGAGAGTAGGAATCAGCAAAAAGGGACTGAGAAATATGCCAGGGAGGTAGGAGAAAAACATGGAAAATGAGGCATCTTTAAAAGGAAATGAAGAAACTTCAGTCATCCATTGGCATCAGTGGTGGGGGGTTAGTTCCAGAATCCCCTACCATGGATCCCTAAATCCAAGGGTGCTCAAGTCCCTTATGTAAAATGATGTCATACTTGCATATAGTCTATACACAATCCTCCTGTGTACCTGAAATTATCTCTAGATTGCCTGTGTCACCTAATACAATGTAAATGCATGTAAATAGTTGTAATTGCAATATAAGTGCTGTGTAAACAGTTGCCAGGGCACAGCAAATTTAAGTTTTGCTATTCAGAACTTTCTGGAATTTTTTTCCCCAAATATTTTTGATCCATGGTTGGTTGAACCCACAACTAACAAATGAAGAACCCACCAATAGAGAGGTGAACTGACTTTTAAGGAGAAGAGCGTGAAACATTGCCAATAGGCCATGAAAGATGTGGACTGAGAATTAACATTTCGATTAGCAGTGATGTTACTGAAACTTGACTAGACAGTCTTAATGGAATGGAGAGGAAAAGTGTGCTAGGAATAGAGTCAGGAGAAAAAGAGAGAAATTGGAGACAGCTCTTTGGAGGAGACTTTCTGTTACGGGTCCAGAGAAAGAGGGTGGTGGTTGGTAGAGAATGTAGTGGAAAAAAAAGGGGTTTTGTTTTGGTTTTTTAAGATGGGAGAGATTACAATAGTTGGCTGCATGGTTATAAAAATAATCCAATATCAAGAAAAAGATTTATGGAACTTCCCTGGTGGTCCAGTGGTTAAGACTGCACTCCAGTGCGGGGGGCATGGGTTCCATCTCTGGTTGGAGAACTAAAGTCCTGCATGCTACATAGTGCAGAAGTAAATAAATAAATAAACAAGTAAAGATGTGCACTAAGTAGATTAAACATCATTATTAAGGGAAAAAAAGATAAAAACATCTATATAGGATAAAAATGAGAATTGCTGGACCAATCACCAACAGCACCTAGCTGAAAAGGTAGGCTTCAGAGAGGACTGGGGCTCTTCATTCCCAGTAACACGAAGGGAGAGAATCTAGGGATATAGATATAGGAAAGATTGGATACTATGGGAGCTTATGAACATTCTCTTCTGATTGCTTCTGTTGTCTCAGTTGATTAGAAGCAAGGTTTTGAGCTGCAAGAGAAATGGAGAATGTTAGAAGGAGTTGTCCAGGGAAGGGGAGATTGAATGATCTAGAAACTTGTATCATACAACAACTAAAGGTCTCCTTGAGGTTAATGATCACTAGAGAGATCAGTTACCATATTAAAAAATACGTTTTGTTATGATTGGGTAATTAATAGTTAATATGTGTATGAAGACTTTATAACCTGTATAATCTTTTTAAACAGCATTTCCTATCATAAAAATAATTTTCTTTCAAAAAAATTAGGAAAGTACATTAAAGTGTATTATATTGTTTTTATTTGTTTGTTTTAAAAATACCTATAATGCCATCACTCCAAGATGACTGTCTTTTAAATTCGGGGTATACAGTTGACTGTTGGCATTTACAACTTGGAAAGTTTGCTCAGGTATCTGGCTTTCTGATTTTACATTTTTATTGAATCATAGAGAATGCCCTATATATCCTTAATGTCTCAAGTTCTCACTGAAATTTTAATCTTATGGGAGCTCTACTGTACTGGTTAGCATTCACTGAACATTTTAAGAGTTGCTTTTTAATTTTTCCATGTAGAACATGGTTCTAAGTCCCCTAAACTCAATATTTTAGAACCCAAAATTTATTTCCCTAAGAACCATTATGTCTTAACTTATAGAAGGAACAAATTTAATTATTTCTTAGAATGTAGGCTTTACCTCTCAGATGGTAAAGAATGAAGGCTTACTTCCTAGCAAATGATTTGTTTCCTCACACTGGTCTTCACATTCTGACTGTGAGCCAAGTTGCAAATTTCTAGGTGACACAGACCTTCAGGATTGTTCGTGGTTATCGAAAGTGAATATTAAATCTGCAGATTACAAAAGTTTACTAGTTTTCTTCTTTTTTTCCCTGTTTTTTTTGTCTCATTCAAGTGCTGTACAAATTTTTATTCAACTTTTTTCTTTTTATCATAAGCATTTTTCCAACCTAAATTCTCTTGATTTTTAATTTTTACCTTTTTTTCCCCTTCAGAATGTTTCCATTGGAATTGTTGGTAAAGACTTGGAGTTTACGATTTATGATGATGATGATGTGTCTCCATTCCTGGAAGGTCTGGAAGAAAGACCACAGAGAAAGGCACAGGTATATAACTAATTATAACCAAGAGACTAATTCTATTGTAAATTGCTATTCCTACCACAACTGTGTAAATCTGCTGTTTTTGTCTTTAATTTTTGAGATAGGCTCATAATTCATGTGGCAGTAGGAAAACTAAGAACTAATACTGAGGGGTTCAGTGATCTCTATAAAACACAAAAAGGCTGATTTGGTTCTCTTTTGTAGCTTCTCAGTTCTGTGTGTTGAGGGTTCAGTTAGATGGTTCTTTGGCTCATGTCACTTCGGGTATCTCAAACATTACAGTCAGTTGAGGAGATAGGGCTGGAACATCCGAGATGGCTTTACTCATGTGTCTTCTTTACTCACATTTGCCAGGTATCTTGGAGGGACAGCTAGAAGGATGGCTGGGCCTCTGTCCATGTAGTCTCAGGGCCTCTCCTTCACCAGAGTGTCTCTGGCAGGAAGCAGCTCAGAGGTTGCAAAAGTTCAAAAGCTCAGAAGCGCAAGCTGCCAGGCATTCTTAAGGCTGAGGCCCAGAACTGGCACAGCATTTCCTCTTTACATTCTGTTGGTTAAGGCAAGTCATAGGGCTAGCCGAGATTCTATCAGAGGTGGGACTGAGAGAAAACTCACTGGTGACCAGCTTGGGAAACTAAGTTGACTCTTCACAAATATTGAGAAAAGGATCAAGAAGTACTGGTGAATCTCAGGTTAAATACTGGCCTTTTTTGTCAAAATTTGAATACACATTTGCTTTTATAGGTGCTTATTTAATAGCTGTGTAATTGGGGAAAAAAGTACAGAAATTTCTTCTACAGCATGAATTCTTTTTTTAACTTGAAAAAGATGTTGGTATTTGGAGCAGTAAGATTTGCATTATTTAACTGCTGTTGGAAACAGTGCAGGATAGTACCTCACAGCTGCTTTGTTGGAAAATATTCTTGCTGTGTTTATTAGTGCTAAGGAGGAAAAGAATGTCTAAAGTGTGCTGGTTCTATTTTTAAGGCTAGTAGTGATAAGAAAAGCCTTTATTCTTAAGCACAACAAAGTATGATGAAATGCTGGAATTGTTCATTGCTTTTTATTATGTAATATTTGTGAGTAAAAGTGTATATTGGTTAAGTGTTCTTTTTACATACTTTCTTTTTTCTTCCTCTCTTAAGCCTACTCAACCTGCTGATGAACCTGCAGAAAAGGCTGATGAACCAATGGAACATTAAACAATAAACCAGTCTATATATGTATTGTCGTACATGTAAGAATGCAGGAGCACATTCTGATGACAGTAATCTACACTTTGAACCAAAAGATGCAGAATGGTGGGATAGAATGGTATGTTTTAGGAATCAGTTCAGATGTGAGTTTTTCCTAAGCTGCCACCAAAACCATATAATTGGGTTCATTTTTCTTTAAGAGGGCCTCTATAATCATTTTCTAGAAAGTATAGTTCTCTCTACTAATGTTTTTATATGAAGAACATAGTGTCTTTGTGGTTTTAAAGACAACTGTGAAATAAAATTGTTTCACCTGCTGATGTATTGGGGTTTTTGCTTTTTAAGTAGCTTCAACTGTAAATAGTAGTCTGTGATTACAGCTGTGTCATCATCATATGTGGTCACCATGTTTGCCAATTAAATTGCCTTGTTTTTAGTGACAGGAAAAATATTACCTCTTACATATAACAGCCTTATACTAACACCCCAGCGAATAGACTGGCTGCATGAGAAACCCATGGAGGTTTGGTCCAGAATACTGATTTTTAGAGTTTAACCTTGGAGATTCCTAGTAAAACCTAAGAAAAAACCACTTTCTAATAATAGTAGTGGGAAGATTATTAACATGGGAATGATTTTTCATTACAACCAGCAGATGGCAGTAGTAGTATCTGTGGTCTCAGTGTAGGGAATTTTTGCAAAAATCAGTTCAATTCAGTTCAGTTGCTCAGTCGTGTCCAACTCTTTTCGACCCCATGGACTGCAGCACACCAGGCCTCCCTGTCTATCACCAACTCCCAGAGCTTACTCAAACTCATGTCCATTGAGTTGGTAATACCATCCAACCAACCCATCCTCTGTCGTACCCTTCTTCCTCCTTCAATCTTGCTCAGCATCAGGGTCTTTTCCAATAAAAAGTCAGTTCTTCACATCAGGTGGCCAAAGTATTGGAGCTTCAGCATCAGTCCTTCCAATGAATATTCAGGACTGATTTCCTTTAGGATGGACTGGTTGGATCTCCTTGCAGTCCAAGGGACTCTGAAGAGTCTTCTCCAACACCACAGTTCAAAAGCATCAATTTTTCGGTGCTCAGCTTTCTTTATAGTCCAACTCTCACATCCATACATGACTACTTGAAAAACCATAGCTTTGACTAGATGGACCTTTGTTGGCAAAGTAATGTCTCTGCTTTTCAATATGCTGTCTAGGTTGGTCATAGCTTTTCTTCCAAGGAGCAAGCATCTTTTAATTTCATGGCTGCAGTCACCATCTGCAGTGATTTTGGAGCCCAAAAAAACTGAAGTCTCTTACTGTTTCCCATCTACTTTCCATGAAGCGATGGGACTGGATGCCATGATCTTAGTTTTCTGAATATTGAGTTTTAAGCCAACTTTTTCACTCTCCTCTTTCACTTTGATCAAGAGACTCTTTAGTTCTTCTTCGCTTTCTGCCATAAGGGTGGTGTCATCTGCATATCTCAGGTTATTGATACTTCTCCCAGCAATCTTGATTCCAGATTGTGCTTCATCCAGCCTGGCATTTCGCATGATGTACTTTACATATAAGTTGAATAAGCAGGGTGATGATATACAGCCTTGACATACTCCTTTCCTGATTTGGAAACAGTTTGTTGTTCCATGGCTAGTTCTAACTGTTGCTTCTTGACTTGCATACAGATTTCTCAGGAGGCAGGTCAGGTGGTATAATATTCCCATCTCTAAGAATTTTCCACAGTTTGTTGTGATCCACACAGTCAAAGGCTTTCGCGTAGTCAATAAAAATAGCAAAACGGAAATTTTAATCTCAAACCATCATTTCCTCATATCCTGCCCGGCCCTACTTTAGCATAATCTTTAGCCTGCCTTCCATTATGCCTATGAACTGTGTATGTAAATACTGAGTACAATTTTTATCTTAGATCATACAAAATGAAATTAGAGGAAATCTGTTTTAAAAAAACAAAGCCAGGGACTTCCCTGGAGGTCCTCTGGTTAGGCCTCCACACTTCCCCTTAGGGGAGGCAGGTTCAATCTCTGGTCAGGGAACTAACATCCCACAAACCCTGTGGCATAGCCAAAAAATAAAAGACAAAGCCTGTAATCCAGAATTTTACTGCTCAGAAGCCCAAAGGAGTTATTTTCTGAGATTCATATCTTTCTAGAGAGGAACAGTTGATTCATAGATAGGCAACTTGGATTTTAGACTTAATTCTACTAATTAGCTGCTTTTGACTTTGAACAGTTGACTTAACCCTGCTTTAGGGAAATCCTTTGGAGAATTATTGCAAAGGTTAAGTGGGAAAATTTATGTGAATCTTAATAGGTTTAACTCTTTTGTGACTTCTTGAAGGGAGAGTGGTAAGAGAAACTCTGGCATCCTTGTTGAAGGAATGAAAAGTGAAAATGTTAATTGCTCAGTCATGTCTGACTCTTTTCGACCCCATGGACTGTAGTTCGCCAGGCTCCTCTGTCCATGGAATTCTCCAGGCAAGAATACCAGAGTAGGTAGCCATTCCCTTTTCCAGGGGAACTGCCTGACCCAGGGATCAAACCCAGGTCTCCTACATTGCAGACAGATTCTTTACCATCTGAGCCACCAGGGAAGTCCGCCTATAACTAAATACAGGAATGTGGAGATGTTGGTCTCCACTCTGGAATCAGCTTCAAGAGCCTGCCATTTGAGCTTGCAATGAGCCCACCAGTGCCATTTGACCTACAGTGAAGTTGTGTCAAGCTCATGAAACACACAAAACAGAAAGGGAGTCATTCCACCTGTCTCCAGACTTAGTGGGTGTACTCATCTGTATTGTACTTTGCGAGAAATTTTAGTAATTTTTTTCAGTATGTAATTTTAGTCTGGCATACTGACTTTAGAACTTAAAATCCTCCCCACCCCAATAAGATTCAGTTCTATTTGTACAGAGTTCACTTTGATGCCTTTTCATGTTTTATCCAGTGTGTGATACTCAGTCATTCCATTTAGTCTGTTAAATAATAAAATTCTTAATAATATCTTCATAAAACCTATCACTTTGATATAAAGATAACATTTAATTCACTTTGAATTTATTCAGTTCAGTTCAGTCGCTCAGTCGTGTCCGACTCTTTGCAACCCCATGAATTTGCCCCAGGAGGCACTCCAGGCCTCCCTATCCATCACCAACTCCCAGAGTTCACCCAAACTCATGTGCATAGTGTCGGTGATGCCATCCAGCCATCTCATCCTCTGTCGTCCCCTTCTCCTCCTGCCCCCCAATCCCTCCCAGCATCAGGGTCTTTTCCAATGAGTCAACTCTTTGCATGAGGTGGCCAAAGTATTGGAGTTTCAGTCTCAGCATCAGTCCTTCCAATGAACACCCAGGACTGGTCTCCTTTAGGATGGACTGCATATGTGCATCTTTGAAGAACTGGAATAGTTAAAAATAAGATGCAGTGAAGTGGGTAACATGATTCATCCCAGTTTTTTCAGTATTGAACCATTTTGTGATTTGGGGGACAAGTCCCTTTTCTCTAGGCCTTGATTTTCTAGACGTCTAAAATTTTCAATTCTTATATGACAGGTTCTTGCTCTCAATTTATAATTTAAAAAGCATTCAAAATGATATATGCTAGATAAAAAGAAGTCCCAAAACAAAGTGCATGTTATAACAAGTGAGGAAGAATTAGGCTCTATAAGATCCTGATACCTGTTAATAAACTCTGTATTTAATACACAATGGAATATTACTCAGCTATTAAAAAGAATGCATTTGAATCAGTTCTAGTGAGGTGGATGAAACTGGAGCCTATTATACAGAGTTAAGTAAGTCAGAAAGAAAAACACCAATACAGTATAATAATGCATATATGTGGAATTTAGAAAGATGGTAACGGTGACCCTATACGCGAGACAGCAAAAGTAACACAGATGCAAAGAACAGACTTTCGGACTCTGTGGGAGGTGAGGTTGGGATGATTTGAGAGAATAGCATTGAAACATGTATATTACCATATGTGAAACAGATCAGCAGTCCAGGTTGAATGCATGAGACAGGGCACTCAGGGCCGGTGCACTGGGATGACCCTGAGGGATGGGATGGGGAGGGAGGTGGGAGGGGGGTTCAGGATGGGGAACACATGTGCACCTGTG
>NW_011495071.1:17069987-17071240 GCF_000754665.1 Bison bison bison
CATGAGACAGGGCACTCAGGGCCGGTGCACTGGGATGACCCTGAGGGATGGGATGGGGAGGGAGGTGGGAGGGGGGTTCAGGATGGGGAACACATGTGCACTGCTGATTCATGTCAATGTATGGCAAAAACCACTACAATATTATAATTAGCCTCCAATTTAAGTTAATTTAAAAAATATATACAATAA
This sequence comes from Bison bison bison, assembly GCF_000754665.1. NCBI lineage: Eukaryota > Metazoa > Chordata > Mammalia > Artiodactyla > Bovidae > Bison > Bison bison. The sequence goes on from NW_011495071.1 coordinate 17,070,177, forward strand.
GGTATATACACTGGCAATGACAATTTTCAGTGCAGACTCAAACTGCTGAGCTTTTGTTACTGCTAAGTTTAGTTTTTAATGCCTTATGGGTCATTTCATGCTGATAGATTGCCACTTCTTGAGAAGTGGACTTGGAAACCAGATAACTGCATTTGTGAAAATTCCATATTAAAAATAAAGACAGAAATGGAATAACTTGTTGCACACATAGCTTGGGTTGATCTCAAGGGAATTAACCTTAAGTGAAAAACAAAGCCAAACTAAAAGGTTACATTGTGAAATGACAAAATTACATACATGGGGACCAGGTTAGTAGTATCCAGGGGTTAAGGAGGGAAGGGATAGTGACAAAAAGATGGTGGGAGGGAGCTTTGTAATGGAATTATTAGTGGTGATCATATGAATCTTAGCATGATATAATTGCCCAGAACTAAATACAGAATGAGTACACGTAAAACTGGTAAAGTATGAATGAGGACTGAATTGTATCAGTGTCAGTTTCCTGGATTAGATATTGTACTATAGCTATACAAGATTTTTTTTTTTTTTTTTTTTTTTTACAATTGAAAGAATCTAGATGAAGAATATATGGGATCTCAAGAAAAATAGTTTTAATAAAATGAATAATGGGTTTGAGGAGCACATGGCTTTTGTGATATATTTTGGATTCTCAAAGAATTTACTTTTTGTCTGATGGTTCTAGAAAGAACAAACCTCAAAATATCTGGATTATGGATCAGATCAGATCAGATCAGTCGCTCAGTCGTGTCCGACTCTTTGCGACCCCATGAATCGCAGCACGCCAGGCCTCCCTGTCCATCACCAACTCCCGGAGTTCACTCAGACTCACGTCCATCGAGTCAGTGATGCCATCCAGCCATCTCATCCTCTGTCGTCCCCTTCTCCTCTTGCCCCCAATCCCTCCCAGCATCAGTCTTTTCCAATGAGTCAACTCTTCGCATGAGGTGGCCAAAGTACTAGAGTTTCAGCTTTAGCATTATTCCTTCCAAAGAAATCCCAGGGCTGATCTCCTTCAGAATGCACTGGTTGGATGTCCTTGCAGT
>NW_011495071.1:17071340-17073636 GCF_000754665.1 Bison bison bison
ATTCCTTCCAAAGAAATCCCAGGGCTGATCTCCTTCAGAATGCACTGGTTGGATGTCCTTGCAGTCCAAGGGACTCTCAAGAGTCTTCAACACCACAGTTCAAAAGCATCAATTCTTTGGCACTCAGCCTTCTTCACAGTCCAACTCTCACATCCATACATGACCACAGGAAAAACCATAGCCTTGACTAGACAAACCTTTGTTGGCAAAGTAATGTCTCTGCTTTTAAATATGCTATCTAGGTTGGTCATAACTTTCCTTCCAGGGAGTAAGTGTCTTAATTTCATGGCTGCAGTCACCATCTGCAGTGATTCAGGAGCCCAGAAAAATAAAGTCTGACACTGTTTCCACTGTTTCCCCATTTATTTCCCATGAAGTGATGGGACCAGATGCCATGATCTTTGTTTTCTGAATTTTGAGCTTTAAGCCAACTTTTTCACTCTCCACTTTCACTTTCATCAAGAGGCTTTTTAGTTCCTCTTCACTTTCTGCCATAAGGGTGGTGTCATCTGCATATCTGAGGTTATTGATATTTCTCCCGGCAATCTTGATTCCAGCTTGTGTTTCTTCCAGTCCATAGAGAGGCACTATTTGTGTTCTATCTCCCGGAGGTGAGCTTGTTTATGTCAGGTTCTGTCAGGTCTTTGTATTCACAGTATTTTGCGTAAGGCCTCAAAGAAGTTTTTATTATTAATGATTGGTCGGAAAATCCTCTTTGGGGGATGGGGGGAGGTGGGAAGGGTGAGGATGTGGAACCTTAAATGTGCAAAATCGGAGGTACTATGGCTGATTGTAGCTATAACAATTAGGTCTTTGGAAACAGGTAAAATCCTTTAAAACAGTGACTGTCAATCTCCCTTTATGCATAAAAAAATTTAATCTAGATTCTTCTAAAGGATCATGAAAGGGACCTTTACTAAACAAAGACCAGAAATCATAACCAGTGCGACTTTGATGTTCAAGGAACTCCAGCCTAACTGCAGAGGCAGAGGCGTTAAGAACTGAAACGGATCTTCATACAATCTAGTGTCTCTTGGAAGAACTTAAGTTACTTCCTCAAATTGTATTTAGTTACTTTCCAAGTTTATTCGTGGGTGAGTTAGAAAGGGGATTCCAGCTCCCAGGATAGCATTCTTTCCCACTAGGCCGTCAGTCCTATAAAATGTTCTTGAGTCCAAGCACTCCCTGTCCTACACTGGCTGCTGTGGAGTTTCTGGCTGAAAATACAATTTCTAAGTAGTGTTTAAATGACCTCAACGCCTAATTCAGGCTTGCAGGGAAAACTTAGCTTGTGTTTCCAGTCTCCTCTTCCGCCTAAAGCAGCCGACGCTAAGAAAACAGGAAGAGACTTTTAAAGTTCGGAACTAGAAATGCTTGCGACGCACTCGGAAAGCGCAGGCGCAGGACGGAGAGGGCTTGTCCTCTCTGAGTTGCCGTAGGGGCTAGGTGGCTGCGGCCTGGGTCGGCTCCCCACCCCCTTCCACGTCAGCGGAGGACTCTGCGGATCCGCCGCCGCCGCTGCTGCGGGTTGGAGCCGGAGTCTACGGTTCCGCTGTTGCCCCAGCTGCTGCCCCTCGGAGTCAGGTAACGGCCTACAAGCCCCCTCATCTTGGAGGCGCTCCCTGGGCTGGGCAAAGTTGGAGGAACTGGACTCTAGCGGGGAGATTCGGAAGGGGAGCGACTAGGCCGCTAGCGTCCGGGCCTGGCGAAGTGGAGTGCAGGGCTGGGAAGCTCTGAGCGGGCCGCCCCATCCTGGCCTGCCTACTGGCCGGGGGTCTTCTCCCTCCCAGGCCCCTGGGGCTCGCCATTCCCGGCCGGGGCTTCCTTTGCTGGAGGGAAGGAACGGGGAAGGGACGTGGGGGTGCACAGCACCAGTTGAGGGACTCCTGGTCCACAGAGTCGGGTCGCATGGGTGAACGTATTAAAGCGCTGTAAGGGTTTTAAGCAGAGTAGTTTTGCCCGGGCTCTTTTTAACTTGAGAAGTTCCGATTGTGTATTATGTTTAAAAATCACTTTTATATAGTGATGGGGTGGGGCTGGGGGACTTGTCACTGTATTGTGGGCTTTAATTCTGCAGTACAGCTTTCTAGACTCTGGGCGGGGTTGTGGGGTGGGAGATAATGTAACTTAGGCTAAGGCTGACAAGTGTGTGTTTTAATACATCAGGATTTATTTCTATGCAAAGTAATATAGATTGACTCTCCCCGTCTAATGCTGTAAAATTCATAAGCTAAGCTGAATGAACTTTAGACAGAAAAGATCACTATAGTTACTGGTTTTGTTTTTATTTTGTTTT
>NW_011495071.1:17073736-17094228 GCF_000754665.1 Bison bison bison
CGTTAATATATTTATATTTCTTTTTCTAGGTTTTTTTTTTTTTGGCATCTGTTATCTTTAAATCTTGTATCGAGAGTAGGCTGTAACCGGGAACCATGACGGCTGCGGAGAACGTCTGCTATACGTTAATTAACGTGCCAATGGATTCAGAACCACCGTCTGAAATTAGCTTAAAAAATGATCTAGGTAAATGTTGGTAATATTTTGAAAATGAAAGTAAAAAGTTCACTTGCATTTCAAGTTCCTTTATAATTAGAAATACTTATTTTTTTTTTAAAGATCTCTTCAATAAAACTTTGTCTTGCTAAAAATGAAAATTTGTTACTTTAGGCGTGCAGTATTGGTTTTTGGAAATAAAAGAACATCTCAGCTTAGCTTATATCATGGTGCTGATACTGCTGCTGCTAAGCTGCTTCAGTTGGTTGTGTCCGATTATGTGCGACCCCATAGAGGGCAGCCTACCAGCCTCCCCTGTCCCTGGGATTCTCCAGGCAAGAACACTGGAGTGGGTGCCATTGCCTTCTCCGTAGATCATGGTGGGCTATATCAGCTAAATACATGTAGTGGTTTAGTTTTTAGCTATTCCTTAAGATAACATAGTGGCTTGTTTAAATGTAGCCGACAGTTCTCTGTAGATAACAGATTGAGAGTGTGTATTAGAATGTTTTAATTTCCATGTGCACTTAGCTTCATATTATGTGGCTTGTTCTTTTTGTTTTACTGCCTGTTGAACAAATGAAGTCAACACTGGAACATATATATGTTTTCTCAGAAACACTTAAGCTTTTGATTTTTAAAGCATTTATGCAAAGAAGAAAACAAAAACGTTATTTCTGAATGTTAAAAGTGTGTACTGTATCTCCTTTTTGTGAGTGATTCTGTCAAAAAATTTTTAAAGTAATGCACATTCCAAGATAATAATTCTTGCTTAATTGAACTAATAAAAATAAGTTTTACTTAAACTGATAACTACCGTTTAAAACAGACTAGAGGGAAAATTATGCTTCAAATCTTGATAGTGTCTTTTAGAAGATAATTTACAGGTTGAAAGGAGATAATATTTTAGTTGCATGTTCCTGCTTTTAATCAGCAGTAATGGAATACCTTGTGATTTTAGGTTACATAATATTCGGTTTCTATTGAGGCCTATTTCTAGAGAAGGAAAAATAAATATTTTTTTATGGCATTTAAGCTGATCTTCGTTTACAAAAGCCACACATACTGTATTTCCTTTTTTCCCCTATATTCATGTAAGAGAGTAGAATGGAATAAAAATTGAATAAACTTTCATTACTTTTTTTTTCTAATTTCAAAATCTTCAAATTTTCATAATTTAAAGGTTTTTCACTTTTAAACCCCCAAATACTTAAGTTTATTGGTGGATGATAAGGTAAAGGACAAACTTGTCCTTAACTGTAAAAATACTCTTTTCTTAACTATACTTCACCTACCAAGTAAATAAATAAGTAGTGTTGAATTTTACGTTTATTTTTTACTGAATTTCAGTGGAGTTGAGATGAAAAGATTTAGAAATAGTTTTCAGTTTGAATAACAAATAGTTTTGTTTGGTGAAACACTGATATGCTTTAATTTCACTTTACCTTTGATCACTGGATATGAGCCCTGATGACTCTACATTTCCTGGAGTATATTTTGGTGAATTAAATTGATATTTAAAACTCTGTTTTTCATAAAAGAGAAGAAGCTTTGAAAATTTTGAGGATGTGAAAAGAAGCATTCTTCACCTCAATTTGAATTGTTATAATAAATGGAAATAAGGATTGGGGAACTTGAAATAAATGGTGTTGATTTTTTTCAAGTTTACTAATAAACTTACTTTTAAAACTTTTAAACCTTTAGTTACAAATGGATTTTTCAGGATTTTCCCTGGTAGTCCAGTGGCTAAGATTGCATGCTCACAATGCAGAGGGGGCTGGATTTGATCCCTGATCAGGGGACTAGATCCCATCTTGCAACTAAGAGTTCACATGCTGCAACTAAGACTCAGAGCAGCCAAATGAATAAATACATAGTAAAAAAAAAAAAAGAAAAAACTGAAGGTATGCCCAGATTAATGCTTAACTTCATCCTTTTACATTTGTTCATTTCTTGATTTGATATGGCACACAGTTTTTTGTGTTTTTTTTTCCATGTGTAGCAGGAGATATAATACTGTGAAGCATGGAGAGATGCATAAGAAGTTAGTCTGTTTTAAACAAAAATATTGACACTTATAAGGCTTCCCTGGTGGCTCAGATGGTAAAGAATCTGCCTGCAATATGGGAAACCTGGCTTTTAATTCCTGGATCAGGAAGATCCCCTAGAAAAGGGAATGGCAACCCATGCCAATATTCTTGCTTCGAGAATTCTATGGACACAGGAGCCTGGCAAGCTGCCATGCATGGGGCTGCAAAGAGTTGGGCAGTCGGGCACAACTGAGCATAACACTTTTTCACTTCACATTGACACTTACGGTATAACTTTGGCAGTAACCCTCACTGTGTTCGATTCTTTTAAAGACATTATTTGTTTATTTTTGGTTGCACTGGGTCTTCGTTGCTTAGGCTTTCTATGGCTGTGGGGAGGTTGGGATGGCGGCTGCTCTTGGTTGCTGTGTGCTGGCTTTTCCCTATAGTGGCTTCTCTTGACAAGCATGGACTCTAGCCACACTGGCTTCAGTAGTTGTGGCTCACAAGCCCTAGAACTTGGGCTCAGAAGTTGTGGCTCAGGCTTAGTTGCTCTGAGACTTGTGGAATCTTCCTGGACCAGGGTTTGAACCCGTGTCCCCTGTATTGGCAGGTGAATTCTTATGCATTATACCATGGGGGAGTCCTGTGTTGCATTTTTAATGCATACCTTAAATTCATCAGTATTCAGTATATTGTCTCTTACGTTTCTGCCTTCAAATTTTGGATCCAGAAGATTTTAACCATAAATTCTTCAGTATGCAATAATGATGTGAAATTATAGATTGTTTTGCATAACATAGAGCACTTATTTTTAGGTTAAGTAACAGTAAACTAACATCTTAAATGTGTCATCCTTAATAATAAATAATGGTTGCTGATCCAGTACATTTTAACTTTCCTCCAATTTTTTAGGTAATTTCTCAAAGATTCTGAAGTTTTATAATCTGTAGAAATATGATGAGATTTTGGAATTAATCTAGTGTGTTAATTCCCAACTTTTCCGAGTTTGAGGTTCTTCCTAATGTTAAAAAAGGTCACTTATCCCCATCCCCACCCTTCATAATAGTGACTGTAACTTTGGTTTAGAAAATAGGTACTGACTAAAAGCTACTTTGAATTCCAAAGCACATAATGTATCTGTTTACATTTTGAAAAATAGCTACAGGTGTGTTTGAGATACACATTTTTTGGTACACCTATAGATTCATGGCTTCCACATTAACTCCATTGGTTTGGGGTCAAAGATCTAATCCAGTGCTTTTCTATTATATGTAAAGAATCATGAGGTTCAGAGATAAATGACTATAAAATCATACAGCTTGTTTTTGGCAGAGCCAGGTGGAAAACCCTTGTCACTTGGGTTGGTACCTTTATTACTATTGCTGCTGATAAAGTGAGAACATATTTTATTTTGTTAATTGCTTTTAAAATTATCTGAGGAATTTTCTTTTAAAATAATTGTGCTTTTAAAAAAATGTTGGTTTTTTTTTTTTTAATCAGAAAAAGGAGACGTGAAGTCAAAGACTGAAGCTTTGAAGAAAGTAATCATTATGATTCTGAATGGTGAAAAACTTCCTGGACTTCTGATGACCATCATTCGTTTTGTGCTACCTCTTCAGGATCATACCATCAAAAAATTACTTCTGGTATTTTGGGAAATTGTTCCTAAAACAACTCCAGATGGGAGGCTTTTACATGAAATGATCCTTGTTTGTGATGCATATAGAAAGGTAAACCAAACCGTAATTATTTCCAAATATTGCTTTGATTTTTAAATAATTGTAAAGTTGGTGGTGTGGGCTCTGTTTTAATTTTTAAAATTAAATCTCAGAAATGTAAGTTTTAGATTTGAAGCAGAAGTTGTAAAAAGTTATTGTGAAAAGTTTTATTGTTGCTTTTTTCCAGTTACTGTCCATGCATTTTTATGTGTTATTAATAAAAAACAGCGACACATAGAATATAAGACATTGATGTGATAAGTAAAAATTGCTTTAATCTATAGGAGTCTGATGGAAATTGTATAATAATCTAGGTGTTTGTCCTGAAACCTACTTCCTAATTTTTTTTTTATTGAAAAATTTTGTATTTAAACGTTGTGGTTTTTTGTAAAATACTGGACTCAGCATTTCATATTTGATTTTTATATCAGGATCTTCAGCATCCTAATGAATTTATTCGAGGATCTACTCTTCGTTTTCTTTGCAAGTTGAAAGAGGCAGAATTACTGGAACCTTTAATGCCAGCTATCCGTGCTTGTTTGGAGCATCGACACAGCTATGTTAGAAGAAATGCTGTTTTGGCCATCTATACTATCTATAGGTAAACAAAGGTCCTCCTTTAGCTTACTTCTGTATGGACTGTTTAGTCTTTCAGACCAGAAGAAGTTTCAGAGTGGTTCCTTACAGATTTTATGTACCTTGCAAATATGTTTTGATTAGCCTGAACATTTTTCCTTATTATCATTAAGTTGTTAACATTGAAAAGTCAAAAAGATCTGGCAACACCAGGTCCTGGTTTCTGCATGACAGTAATCTGCTGGAAGTGAATGGCAGGGGCCCCGTTTAAACAGGTTGTATGCTGTCCAGTTTACGTCTCTACCTGTCTTTCTCAATTTTAGTACTCCAACCCAAGCTAATTAATTTATTGACTTGCTTAGCCCATAACTTTGAGGTTTTGACCTTATTTTAGAATTCTCTTTTTGTGGGATGTGGGTCTTGTCTTTTTATACTTAGAGGCCTTAAGGAGGAAACCTTTTAATAGGAAGTGTTGCAGTTCTCAGCTGATTCCTGTTCTTAGAAAACTGAAAATTTTGGACTTTAAAAAGCAGTTCTAAAAAGGCAGTTTTAAAGTTTGAACTTTAAAAGAGTGAGTTAGTAGGCTGGAATGCTTGGTTTTTACAGTCACTGGTGTCAGTCTATTTAGAATTAGGATGTAATTTATATAAACATCTTTGTACTTTAATAGTCAATAATTTAGTAATTTCACAGTTCTTTCACTGTTATATTGGACTTTGCTATCTGTTCAGGAAGGTGGTAGTCTGGTTAATAATGTAGAGTTCTTTGAAAGTTATCATTACAGATTACACAGATTTCAGAATTTAAACTTACAGTACACACACAAAAATTATAATGTTTATAGGACAACTGGAAATTTGAACAGTCTATATGATGATAGTAAGAAATTATTAGTTTTTACTACATGATAATGTTAGTTTAAAAAGAAAGTTCTTAATTTTAGAGAAGCATACTGATACATTTACAGAAGAAATGTTAAGTGGTCTGGGATTTGTTTCAGAATAATATGGGAGGAGAGGAAGTGAGACATAGGTGAAACCAAAATGATTATGAATTAATTATTGTTAAAGTTAAGGGGAAAAAAAAGCTAGGGGATGGTTTTTATTAAGCAGGTGTTCATTGTTCTGTATACTACAAACACTTCTAAGTTTTCAAAGTAAAAAGTAGATAAATACAGTGCATAAATAATAAAATAGAAGGGACTATTTCTTCTCCAATAATTCTTTTTTTTTTTTTTAATATTTTAAAAAATTTGTATGGCTGCATGGGAGCTTAGCTGCAGCATGTAGAATCTTTAGTTGTAGCATGTGGGATCTAGCTCCCTGACCTGGGATTGAACACTGGCCCCCCTCCATTGCAAGCACAGAGTCTTAGCCACTGGGCCACCAGAGAAGTCCCTCCAATAATCCTTAATGTAGGATCTTTCAGTACCTCAAGGTTGTCATTATGAGCATCAATATTATAGCCCTAAAGTATATGAAAGAGAATTATTAGAGCTGTCCAGTTGATAGATAGCATGTTGAATAAATCAGCTTTCTCTAATTTGAACTAAAAAACAATTCGATAAATAGATGAAGATATAAATTTCTGATTCATCCTCACAATTTTCTAATTGATTTAAAGTTTAAAAAAGCAAAACAATTAATAGTGGTATAAGGTTTGATAAAGGTTAATTTTGGTAGAGTCCAGAGAGTTGCTAAATATGAATATTACCTGTTTTATTTGAAGAAACTTTGAACATCTTATACCGGATGCTCCTGAATTGATCCATGATTTCCTGGTGAATGAGAAGGATGCAAGTTGCAAAAGAAATGCATTTATGATGCTAATTCATGCAGATCAGGTGAAGTACTTTTTAAAAAATACTTTTATGACTATTTAAATGAGAATTAAAGATATTACAGACACAGGTTTTTAGTAATTTTGTTTGTAGTACATATGATTTGTATTATTTTGATTTTTTTAGATTTTTGAATTTAATTTATATAAAAACAGAGTTTAAAAAATTCGTTTTGTGGTATATTGCTTATGTATGTGTTCTTTTCTTTTTTTAAGTAAACACCAGACAGACATTTTTAATAACAGCCATTTTACAGTTCTTCCGGATTGAAATTATTGTTGCCATATGCTTTGGCACCCAGGTTTGGGGCTTTATTTTTCCTTCTGTTGGTAAAGATCTAAAATTGTTTAATAGAGAAAAACAGAAGTTCTTTATAGGGTCTGTCCTGAGCCATAGCTTTGAAAGAGGGTGGACTTCAATGTAGATGTATGTTTTTGTTAGGCTTTTCAAACTTCGTAAGTAAATGTCAGCCCTATATCCAGCTCTGCTGGTAATTAAAGTTTATTCTTCTGCTGCTTAGCAGAGATTCTGCACACATTGGTGGCATTGAATCTTGGAACTTTTGCCATCCAGTATTTATTATCAAAATATGCATGAAGACTGAAAAATAATGGACTCTATCCATTCTTCTGAAATCTAGATGCTATCATTTTATCTTTGTAAACAAGATTATAAGAATGCTGATTATTTGGGCCACAGAGTTTTGTCCTTTTGTACAGTGGTTTTATTGACCTGTGTGTTTGGTATTATGCTATTTACCTACATAATTAGAATTTGAATAAAATTTATTGATACTTTTACTGTAGAGATGTTGATGAGACCATAGGTATGTTCTCTATGTTACATAGTAAGGGTGTGAGAATCAGATTTTTATTTTAGGTCTCAGAAATAGGAATAACTGTACTCATAGGCAATTGGTTTGTTTAGGTTGTGTAGATACCCCGAATCAGGTAATACATAGTGTTTTTCTCCTTAGTTTTGCTGCTGTAAAATTCTTGACGCTAGATTTGTGGCCCATTTCTATTAATAGAAAATATATTTGACTTTGTATCTTTTATTTATGTGTTAACTGTTATTTTTTTCCTTCAATTAATTTTTCTTTGCCCTGATTTCCTCATTTGTTTTAGGTTTAGTTGTGTATGTTTTTTAAAGTTCTTTAAGTCCTTTTATTGAATGAGGTTGAGTTTGATAAATATATTCTTAATTTTTCAGGATCGAGCTTTGGATTACCTAAGTACTTGTATTGATCAAGTTCAGACATTTGGAGATATTCTTCAGTTGGTTATTGTTGAACTAATTTATAAGGTAAAACTAATCTATAATGGGTAAAATTAAGAGTTTGAGATAAGGTTAAACAATCTTGAGGGCACAACTTAATTGATGGGGTAACATGTTTTAACAGTAGAAATATTTTGCAGCATGGGCTATTAAAGTCTTCCCTACCCCCTTTGGTTTGTCATATTTTCCAAATTCTTCCATTCTTTCTAAATCTCCATAAAGAATTCTGGAAAAATTCACGGTTTGACCCAATACATATGTGAAGAAATTGTGGTGTACTGCTCAGTCACTGAATTGACTGTGAATTAGGCTTTGAACTAAAAGTCAAGATCTTTTTTTGAATACATACCCAACTACTTTGGAAATCTAAAGACAAACAGAAAAAAATCTTAAATATATTTTTGTTCCTTGTTTGTAAAAGAGAATAGAAAGATTTTAAATATGTTAATATGACATTTTATGCCATTGACTCACAGGAATTTTAAAACTTGATCAGAGATTTGGGTTTTAAAATGAAGTACTTTATTGACAACATTTTAATTCAATATATCCTTCAAAAAATCGATTGTATCTTAATATTCTGAGAAAATAAAAGATGCAGTAACATCCAGTTTTACTATTAATACCATTGGAGGCCAACAAAAATATATGTTAGGAATGACTTTTATTGCATAGAATGGCATGGACATAATACATAGCGGACCCTGCTAACTCATTACATCCTCTTTGCTTCTGCAGGAGAGAGGCCTCTTTCAACACAGGGTATCCAGTCATTGTGAATTGACATTTAAGATGAAGCCAGAACTATGAATATTACATATGTAAATATATAAATGTAATTCATCTGTATGGTTTAGGGATGCCCCTGAGATTCTCAAAAGTAGGAGTTCTCTGCTGTCCAATGACTTCTTTGTCTAGTAGGGTCCAGGTTATAGTAAGAGGAAAGAGGTTTTGAGTCTTAGTGGAGTAATAGAGATTTGACTGTGTACATTTTAGAAAAATCTAACAAATGCTAACTTCAAAAGAGAAAAAATAAGAAATATTTACTTCACAGGTAAAAGTATTAAGATACATTTAGAATGGAATAGAAAATGTTAATTGTCTTCTCAACATTGAATATGGTCCCAAATAATAAGTGCGATAGTAGTACTTGAAAAAGAAGTGCTCTTGCTTTATTAAAAAGCTAGTATTTTTCTATTATTATCTATTGAAATTCATATAATACATCATGTTTACCTTTTTGATGTGACATCCAGAATAGAAATGTAGGACCAAATTTAATACCTGTTACAGTATGCATGTTAGTTACTTGGTTAATGTCTTGTGTATAGTGTGCATGTCTTTAATTATAAGCCATCTGAAAATCTCTTATGAAAAAGTGGAAATATAAATTATTATTGAATGAATGAGTAGCTGTAACAGTTGGTTATTTGAAGTAAAATCTATTTCTTCCTGAAATTACCAGTGTTGTATCACGGTGTCTCATCCTGCATTGGCGGACATCTCTTAGCTTTCAAATGAAGAAAACTATGGCAACCCACTCCAGTGTTCCTGCCTGGAAAATCCCAGGGACGGGGAAGTCTGGTGAGCTGCTGTCTATAGGGTCGCACAGAGTCGGACACGACTGAAGCGACTTAGCAGCAGCAGCATATCCCATAAGCTGACATCTGTCTTTAAGAATGTGTTTGAAAGCACGTGTTCCTGAATTCAGTTGAAACCTGTGTTTTCTTCTCCAGGTCTGTCATGCTAATCCATCAGAAAGGGCTCGTTTCATTCGCTGCATCTATAACTTACTACAGTCATCTAGCCCTGCTGTGAAATACGAAGCTGCTGGAACATTAGTAACACTCTCTAGTGCACCTACTGCCATCAAGGTCCTGTCCTTTTTTGTGTGTCTGTGTGCCAGTTAGACGATAGATATGCTGTCTTCTCACTTTTGATTTAGTGACGTTACAATCAACTACAAATTTTAGAAAATTCTTTGATTTCCAATGTAGTCCAACCTTCTTTTCTTACTTTTTGCTTTCGTATGTATATAAAAAGTAAAAGTGACAGAATAGCAGTATTTTTAGTTTCTGGAGCCTGAAACTGGTATTTTAAGATCTCCACCCTATACTTCAGTCACATTAAGAACTAGATCTGGGGAAATCGATGCTGAATCCTAAATGACGGACCCTAAAAAGGTTCCAGTGAATGTTTTCAATAATGAAACTCTTTAATGTACTTTCTCAAGACTATGTGAGGAACCCTACTCTATTCATAGAATGAATTATTGTAAAAACCCAGATTGTACAAATAGGGGAATTTAGTGCTTTTACCACCAATACTTAAAAAATTCTTTTTAATGTATTATTTTGAAATAATTTTAAACTTACAGAAAAGTTGCAAAAATAGGTCAAAGTTCCCGTTACCCTTCACCCAGCTTCCCATGATGTTCATGTCTTGCATAACAATTGTGTAGTTGTCAAAATTAAAATTACCATTGGAACAATATTGTTAACTAAACTATAGACTTTATTCAACTTTCACCAGTTATCCTACTAAAGTTCATTCTGTGTCCCAGAATTCAGTCCAGGATCCCATGTAACACTAAGTTATCATGTGTTACTGTCCTCCAGTCTGTGACAGTTCCTCAGCCTTTCCTTGTTTTTCATGACATTGATACTTTTGAAGAGTACTGGGTCAGTTTGTTTGTAAAATATCTCTTAATTTTGGTTTGTCTGGCATTTTCTCCTCATTAGTTTAATGTGCAAATATTTTAGGGAAATACCACAGAAGTGGTACACCATTCTCAGTGTATCCTATCCTACATGATACTGATATACCTTATTACTGGTGATGTTAACCTTGATCATTCGATTAAGGTGGTCTCTGTCAGGTTTCTCTACTGTTGACTTATGATTTTTCCTTTTGTAATCAATAAATATCTTGAGAACATACTTAGAAACTGTGCAAATATCCTATTTCTCCTCAGACTTATACCCAACTAGTTTTAGCACATATCAGTAGATCTTTTCTACAGCAGTTTCTATTATATTCTAATGGTGATTTTTTGTTAGCCTCATTCTACACTTATTATTTGGAGTTCTGCAGGGAGGAGCTGTCCATTCTCCTTCATCCCTTCTTCCCTCCCTCACTGTCTCCTTTCCTTCTTTCCTTCCTTTTCTTCTTTATATCAGTATGGATGTTTTATTCTATGGATTATAATCTAATATTATTATTTTGTTGATCAAATTGTCCTAGCTTTAGCCATTAGGAGCTCTTTCAGATTTCTTTGTCCTTTGCTTTTAATGACTCAGAGCCATCTTTATATTCTTGATTTTTTCTGTTCTATAATGCAAGTGGGTTAGAGTTTGTACCTAAACTAAAAGTTGCTCAGTAGCTAAACTGTTTGGGATTCTCTATCTGCTTTTTTCTGCCTTATTCCTTAGGTTCAGCCCTTAATTTTTGGCTGTTAATGAGGGTTCCTACCTGTAACAGCCTCTTCTCATCCTTTTAATTTGTGATGCTTCCAGTTTTTTGTAATTTAAAAAAATAATGAAATTTGTTAGAACTTGGGTAGTAGAGGGACACATTCCTCTGAGAAAAATGCATAAATTTTCAGTGCAGGATAGTGAATGTATTTTGGCTTCTTGGAGGCTTTACTTATTTTCAGATTCTATGTTTAAGATAGATGAATGTGTTCTTAAAATGTATTTCTTTTTTTTACATAGGCTGCTGCTCAGTGTTACATTGATTTAATTATTAAGGAGAGTGACAACAATGTAAAGCTTATAGTTCTAGATCGATTGATAGAATTAAAAGAACATCCTGCTCATGAACGAGTACTACAGGTAAATATTTTTGAAACAGAGAAATCCTAAATAGAATCTTCTTACAAATTGAAATAATTCCCAATACTTTTCATCTTGGTTAGCTTAAATGCTTGGAGATTTTGGCAGTTTAAATTTTGGTCAACTAAGGTATAACTCTTGAAGCAGCGTAGCCTTTTGTGGTATTGTCTTTGTTATTAAAAGGAATTTCTAACATGAATTAATGTGTTACCTTTTATCTTTTCTATTTGTACTGCACTTGGTGTTCTTACCAGTAGAGATATATTTGTTTTAGTTTTAATTTACGTTTTTTGCAAAGTAATTAACACCAACTGAGAATGAAAGATGATTAGATTCTAGAAAATTATCAATATACCTGTTTAATCTGTGACAATGATTATTGTAAAACTAAAGCCCCATGATAAAAATAAAGCTACATTCAATGCTGATCCTGGATCAGAGTAACAACAAAAACATTTTCTAAAAGGACATTATTGGGACAGTTGGAGAAATGTGAATGCAAACTCTGTATTAGTTAATAGTATCGTTAATCAGTGTTAAGTTCTCTAAATTTTATATTTGTGTTATATACGAAATTTGTCTTATTCTTGGGTATACAGTGAAACGTTTAGGAGTATAGAGAATAAGACACAGCAAATGTGAGCTATTAACAACTGGTATGTATAAGTGAAGGTTATAGAGGAGTTTATCCTTAAAAATTTTAGAACATTTTTATCAGAATTTTTTAAAAATATAAAGTTTTAAAGAAGTGAAATATTTTGTTTTGCTATATTTAAAAATATTTGCTATAGAATTTTAAGTATCCTTCTTTAAAATAATAGTTTCCTACAGAGCCAAAATAACATTACCGCACTTAACAAAATTGTTAATGAATCATCCAATTTTCCCAGATATTCTTAAAACACCCTTTTCGTTTGATTTTTCCTATTTATAGCCATACATCACACTTGGTTGTGATGTATGTAATTGTCATGTGTGGTTCCTTAAGTCTCTTAATTTGAGCAGTATCGTTTTTTCAGAACACTGACTTGTTTGAGAGACTCCTTCTGGATGTATCTGGTTACTTTTTTCGGTGTCATTTAGCTGGTTGCTCTGACTTCTGTATTTCCTATAAACTGCACGTTTGAGCTAAAGCTTGACAGAGTCAGAGTAAACGTGTTCAGTTTGAATGCATCATATGTGATATTACATACTTCATGTTGCCTTACATCAGGCAACTCAAATTATCTGTTTTGTCCAACAGTAGTGGTTTTATTATTGATCATAGAATTAAGGTCATGATAGAACCCTCTATTCTACAGTTAAGATTTTCTTCTTGTGACCAGAAATACTGATATTAATTCTAGATTATTTCTGTTCTTTTTTAGGATCTGGTTATGGACATCCTAAGAGTTTTGAGCACACCAGACTTAGAAGTACGCAAGAAGACCCTGCAGTTAGCACTGGATCTTGTCTCCTCTAGGAATGTTGAAGAGGTAAAACAAAATTCTGACAGCACTTTGTAAGCCATGAAGCCAAACATGATGTCATTCTCACTTATTTTTGCTTTGTTCTACAGCTGGTTATTGTCCTTAAGAAGGAAGTAATTAAAACAAATAATGTGTCAGAGCATGAAGATACTGACAAATACAGACAACTCCTTGTGCGAACATTGCATTCCTGTTCTGTCCGATTTCCAGATATGGCTGCAAATGTTATTCCTGTGGTATGTAATTTCAGTGATCTCAATTTTGAAATTCTCTGAAAATAAGAATTAGGAAATTTTAGTTATTTGACAGTTAAATTCTAGAAATCTCAGCTTTTTATAATCACTAAATCTCATGGTCAGAAGAGATCTTTATGTCTGCTACTAAGCTCAAAAGGATAAGAACTCTGACTTCTTTCTCTCACATCTTCACTGAAAAAACAACAACAAAAAATAATGACAAATATACCTCCATATACTATTATAACTAATGTTTGTTGGTGGTGGTTTAGTTGGTAAGTCGTGTCCGACTCTTGTGACCCCATGAACTGTCTGCCAGGTTCCTTTGTCTATGGGATTCTCCAGGCAAGAGTACTGAAGTGGGTTGCTGTTTCCTTCTCAGAGGATCTTCCCAATCCAGGGATCGCACCCAGGTCTCCTGCCTTGTAGGCAGATTCTTTACCAACTGAGCTATGAGTGAAGCCCTTAATGTTTGTTACTATTACCTATAGTAAAATATTCTGTGTATATAAATCAATCAGTAGGGCAAATAAGTTTCTTTCAGATAATCAATTAAGATAATCTCTTAAATTTGAAGGATTTAGAGGAAAAATTAGCATACCAAGAATGTTTTTCTTTCTGTCATTGTCAGACAAATGAGGTATGTTATTGTAATTTGAAATTTTGACTTTGAGTTCTGAATTTTCTCTAAAGTGATTTTACTTTTAGTTACAACTTTGTGTGTCTGCAGTTAATTTATTTTGAATTGTGGATTTCCAGCTTCAGTTTTTGTTTTTTTGGTTATGCTGGGCCTTCGTTGCTGCACATGGGCTTTCTCTAGTTGCAGCGAGCAGGGTCTACTCTAGTCGTCGTGTGTGGGCTTCTCATTGCAGTGGCTTCTCTTGTCGCAGCACAGACTCTAGGGTGATGGGCCTCAGTAGTTGCGGTGCACGGGCTTGGTTGCTCCAAGGCATGTGGATCTTCCTGGACCCCTGGACCAGGAATCAAACCTGTGTCTCCTGTGCTGGCAGGTGGATTCTTATCCACTGGACTAGCAGGGAAGTCCTCTAGCTTCAGTTTTATCGTGTGTTTTGTAATAAACTTCGCTGCAGGTAAACTGAAGAGTCATCATGCCTTTGTTTACATAATGGGACTTGTCTCTCAACTTACATTTTGCTGTGTATTTGAGAAGTATTGTTTATTTTCTTTGTAAACTTGTTCAGTTTACTTATTAACCTTAGGTAATAGGTAATTTTCTTTCTGAAAATGTGTAATTGCTATCCCTTTTTATTATTCTTTTAGTTAATGGAATTTCTCAGTGACAGTAATGAAGCAGCAGCTGCAGATGTTTTGGAGTTTGTTCGTGAAGCCATTCAGCGCTTTGATAACCTGAGAATGCTTATTGTTGAGAAGATGCTTGAAGTCTTTCATGCTATCAAATCTGTCAAGTAGGTTTAAAATCTGTTTAAATGTAAAGTTAAGCATTTTACCAATTTCTGTCTTTAAGGGTAAGTTGATAGAAAATATAAGACAGGAGAGCTGTCTTAAAACAGTTAAGACAAAATGAGACAAAATAAATGTCAGAAACATGTCACCCCTACTCTCACTCTTAGTGAATCCATAATCTATCAGCAAAAAAATTTTTGGTAGGTAGGTATGATTTAGATAGGTTTCTCCATTTTCATTTCCTCTAAAGCATCACAAATTCTAAAGTGACTAAGAAACATATTTTTATTTATTTGTTTTGTTATGTACCTTGACCAAGTGGGCTTATTACAGGGATGCAAGACTAGTTAAAAAAATTCAATCTATGTAATCCACCATATTAACAAGGGAAAGAATTACCCCCACCCTCCACCCCAGCACATAAAGCAAAACTATTAGAGCTAATAAATGAGCTCAAGATTGCAGCTTACAAGATCAGTATTAAGTATCAATTGCATTTTATACACTTGCAAGGAATAATCTGATAAGGCAAATATTTTTAAAAGGTATTATTTTGGGGATACCATTATTATTTATATTCCCTCTTCAGCATTTACTGAAGTGGAGGATTGAAAATAACAGCCTAAATCTGTTATGTTTCCCTTCAGATAGCCTTTGCTAATGAGAAAGGACTATTGCAGCTGAGTTTGCTTCATTTAAATCACCTGATGGATTGTAGTAGCCTTGCCTTATATCTGCCTGTATAGAAAAGAAGGGAGTACAATGTTGGTTTTATGATATGAAAATGTATTGAGATTTATGGAAGTGAGAAAGATTTGTTTCCTTTCTGGAAAAAAAAAAATCATGTCAAAGTTTAGCTTTTGGGAGCCATAACCTCTTAGGGTTTCAGTTTCTAGAATTTTTTTGGAATAAATTTAATGAAAATCTTAGGGAAAAGATGACTGAAGACTTAATTCACTTCAACATTTTTAACTAGAAAATTGTTGGTTGCTTTTATTTGAGGTTTTTTTTGTTGTTGTTTTGATTCTCTGCATTCCTTCCTTTTTCATTGGTCTATTTGGCATCCCTGCCTCTTCAGTGAATTACTTTTTATATAAAAATAATACATACTTTTAATAGTGGTAGGTTATAAAATCAAATTTACCTTAAATTCTGTCTGAAATGAAAGACAACACATGTCTGGGAAACATTTGGGTATTTTATTTTTTAAACTCCTGGGTTTACCAGTTGTAGAATGTTCCTAAATAAAAACACTTACTTTCCTTTTAATTCTTGTGACTTCAGGAGAAAATCAAAGAAACTTAGTGTCTTGTTATATTCTTTCTTAACATTTCATCCATAGTCCCTTGGAACTGCAGAATATTTTTTTCTTCCTTAAGCTTAAACTCACAAAAAAAGATCACTGCTTCAAAATTTGTTAGCCGAGTCAGTTCTTCGTAACTTGTATTCTTGCCTTAGGATTTACCGAGGAGCATTGTGGATCCTGGGAGAATACTGTAGTACCAAGGAAGACATTCAGAGTGTGATGACTGAGGTCCGCAGGTCCCTTGGGGAGGTATGTTTTACTTTAATAAATGCTAGTTTATGTGGTGATTTTTATTTTAGTAAATCTGACTTTTATGTGGTGATTTACTTTTGTGTTTTTATTTACTAGTGTTTGGGCTAAAGAACATTGAAAAAATTTTAATTACCTAGATAATTAAGCCTCTGGTCAATGGGAAATTAGGGGAGTTGTCCTCCCCTGCATTGATAACACATGTTCTTTTATCTGTAGTATTTACCATTCTGGATAAAATTTTATTTGAACAAAAGGTTATATATTTTAAAAAAGGAAAAAGAATTGTAAAACTCTGCTTAATCCTCTGTGTTATAAAAAAAAGAATTCTTGTAAGAACAGGGCTGACTTTAGAATACCTATTTATGTACTAAAACTGGCAGCATTTTCCTCATCTAAACAAGCCCATATAGTAGAATAGAAAGGACAGTGCTTGTTAGGAACCTGGATTCCAGTCTTGCTTCTGCCAGTAATAACTCTGGGACTTTGGATATAATTTCCTTAACCTGACTGGACAGCAAGTTTTTCATCTATATAATAAGGTCGGTAGATAATGATTGACGACTCTTGGAGCTCATAAATTAGATGATAGACTGGTATTATGGAGAAGGCAGTGGCAACCCACTACAGTACTCTTGCCTGGAAAATCCCATGGATGGAGGAGCCTGGTAGGCTGCAGCCCATGGGGTTGCTAAGAGTCGGACACAACTGAACGACTTCACTTTCACTTTTCATTTTCATGCATTGGAGAAGGAAATGGCAACCCACTCCAGTGTTCTTGCCTGGAGAATCCCAGGAACGGCGGAGCCTGGTGGGCTGCCATCTATGGGGTCACACAGAGTAGGACACGACTGAAGTGACTTAGCAGCAGCAGACTGGTATTAAGAAATAAATGCATAGTATCTACTTGGTTTAAAAGAGAGGAAGTTGGGTGACTTCCCTGGCATTCCAGTGGTTAAGACTCCACACTTCCTATGCAGGGAGTGCAGGTTCGATCCCTGATTGGGGAAGAATTATTGGATATTTAAATATGTTTGGCTTCCTACTGATATTTGATGTTTCCTTTTGATTTTTAGATCCCAATTGTAGAGTCAGAGATTAAAAAAGAAGCTGGTGAATTAAAACCTGAAGAAGAAATAACTGTGGGTCCAGTTCAGAAATTGGTAACTGAGATGGGCACCTATGCAACTCAGAGTGCCCTTAGCAGTTCTAGACCAACCAAGAAAGAGGAAGAAAGGTAATTTGCAGCACCTGGGACCTGCGAGCTATACTTCTGTGTATAAAACAGTCAGAGGACTTCTTTCTCTTATTAGTTTACTCTTTTGATCCAAATAGAAATCTTCACTATTTAAGATACTTGGAAGGAAAAGGATGTTTAAGTTCTTTCTTCCAGAAATTGTGTTAATAGTTTTAATTCTCTGCTCCTAATAAATATTCTCATTGAACTGTGTTCTATTTAAACTAAGATTACTTTACTCACATAGAAAATACTAAGTGGAGGTAACTAATGATATTTGAGTTTTATTTCCAAATAACATTTGGAAAACATATTTTCAAGATTTTGCACTTCTGATTGATGGAAAAAAAATTTGATGTTTTCCTCCATATTTGCTCTCCAATTATATAGTGAAGATGATGAAAATTTTGACGATGTCTAAAATTTTAATGGTTACTATGTATTAGGCATTGTACTAAATAAATAGCTTGTCTCTGATAGTCTTTGACAGTATTCTGTTGATTAGCCACATTTCATAGAGGAGGAATTTGAGGCTTAAAGAGGTTTGGAACTACCCAAAGGGACGCAATAAATGAATATACACCTTTAACAGTTTTCTGTTTATTTATTTAGCTCTTTTAACATTGCAGATGTGTTAAAGCCATGTATTTTTTAAAATCTTTTTCCTTTTTTATTCTGAGAGGTAAAGAGGGAGCTAGTGGAGATTTTTATCATCGAAGGGTGGCAGTGAGAGTATGAAATAGGCTTCCTTGAGTCATTTGTACAAAAGCTGCATGCTGCTTAAGAAGTTGGTGGGTTTCATTTGCCTTGATTGCTTTGCAGACCTCCCCTAAGAGGATTCCTTCTGGATGGAGATTTCTTTGTTGCTGCCTCCCTTGCCACAACTCTGACCAAGATTGCCTTGCGCTATGTGGCTTTGGTTCAGGAGAAGAAAAAGCAAAATGTAAGTTCATTTATTCTACATTTACCTAAAATGAGTATTGAGTGCCTGCTATATGCATTGAACAGTGAGGACCCAAAAGTGAATGAATGCTTAATTCCTGTCATAAAAGAGCTTATGCTTTAAATGGGGAAATGGACACAGTAATATAATGAAATATAGATATATAGTATAATGATTGTAAAATTGACATAGTAATGTAATAACAACACAGTATGATTAGTCCAGTGGAAGTGATACACGGGTTTATGAAGTTATTTCTGATTGCTGGGATTAGTCAGAGCCCAGTGAAGGAAATGCCTGTCTCTCCAGCATCTTCATCCTGCCAGTCATAGTCTGTTTTATCCTAGAAATGCCTCTTAAATATATTCCCATTTTTGCAGTTCATACCTTCTTCGTGGCTTCTGACCATTCTGACTATATACTCATTTACAATAATGTACTGTCGTTCTACCCAACCGCTACTGCCATCCTTTATGTTATTGTCCTATATTTTATTTCTGCGTGTCATTTAATCAACACTGTGATGCGTTATTATTATTTTTCCTTTAAATAGTCAGTTATCTTTTATGTATATATGTACCATTTCTTTCCCTTTTCTTATTTACCTAGTGACCAGACTCATGTTGGGAAGGGATATACTTGCAAGTTTTAAGTAATTGAGAGTTGGAAACAGGACACAGTTCAAGTACCTTTTTGGGTTTTGTGTTTTTTTTTTTCATTTTTGCTTTGTTTATTTTCATATTTTTCTTCATGGTAAAATACATGTAACATAAAGTTTACCATTTAAACTATTTTTAAGTGTACTGTTCAGTGTTGTGAGTACATTCAAATTGTTAGCCATTACCACTATCCCTCTCCAGAACTTTTTCATCATCCCAAACTGGAAATAACCAGCAAACAATAACCCCATATTCCCTCCCCTAGTCCTTGGCCACCACCATTCTGCTTTTCTGCCTCTATAAATTTGCCTGTTCTACACACCTATTATAAATGGAATTATACAATATTTGTCCTTCAGTGACAGGCTTATTTCATTTAGCATAATGTTTTCAAGGTTCATTTGAATGATAGTGTTATCAGAACTTCTTTCTTTTTTCAGGCCGTCTAATATTCTGCTGTTACTGTTTATCCATTCATCCATATAAATAGTCAGTTTTCTTCTAAATATTTTTTAATGAGAAAAAAGTTATACTTACAGTGTTTTTAATTTTTTTGTATACATGCAGATTTCTATCTGATATTTTCTTCCTGCCTGAAGAAGTTGATTATTCTTATAATGCAGGTCTGCTGAAGATGAATTCTCTCAGCTTTCATTTGCCTGAAAAAAATCTTTGCTTTCATTAAAAAAAAAATCACTTTGTGGTAAAACTGAGTGTTTTTTATTTTATTTTTATTCATATCTTTTTCACATTGTTAAAATAAGTAGTGATGTAATGAAAATTAATGAGAAAAAAATCAGTCATGGTTAAAACACTGAAGTACAAATCTTGTTAATATTGTAGTGGAGATAGAAACATCAAAAATAGGATTCCATTCAGTTCAGTTCAGGTCAACAAAAACCTTTCCTCAGAAAGAGTTTATTATGACTTTTATCTTTGAAACACTTTTTCCCTAGTAGTGATCATTTTGTGTTTTACCATATTGTAGTTTCACTTAACTTTATAACATTTTCCCTATGCTCTTCTAAACCCTTCCTAATCATAATAATATTTAGTAGTTCCATAATAATCCATTAGATTCTTTCATGTAGTCAAACCGCCATATAATAAGACACTTTATTTTTAGATTAGGGATTTTTGAAGGATTTTTTTTTTTTCCTCATTTCAAGTAAGAGTTTTCTGAAGTATATTTCTTTTTTTTTTCTTCTAATTTTATTTTATTTTTAAACTTTACAATATTGTATTGGTTTTGCCAAATATCAAAATGAATCCGCCACAGGTATACATGTGTTCCCCATCCTGAACCCTCCTCCCTCCCCATACCATCCCTCTGGGTCGTCCCAGTGCGCCAGCCCCAAGCATCCTGTATCATGCATCGAACCTGGACTGGTGACTCGTTTCATATATGATATTATACATATTTCAATGCCATTCTCCCAAATCATCCCACCCTCTCCCTCTCCCACAGAGTCCAAAAGACTGTTCTATACATCAGTGTCTCTTTTGCTGTCTCGTATACAGGGTTATTGTGACC
>NW_011495071.1:17094328-17106546 GCF_000754665.1 Bison bison bison
TTAGTATACTGTATTGGTGTTTTTCTTTCTGGCTTACTTCACTCTGTATAATAGGCTCCAGTTTCATCCACCTCATTAGAACTGATTCAAATGTATTCTTTTTAATGGCTGAGTAATACTCCATTGTGTATATGTACCACAGCTTTCTTATCCATTCATCTATGCAAACTAGTACAGCCACTATGGAGAACAGTGTGGAGATTCCTTTAAAAACTGGAAATAGAACTGCCTTATGATCTAGCAATCCCACTGCTGGGCGTACACACTGAGGAAACCAGAATTGAAAGAGACACGTATGGGGAGGGGGGAGAGAGGAGGGTTCAAAAAAAAAAGTAAAAAAAAAAAAAATATATATATATAAAAAAAAAAAAAGAAAGACACACGTGTACCCCAATGTTCATCACAGCACTGTTTATAATAGCAAGGATTTTTTTAAAAAATTTCCATCGTATAGCTTTCCTCCTAAATCCATAAATAAGATTCAGAGGATCAGGTAAATTATAAGATGTGTTATCTCTTTTAATCATTTACTTTTATTTATGAGGAGTAACTTACTTTGTAATTCTCTGAGGGCCCTTATTTATTTATTTAGGTCTTGTCTGTTCTTTAAATTATGCTTCTTAAAAATCTCCAACATTTTATGCCTTGGTTCTGCAAGTTGGGAGAGCGTTTCCTGGAATCTGTTTAAGAGAACCAGCTTTCTGGTAACATACTAGTTCAAGAAATTTGCCACCTTTGGTACAAGGCAGAAGGAGGTTTGGTTGTTCATCACCATGCTGTCTTGGCTTTCCTTCATTTATGGCTTTTCCAACACTTTTCATTTCATAATGTAGATCTGACTTTCTCTCTGGTATCGTACACCTTTTGCCTAAAGAATTTGCTTTAACTTCTCTTGTAGTGCAGATCTGTTGACAGTTAATTCTTTAGGTTTTTGATTGTCTGAAAAAGCCTTTATTTCTCCTTCAGTTTTGAAAGATATCTTTGAGGTATAGCGTTCTCGGTTGACAGTTTTTTCTTTTAGCACTGTAAAGATGTTGCTTCACTGTTCTCTGGCTTTCAGTACTATCAAGATGTTGCTCTTGTGCCTCTTTGTGGAGTGTGTCCTGTTTTCCTTCAGCTGGTTTTGGATTTTCTCCTTATCACTATAATTATAATTTCAGGTTTCAGTCATTTGATTAGGATATGCTTTAGTGTGATTTTCTTTATGTTTCCTTTGGTTATGGTTCATTGAGCTTCCTGAATATGTGGTTTTATAGTTTTTATCAAATATGAGAAATTTTTGGTTATTATTTCTTTAGCTACCTTTTTCTGTCTCCCCTTCTCTTTCCTTCTAGAGACCATATCTGGACACAAAGGATTATTACATTTATCCTTCCCAGGTTTCTGATAATTTTTTCATATCTGTATGCTGATCACAATGTGTAGATACATTTACATCACAATGGTGGAAAACAGTACAGAAAACCAAGGGACCGGTCTAGGTTAAAAGGGGCTCAAGAGAATAAAAATCAAATAAAATGTATGAACCTGGTCTTGGATTTAAAAAAAAAAAAATTTTGTGACAATTAGGAAGATTTAATTGAATTTGGAGTGTAGTAGATATAGTTGGGAATTGTTACATTTCTTAGGTGAGATAATGATACTATGATTATCCAGGAAACTGTCCTGAATCAAGAGATGTTTGCTAAAGCACTTATGAAGTAAAGATTCTTGCTTTCATACGTTAAGCCAAAAAAATTGTTGTTGTTGTTTAGTTGCTAAGTCAGAAGTCTGACTCTTTGTGACACCATGGACTGTAGACCACCAGGCTCTTCTGTCCATGGGATTTCCTAGGCTAAAATACTGGAATGGGTTGCCATTTCCTTCTCCAAGGGAACTTCCCAACCCAGAGATTGAATCCCCACCTCCTGCATTGCAGGCAGATTCTTTACCATTGAGCCACCTCAGAAGCCCAAGTCAAAAAAATAAATGTACATATATGGTTAGAATAAGAACACAGTTTTGGCAGAATATTAACAATTGGTGAAGTGTATCATTCTTGGGCTCCAAAATCAATGCAGACAGTGACTGCAGCTACAAGATTAGAAAGACACTTGCTCCTGAAGAATAGCTATGACACACCTAGACAGTGTATTAAAAAGCAAAGACATCACTTTGCCAACAAAGGTTGGCAAAGCAGTTCATGGGGTCACACAGAGTCAGACATGACTTGGAGACTGAACAGTAACAAAAAATCATTCTTTTAACTTTCCGAAGTTGGAAAGTGTGAGAGAAAATAGTTTTAAAATCTCTACTCAATCAGTTGGGGGTTAATGAAGGTTTTAGAGGATGGCAGGAAGGAGAAGGGTGTAAAAAAATAAAATCTAAAATATTCAGGTTAAGTGATATTAGGTTTAATTTCTTGGATTTTGAGTTATATTAAAGTGACATTATTGCATTTGGAGAAGCCTGACAATAAATAAACCATTTCTTTCCTTGTCTAGTCTTTTGTTGCTGAAGCAATGTTGCTCATGGCCACTATCCTACATTTGGGAAAATCCTCTCTTCCTAAGAAGCCGATTACAGACGATGATGTAGATCGAATCTCCTTGTGCCTCAAGGTCTTATCTGAATGTTCACCTTTAATGAATGACATTTTCAATAAGGAATGCAGACAGTCCCTTTCTCACATGTTATCTGCTAAACTTGAAGAAGAAAAATTATCCCAAAAGGTAAGGTATATACATGATAAAGGCATAAAAGTGCTTTGTGTTCTTTGTTGTTGATTTTTCAGTTCTCATGTGTGAGGAGTGTCTATGTTGAAGGCCTCCAAAAAGCTATCTTTTTTTTCCAAATTAATGAGAGTTGGTATATTGTTTTTGCAACACAGAAAGAATCTGAAAAGAGGAATGTGACAGTACAGCCTGATGACCCCATTTCCTTCATGCAACTAACTGCAAAGAATGAAATGAACTGCAAGGAAGATCAGTTTCAGCTGAGTTTGCTGGCAGCAATGGGTAACACACAGAGAAAAGAAGCTGCAGATCCCCTAGCATCTAAACTTAACAAGGTAATGATATATCAAATACACCAGTGGATTATTTAAATTGGCTGCTTAAGAAAGTACTAATCAAGAATTTGTTTGTCCTGCTGTTTATTGTAAAAGAAAAATAACTAGTACAGGATATTTTTTTGTCCTTACTGTGATTGATAGGTTCATTAAACGTGAATTGAAACTCAGTGGAACCTGATACTTTTCTATATGCTAGTACTATTAGTCCTGTGGCTGATTTCATAACTTGTTCCAGTTGTGTGTCAAATTACCGTAAACTAAAACATTGAGCCAAGGGATCCTGAGAGGTTAACTAGAGCTTTTAAAACGTAGAACACTAGCCTCCTCCTCCACACCCTGCCCTCAGGTTCTCCTGTCCCCTGCTACTTTAAACAGTGCAACTCCACTTTTATATTCTTAATGTATTGAGTTCCATATAAGATTTCATTAGGAAAATTATTCTTATATCTCTCTTTTCTCAAATATTAAATTTACACATCCATGACCTAGTTTAATCCTTCCTCTGTTAGATAAGTAAACAGTCTCAAATTGATTTTTTTGCCCAAGGTAAGATTAGTGGCAGAATAGGAACTACTAAAACACTTTCTCCCTTAAAATTGGTAATTGATATTGACAGTATTACAGTTATAAAATTTTTTCACTTTGTTTTTTGAAATTGTGGTAAAATTTACATAAAATCAAATTTACTCTCTTAACTTACTTAAATATATATATATATCAGTTGATTTGGCTGCATCAGGTCTCAGTTATGACACTTGCTTAGTTGCCCTGCAACATAAGAGATCTTAGTTGCCTGACCGGGGATCAAACCTTCATCTCCTGCATTGCAAGGTGGATTCTTGACCACTGGACTCCCAGAGAAATCCCCTCTTAACTGTTTTTAAGTGTCCAGTTCAGTGGCATTAAGTACATTGACATTATTATGTAACTATCAGCACCATCTATCCCCTGAACTATTTTCATTTTTCAAAACTGAAACTCTATGCCCATGAAACAATATTTCCCCATTCCCATCTTGCCTCAGCCCCTGGTAGTCACATTCTACTTTTTATCCCAGTAAATTTGACTATGCCGGGTACCTTACATTAGTGTAATCATACAATTTCATCCTTTTGTGACTGGTTTCTTAGTTCATTTAGCCTAATGTCTTCAAGGTTCATCCAGTTTGTAACGTGTCAGAATTTCCTTTCCTTTCAAGGCTAAATATATACCACATTTTGTTTATCTGTTCATCTGTTGATGGACACTTGGGTTGCTTCAAACTTTTGGTTGTTGTGAGTAATGCTGCCATGAAGGTGGATGTTTGGATATCTCTTTGAGGTCTACTTTCGTTTGTGTTAAACCCAGAAATGGAATTGCTGGATAGTATAGTGATTCTGCTTTAGTATTTTGAGGACCGCTGTACTGTTCCACGTAGCAGCTGCACTGTTTTACATTCCAACCTTCAATGCAGAAGGGGTTCTGATTTCTCCATCTTCTTGCCAACACTTACTTTTCATTTCTGTTATAGTAACGATCCTAATGGGTATGAAGTGACATTTTGTTTTACTTTTGATTTGCATTTCCCTAGTGATTAGTAATGCTGGATGTAATGTCTACTCAAGTCCTTTGAGAGTGATTTTAATCTGGTTGATTGTTTTCTATATGTTGAGTTGTAGGATTTCTTTATGTATTCTGGATACAAGTCGCTTATCAGATGTATGATTTACAAATATTTTCTTCCATTCTCTGGGTTGCCTTTTCACTGTGTTAATAATGTTCTTGGATGCACAAAAGTTTGTGATTTTTGATGTAGTCTAATTTACCTATTTTTTTCTTTTGCTGCCTATGTTTTTGGTGAAATGTTATGTTTTACATTTTTAAAATATTATATATACTCTGGATTTTTCTTTTCTTTATTTTTTTTTATGGAGTCGCAAAGAGTCGAACACGACTGAGCAACTGAACTGAACTGGATGTTCTTTTAAAAGTTTTGGTGGGGGTACATCTAAAAATTTATCTTCATGGAATTACAAGAATTTCTTGCTTGTAATTATTTTTCCCGAGTTTAAGTAACAACCAGTGAGTGTATGTGCTGAGGGATTTAACTGAAAATCTGTTCAAATCTATTCAGTTCCTAAGTTGAGATAATGTTTAATGTATTTGCTGAACATATTTAACATAGTAATGTGTAAGTTTCAATTACCATGTCTAAATTATAAAAGAATTTTATTATACCCATTTCGAATGACTGGTTTAATCTAAGTACATCTGTTAATCACCTAACATCCCTAGTCATTTGGCTAGGATATATTTGATTGTCTCAGTCATTTGATTGTTTTTGCCTGACAGGTTACCCAGTTGACAGGTTTCTCAGACCCTGTGTATGCAGAAGCCTATGTTCATGTCAACCAGTATGACATCGTCCTGGATGTACTTGTTGTGAACCAAACCAGTGACACCTTGCAGAACTGCACGTTAGAATTAGCTACTCTGGGTAAGGAAAGTTACCATAAAGGGAAAGTTTTATTATATGGTAAATCTTTATAACAGGTTACTAAGAGACATGTACAAGTTTTAGTATAAGAATTCTCTTGAGCTCTTTGTGACATTTTGAATCAAGTCTTAGTTTCTGAGCCTCTGTGATACTTTCTTATGCTTATGTTCTTTGGTACTCCTAGATAGGTTCATTCAGTGAGCTTGATCTAACATATGTCAGTTTTTTAAAATATACATAAGAACTGCTTATATTACAGATTCACCAGATAGCTTAGTTAGTTTCAATTGCCTTAGTGCAGAACAAGGTATTTTCTGAGTTCATAACTAAATACATACCCCATGTGTGGCCAAAGTAATACATCATCACATTTAGCAATGTGAGTTTTTTTCCTTCTTCTTAATAAAGACACATTAACGCATCTGGCTTTGAAGTTGGAAAATACAAATTGTAAATAGGAACAGTGCACTTTCCCTACAAAGTTCTATATGACTTAAGCAAGAGTTAAGAGGCTTTAAGAAATCAAGGGAGAACATAGTTCTGCCCTGTCTTCGTCAGCATAGCTTGAGTCCTACATAAAGAACTGATTCTTTCTTCAGGTTGGTTTATCTTTCTTTGTAATGGAGTGTACAGTTTAAGACTTAAGCTTTTTGAAAAGTTTGTATCCATTCACTGAAATAAAATGGTATGCCCCAAATACAACCCCCCCCACACACATAAACGAATTTAAATATACGATTATTCTGAGAAGCCTATTACCTTTTAAAAGAAAATGTGCATATTGATGTGAATAATAGTGTTAAATGATTTTTTTTATCCTCATATTTGAATCATAATCCTTCTTTTATTCCTTGTTTTACCAGAAACTATTGAGCTGTATTTTAAGGTTTTATGATTGGAGAGGTTAATATGTATGTCTTTTTAGCCACATCTAAATTTTTTTTCAGGGGACTTGAAACTTGTGGAAAAGCCGTCTCCTTTGACTCTTGCTCCTCATGATTTTGCAAATATTAAAGCTAATGTCAAAGTAGCATCAACAGAAAATGGAATAATTTTTGGTAATATAGGTAAGGAATTGTTTTATAGCCTGTGATGTTTGGATGTTTTTATTAAGGAATTTCTGTAATGAGCAGCTGTGTGACATTTCTTGAGGACAGGACTTGAATCCATTCATTTATTGATTTATGGGACATCTGCTGTGCTATTCAGGGTTGTACTATGTTCTGGATGTACAGAAATGAGAGTCACTGTCCTCAAACTGTCAAGCAAGAGGAGAAGAATAAGTAATATAAAGTTACAATACAGTATGCTAAGAGCTAGGATATATACTATGTGCTTTGGGATCATAGGGGGAAAATGCTAACTATGGAAGGCTTTATAAAGGAGGAAGGAATGTTATCAACCGTTGAACTAAGTCTAGAACTGTGCACAGGTGTTTGTTTCCAAGCCACCTAGGGATTAGCGTGCACAAAGATATTTAGTCAATAAGCTCTCTTTTTTAAAAAAGCAGTTTCTGTGGTAGGAACAAAAAAATCTCTGTCCTCAATAGCTTCTAGTTCAGTAAGGGAAATAGATAATGTACAGTACACAATGTTAAGCACTGTGACAGAAGCCTGTGCTGGTGAAGTGGAAGTCTATGCAGAGATTCGGTTATTTCTCGCAGAGTGGTGGGGGGTTGGGAGGAGAGGCTTTGTGGAGGAGCTGAAGCTCAAGTGGGGTTTTGAAAGATCAGTACTTGGTCTACAGACAGAGATTCAGTTGAATCAAATGCAAGTAGTTTGATATACCTGGAGTTGAGAGTGGCCTAGAGCCTGATGGTAGAAAAGAGTGAGGTTGAGAAGATTAGTGGCAGCTGTACTATACTTGTCATGCTAAGAATTTCAGACTTGATCCTGGATATAAAGAGGAGCCATTAAGGAACTATTGGTGAATCACATGATTAAATATTTCTATGGCAGCGCTAAAGAAGACTGGAAGAGGCAGGAAGGTTAGCTAGTAGACTTGCAGTAGCCCAGGTGAGAGATGACAGAGAGTTTGAACCAGCACAGTAATGGCCAGGATGAAGAGAAGGGCTGAATATAATAGATATTAAGGGGGTAGAATGTCCAGGACATGGTTATTGATTTAACAGTAAGTGGCTAGAGCAACCCTCAGATTTCCTTCTTGGGTGTATTGGGTTGGTGTTTATGTTAATTACTGAAATGGAATACAGGAGAGAAGGACTGAGAGATTTAATAAATTAAACGGTCTTTAAGTTACTGAAGGGCAGTTTGAGATGAGCCTGGAACTTAACAGAAGGTCTAAAGTAGAGATGAATATTTGTTTTTAAACCATAGAAATGGAAGAAATTAACTAAAGAGGGCATAAAGAGTTAGAGAGGGGAGATTTGAAAACTGAATCCAAGAGAACAAGAATATTAAAAGCTGTTCAGAGTTTTTTATTCAGAGCAATATTAAAAGAAGGAGAAGCCTGTAAAGGAAGTGTGGTTAGAGAAGTAAGGAAAAATCTTGAAGATGTGTCCAAAGCTGCAGAAGATCTACAAGAAAGGTCCTTTAGGTTACCTATCAGTGATAGTAAAACATTGCTTACGGTGTGTCTTGGGCAGTAGTGGTAGGTTCAGGGCTACATTGGACTTGGAGAAATAAAGACAGTGAGTGTAGATCACTCTGAGTGTAGGACCTTGGTTTTGATAAGATTGAGAGGGGGCAGTAGCCAGACAAGAAGTAAAGGATGAGAGATTTTTTTTTGAAGATGAGAGAGCCTTGACTATGTTCATAAACTCTAGTGGAAGAAAATCAGTATGAAGGTAAAGACATTAAGAGTAAAAGAGGTGATGACTGATGGAGTGAGGTCCTAAACCAAAGCAGGCATCACGGATGGCAGCAAGTATTAACCTTGAAGAGGAGAGGCAGCAAAAGTGAGGTGGTGAAAGTTGATAAGTTGATTCAGAGAAAAATACATTTATTTTTAGACGTGGGGCTGAAAATTAAAGGAACTTATTCTTGGTAAGCTTGCTGCTGCTGCTGCTCAGTCGCTTCAGTCGTGTCTGACTCTGTGCGACCCCATAGACGGCAGCCCACCAGGCTCCCCCGTCCCTGGGATTCTCCAGGCAAGAACACTGGAGTGGGTTGCCATTTCCTTCTCCAATGCATGAAGGTGAAAAGTGAAAGTGAAGTCTCTCAGTCGTGTCCAACCCTTAGCAACCCCATGGACTGCAGCCCACCAGGCTCCTGCGTCCATGGGATCTTCCAGGCAAGAGTACTGGAGTGGGGTGCCATTGCCTTATAATGTGGGAACACTGTTACCTGTATGTCTTTCCACAGTGTCTATAACACATTGCAACTGCTATGTAAGCACTCATTGACTGAATCCTGGCCTCTGCCACTTAACCAGTTTTGTGACCTTGAGCAACCTAACTTTTCTGTTTTTGTTTCTCTATAAGATGGAAAGTAATAATACTGTAACTTGGGATTAATGGGAATATTAAATAAGTAATTAATTTGTAAAACATACACAATAGAGCTCAGTATTGAGTAAGCAGAACTATTTGCTAATATCATAGTTGTTATTTGGAAATATGAAAACTTTTAAATTAAAATTTGCCTTTGGTGATTGGGAATCTTTTTAAATTGCAGTTTATGATGTCTCTGGAGCAGCAAGTGACAGAAATTGTGTGGTCCTCAGTGATATTCACATTGACATCATGGACTATATCCAGCCTGCAACTTGTACTGATGCCGAATTCCGTCAGATGTGGGCTGAATTTGAATGGGAAAACAAAGTTAGTCCTTAAACTCCTTATCTTTCTTTTTGGCTAGTGTTGAGGGATTCTTTGATAAAATTAATCCCAGATGTGCAAAGCAAAGTCTTTCAGTATCTATGCTTACAAATTAGCCTTAACTGGAAAGCATGCAACTGGTTTGGTTAATTTACTGTTGTAAATTGGTGAGAGTAACAGTTCTATAATTAATCTAATTGTTCAAGACATTATAAACAATGTTCCATCCCTGTGTGTATGAATAGAAACTTACCATTGAATCAGTATCCGATAGAAGCTTTGCAAAGTCAGTGGCTTGCTAGCGAACTTTGTTCCTATGAGCCTTGATTTTTATTAGAACTATTTTATGTACAGCATGTTGACGGTCTATGAAGTTATCTGTACTCGAAAGTTCTGATACCAGCCTACAGTTTGTTGGATTTTGTAGATGTCATTTACTTTTCATTGCCCACCCTTTCCCCTTAAGTACTTGGAAGGAGGTTTTAATAGGACACATAAGTGATTGTTTTATCAGCCCCAAGATAAGAAATTCATAGCTTTCTCTCTGTTAAAAGTATAATCTCTTGACTTTTTTTCCTCTTCCTCTGTACAGGTGACAGTTAACACAAATATAGTTGATTTAAATGACTATTTACAGCACATATTAAAGTCAACCAACATGAAATGCCTCACTCCAGAGAAGGTAAGATTTGCCTGGGTACTTCTTAAATCTGATACAGAGTAATGGTAGATTCTTGGCTTTCTTGTATTTTCTGTAGTATATTGTGTTTTTACTTAGCCTGAGAAAAGCAGTGTCATTCTGGACTAGTTAGAAAAAACTATACCGTAGAATGTGTGAATCTGCTTACTGCTTTCTACTGAAATAGGAGCAGTATCTGCTTGTCCCTAGAGCAGTGACCCAACTAAATAGTCAGATTGACTTTTCAGTCTTCTCCCTTTTAACTAAAAACTTTATTCCAGAGTGTACTAGATTAGAAAATGTCCATGACCTCTTCTTTTGATTCTGATTGTGGGTCAGAATATATCTGATCAAGTATGGAATTGTTAATGTATTCTGATTTTTTGCTATGTTTGTGTATGTATGAAAAAAAGACTAGAGAAAAAGACCAAAAACTGAAGCTGAGAATGTAAGGAAGTTTTCTTTATAAAATTTCTGCTAATGTTGTGATAGTGATTTAATCAGTGAAAGAATACTGCCAGACCAAGTCAAGTAGGCTTTAATTCATGTTAGTCTATTCAACAGATAGTGAGTCTGATAAATACTGTATGCCCGATACTCTGTGAGCTGCTGGATATACAATAATGAAGAAAATAAAAATAGTCTCTTTCTTCATAGAGCTTAAGGTCTGGTGTAGGAGGCAGTCAAACAACTCTAAACAAAGAATATAGAAATGCAAATTAGGATAAGTGCTGTTTCTTTAAGATCAAGTTTATCGAGATACAGACAACAGTAAAGCTCACACATTTTACATGTATAGTTCTGCTAGTATCAACAGGTTCATACAGTCATGTATGAATAAGTGGTGAATAAGCTGCTTTAAGTGGTGATAATTTACCTGTGCTGTTTAGTCTTGCTTATGTGTAGTTCTCTAGTATTAAGTTTATCCCAAATTTCTTGCAGGCACTTTCTGGTTACTGTGGCTTTATGGCAGCCAACCTCTATGCTCGTTCCATATTTGGAGAAGATGCACTTGCAAACGTTAGCATTGAAAAGCCGATACAACAGGGACCAGAGGCCCCTGTTACTGGCCACATAAGAATCCGTGCAAAGAGTCAGGTAACGGTTGCTTTTTTTTGAGATGGTCTCTGAACTGAATACAAAGAGAAAGAATCTGTGTCTCTCTCATTTCTATATATAGTGTCCTCTGGCATACTAGTGTTTTGTGCATTGCTAGTGCTCAGTTGCTCACTTGTGTCTGACTCTTTGCAACCCCGTGGACTGTAGCCTGCCAGGCTCCTCTGTCCGTGTGATTTTCCAGGCAAGAATACTGGAGTGAGTTGCCATTCCCTTCTCTGGGGGTCTTCCCGACCCAAAGATTGAACCCACATTTCCTTCATTGGCAGGTGGATTCTTTACCACTGAGCTACGTGGGATGCCAACCATCTTATGTAAAGTCCATTTAAATATACAATTTTATATACTTTCATCTCAATTCTGTAAATTTTTATCCCTTTAACCTTTGTTTTCATTTGGGATCCAATGAACAAGCTTGGTCTTAGAGGAGTTTTATAAGTTTTTTTTTTTTCTTTTTCCCTGTCCATTTTAGTGACCTTTGTATAAAAAGTTCTGGCATCTCCAGAGTGAGATTGAGCTGAGGAGTTCTTGCCCTTTGGTCTAACTGTTGCCCCAATAATTACTGGTCAAATATCTCAGTGCAAATTTTTGTAGCCTCTTAAAAGCATATTTTAAAACTGGGTAAATAGAACAGATGTGTTTGGCTGTTAATGTTGGGGACCACTGGGGGTCCCTTTTGGCCCATTTAACCTCAGGTAGGGTATAATATCAAATCTTGCTTTAATCACATAAATGCCCATTTTATTTATCCCATTTTAAATAACCACTAAAGATTTCTTTATTCTTGTGAAATAACTCTTCCTAAGAAAAAACCTCTACCTTGTTGGAAATTATAGCCAGTCTTTACTTACAGACTTTTATTGTTGACATTAGATGCTTATATATATGTATATATATACAATTCTTGTATTTATAATATATATTATTCATATCTATAATATATATTTATAATATAATTATATATTTGTTTTAATATTTATAACGATATTTTATATCTATAATATATACTATTTTAATATTTCTAATGATATAATTATATATCATATATATGATCTAATACAACCTCATTCTGGCTCAGATGGTAAAGAATCTGCCTGCAATGCAGGAGACCTGTCTC
>NW_011495071.1:17106646-17139726 GCF_000754665.1 Bison bison bison
AGACAGCAATGCAGGAGACCTGGGTTTGATCCCTGGGTCAGGAAGATCCCCTAGAGGAGGGCAGGGCAGCCCACTCCATTATTCTTGCCTGGAGAATCCCCATGGACAGAAGAGCCTGGCGGGCCACAATCCATGGGGTCTCAAAGAGTCGGACACAACTAAGCGACTAAGCACACACACATATTTATAATAACCATACTTGGTAAAGAATACACCTGCAGTGCAGGAAACCCCAGTTTGATTCCTGGGTCGAGAAGATCTGCTAGAGAAGGGATAGGCTACCCACTTCAGTATTCTTGGGCTTCCCTGGGGCTCTTGGGCTTCCCTGGGGCTCAGCTGGTAAAGAAGCTGCCTGCAGTGCAGGAGACCTGGATTTGATCCCTGGGTTGGGAAGATGAGAAGGGAAAGGCTACCCACTCCCATATTCTGGCCTGGAGAATTCCATGGACTGTATAATCCATGGGGTCACAAAGAGTCAGACATGACTAAGCAACTTTCGCTTTCACTTTTCACTCTTGAAATATAACTGCTTCCTTTAATAAATGGCCCACCTTTTGGGTCTGTCATTCTGGTTTATTTGCAGTCAGATTAATTCCTGTGGAGTGTTTGTGAATGTATTCTTTAGTTTTTTGAAATCTAGTGACTCTGTCAATCTAGCACTACAAGTACTTAACCAAGTGAAGCTTTGTTGAGTCTTTTTGTACATCCTAGTTTCAGTGTTGGTTGGTATCATTGAGTGGGGGCTTGGTAAGATGGAATAACCTACTGATTACATACGGTTTTAATAATTATGTATAAACATCTTCATTCTTTCTTACAGGGAATGGCCTTAAGTCTTGGAGATAAAATCAACTTGTCTCAGAAGAAAAATAGTATATAAGAATAAACAAAAAAGTCTTTGCAGCTTTACAGTTAAAATCTAGGTATGGGCTTACTGGACTCCAACATCTTTTGTACTCTTTTTGTGCTTTGTGTTATATAGAATCTGAGTTCATGCTGAATGCATTCCAGCCAATAATTTATAGCCTTTCCCTTAAATCAAGATTGATTTTAAAATTATAGTTTGTCTTTTGTCTTAACAGTTTTGAATGCTGTCCTCAAAGTATATAATGTTTCTCACATGTATCAAGACCATTTTCACAGTACAATAAACAGATCTGTTCCTAAGTCTTTTGTTGTTTTATGAATAAATGTGTAATTACATAATTTTAGTTATGTAACAATGAATTTCTTTTAGTTGCATTATAGATTTCTATTATAAATTTAAATTGCTGTTTGAGTTGTGAATATATGAACTTTTTTAAGAGAATTTAAAGATACAGTGATATGAAATGAGATAGGCCTTGATTTACTTGATTAATGGTTGCTGCTGCTGCTGCTGCTGCTAAGTCGCTTCAGTCATGTCCGACTCTGTGCGACCCCATAGACGGCAGCCCACCAGGCTCCCCCGTCCCTGGGATTCTCCAGGGAAGAACAATGGAGTGGGTTGCCATTTCCTTCTCCAGATTAATGGTTACTGACTTAATATTCTGACATCAGTTTATCTAAAAATGCCTCATCGTGTTCTAAAGGGCTTTTCTCTGAAATTTGGGTTCTAGAAGAAAGTATCAAATACCTTGAGAAAACAGATCCATGTTCATTTTATCTTTTAATTAATTTTTATTGGCGTGTAATTGATTTACAATGTTGTGTTAGTTTCTGTTGTACAACAAAGTGAATCAGCTGTATGTGTACATATATCCCCTTTTTTTTAAGATTTCCTTCCCATTTAAGTCACCACAGAGCATTGAATAGAGTTTCCTGTGCTATACAGTAGGTGCTCATTAGTTGTCTATTTTATACATAGTAGTCTATAGATATATATATTCCAGTCTCTCCATACTCCCACTCCCCTCTTCCCCTTTGGTATCCATATGTTTGTTCTTTACGTCTGTGTGTCTATTTCTGCTTTGCAAATAAGTTCATCTGTAAAAATTTTTCTAGACTCCACATATAAGTGACGTTGTATGATATTTATTTTTCTGACTTCACTCTATATGACAGTCTCTGGGTCCATCCATGTCTCTGAAAGTGGCACAGTTTTGTTCCTTTTTATGGCTCATATTCCATTATATATGTGTATCACATACTTTTTATCCATTCCTCTGTTGATGAACGTTTAGGTTGCTTCCATGTCCTGGCTATTGTAGACAGTGCTGCAGTGAACATTAGGGTACATATATAGTTCTAAATTACTGTTTTCTCCAGGTATATGTCCAGGAGTGGGATTGCTGGGTCATGTAGTAGTTCTGTTTTTAGCTTTTTAAGGAATGTCCACACTGTTCTCCGAAGTAGCTGTACCAACTTACACTCCCACCAACAGTGTAGGAAGGTTCCCTTTTCGACATACCCTCTGCAGCATTTATCGTTTGTAGATTTTTTGATAATGGCCATTCTGAGCAGTGTGAGGTGATGACTTCATTGTAGTTTTGATTTGCATTTCTTTAATAATTGGTAATGTTGAGTGAACATTTTTTTCATGTGTTTGTTGGCCATCTGTATCCATCTTCATTTTAAAAAGAGGATTATAAACTGCCTAAAATAAACATACTATTCTTAATTATTCTGAATCATAGTGAAAAGCAGATAATCCAAAATAGATTTTTAATCTTCACATTTAGCTTTGGGTGTTCCTTTATGTTTGTCAGGAATTAAGTTGCTTCCAGCCAGCCAGTTACTGAAGCTGCACTGGGAGCATTCAACTCCAGAGGATTCAGAGAGCTGTCCTGTTTCCATGTTGCCTCTGTGCCTCACCTTCTCCTCCCTTTTCTCTCATTTTATGCCAGGGCTGGGCACCATCCCCAGGATGATTCTAAATGCCTTTGTGAGCTGAGTTCAGTTCCCTCAGGTCAGATTGTGTTGTTCTTTTGGCCCTTGCTTTCCTTGGGGATGACTGAGATAGTCTGCTCTTTTACCTAAGTCTGAACATTAAACTATTACACTTTGCCTTCCAGCTAAGATTCAGGCTGCATTCAGGATGAGTCCATAGATCAGGTCTGTGAAAGAGTGAAAGCGGCATCTCCTATTTCAGCACTTGAGTGAGAATGAAATGATTTGTTTGAAGTGTGAAGGAGACGGATACATCGTATGATGTCAGAAACTTTGAAGCCACTTGCTTTTTTAATCAAATGAACCAGGGGATCATAGGGCATTTGAGATTCCAGAACACCAAGATCTCAAAGCAGAGTCAGTGGCTACCAAATAGGAAAGATACTGGGAATGCTAAAAAGGGATCGGGTGGGTGCAGTGTCCAGCGTTAGAGATTTGTGATGAGAGCAGAACAACTGATGCAGTTTCGGATTAAATCATTTCCCAGGCTCTGTTCCCATGAATATTAGTTTCCTTGATGCCATTAGATATTATGAGAGAAAAGGGATTCCACAGTCAAGTCAGTTTGGAAAAGCTTTATATTGTTCTGTATTGGTGTTTCACCACCCACATTAGCATACTGAAAATGTTGAGAGGTCCTTCAGTAAAGTTTGGTTTAACCCAGCATATCTTAATCTTATATAACCAGGGAATCCTTTTTCTATAGAACACCTATTGATGATAACACAGGACAGGAAAAGTGGCTTAGCACATTAAAGATTTTGGTTTTGTGTTCACAACCATGATTTCATGTTAAATCTCAAGGGTTTATCTTTCTGTATGTCCAAAAATATATCTCTGTTGATACGCTCAGAAAATTGTCTAACACTCTGGTCAATTTTCTTGGGCTAAAATTGGTTCACATGGCCATTTTCTTAAATTCATAAATAAGGAGAACAAAAGAGAAAAAAGTTAAAACAGTTGTCAGATATCGATACTACATTAAGATATTTATACTTTATTAGCATTTTATTGGTTTTGTGCCTTTACTAAATGTAAATTGAGTGGGATAGCACTGTTTAGAAAAGCTGTTTACATTGTGCTCTCAGTTGGGATTTAAAATACACTTTATATGCTCACATTTCTTTGCATTGTTCATGTAAGAAGGCTTTTTCAATAGAACGGGAAAGACTAGAGATCTCTTCAAGAAAACTGGAGATATCAAGGGAACTTTTCATGCAAAGATGGACAAAATAAAGGACAGAAATGGTAAGGACCTAGCAGAAACAGAAGATCTTACAAAGAGATGGCAGGAATGTGCAGAACTAGACCAAAAAAAGGCCTTAATGATAACCACAATGGTGTGGTCAGTCACCTACAGTAAACATCCTGAGAGAAACAGAAGATCTTACAAAGAGATGGCAGGAATGCACAGAAGAACTATACAAAAAAAGGCCTTAATGATAACCACGATACTGTGGTCAGTCACCTACAGTAAACATCCTGAAATGTGAAGTCAAATGGGCCTTAGGAAGCATCACTACAAACAAAGCTAGTGGAGGTGATGGAATTCCAGTTGAGCTATTTCAAATCCTAAAAGATGATGCTGTTAAATTGCTGGATTTAATTAATGTGTCAGCAAATTTGGAAAACTCAGCAAATAGCCCAGAGGTAAAGAATCTGCCTGCAATGCAGAAGATGCAGGAGGTGTGGGTTCGATTCCTGGGTGGGGAAGATCCCCTGGAGGAGGAGGCAACCCACTCCAGTATTCTTTCCTGGAGAATCCCAAGGAAAGAGGAGCCTGGCATTCTACAGTCCAAGGGGTTGCAAAGAATCAGACGTGACTAAGTAACTGAGCATGTACCTTAGTGGCTATAGGACTGGAAAAGGTCAGTTTTCATTCCAGTCCCAAAGGGCACTTCCAAAGAATGTTCAAACTACCATATAATTCGCTCATTTCACATACTAGCAAAGTAATATTCAAAGTCCTTCAAGCTAGGCTTTTCAATAGTACATAAACCAAGAACTCCTAGATATATAAGCTGGGTTTAGAAAAGATAGGAACCAGAGATCAAATTGACAACATCCATTGGATCATAGAAGAAGCTAGAGAATTCCAGAAAAACATCTGCTTGATTGACTGTGCTCAAGCCTTTGACTGTGTGGATCACAACAAACTGGAAAACTCTTCAAGAGATGGGAGTACCAGACCACCTTACCTGTCTCCTGAGAATCCTGTATGCAGGACAAGAAGCAACAGAACCAGAAATGGACAATGGACTTGTTCAAGATTGGGAAAGGAGTATGTCAAGACTGTATATTGTCACCCTGTTTATTATCTGACATGCAGAGTACATCATCCAGCCAGGTTGGATGAGGTACAATCTAGAATCAGGATTTCCGGGAGAAACATCAACCTGAGATATGCAGATGATACCACCAATGGCAGAAAGCAAAGTGGAACTGAAGAGCCTCTTGAGGGTGAAAGAAGAGTGAAAAAGCTGGCTTAAAACTCAAATACAAAAACCTAAGATCATGGCATCCACTTCCATCACTTGATGACAAGGAGATGGGGGGAAAGTGGGAACAGTGACAGATTTTCTTTACTTGGGCTCAAAAATCACTGTGGACAGTGCCCGCATCCACAAAATTAAAAGGTGCTCCTTGGAAGGAAAGCTATAACAAACCTAGATAGCATATTAAAAAGCGGAGACATCACTTTGCTGACAAAGGTCCATATGGTTTTTCCAGTAGTCTTGTACAGATGTGAGAGTTGGACCATAAAGAAGGCTGAGGGCCAAAGAATTGTTTTTGAACTGTGGTGTTGGAGAAGACTCTTGAGAGTCCCTTGGACAGCAAGGAGATCCAACCAGTCCGTCCTAAAGGAAATCAGTCCTGAATATTCACTGGAAGGACTGATGCTGAAGCTGAATCTCCAGTACTTTGGCCCCCTGATGCGAAGAGCCAGCTCATTAGAAAAGACATTTATGCTGGGAAGATTGAGGGCAGGAGGAGAAGGGAGCAACAGAGGGTGAGATGGTTAGATAGCATTATCTACTCAATGGACATGAGCTTAAGGAAACTCCAGGAGATGGTGACGGACAAGGAAGCCTGGCGTGCTGCAGTCCATGGGGTCTCAGAGTGGGGCAAGACTTAAATAACAGCAATGCTCACATTATAAAATATCATATAATTAGGACCATAATATCTAGTAAGAGGATAAGCAAAGTATCTGATACCAGGTAAGAGCTTAATATATAAATGTATTGAGTAAGTGTGTAAATCTTACAAGAAAATTAAATGGCCTTGATATTTTGCTGTCTTGACACTAGAGGGAGCCATGTGCAGTTACTTTCATTTTGGGATTAGAAGAGATTGGAGTTTAGAGTTTTTTATACAAAGAAAAACCAATATAATTTTTTTTTTATTAGCAAGGAGATTGATATTTGTGATATTTTGCTAGCTGTGAAAAAATTTTCCACTTGATTTGTAAATAATATAGAAAACAAAGGAATTTGTTTTAGGATACCTAAAGTGACAGACGGAGAAGGCAACGGCAAGCCACTCCAGTACTCTTGCCTAGAAAATCCCATGGATAGAGGAGCCTGGTGGGCTGCAGTCCATGGGGTCCCTAGGAGTCGGATGCAACTGAGCGACTTCACTTTCACTTTTCACTTTCACACAATGGAGAAGGCAATGGCAACCCACTCCAGTGTTCTTGCCTGGAGAATCCCAGGGACAGCGGAGCCTGGTGGGTTGCTGTCTAGGGGGTCGCACAGAGTCGGACATGACTGAAGCGACTTAGCAGCAGTAGCAGCAGCAGCAAAGTGACAGAACCAAAATTATTTTTTAAATATGTATTTATTTATTTGGCTGTAATGGGTCTTAATTGCAGCAAATAGGATGTAGTTCTCTGAAAGGAAGAAGTGGAAGTGATAATTGCTCAGTTGTGTCCAACTCTGCGACTCCATGAATTGTAGCCCATCAAACCCAGGCCCCTAGGCCTGGGAGCGCAGAGTCCTGGCCACTGGACCACCAGGGAAGTCCCCAAAATATTTTTGAAAACTCAAATAACATCAAGTATGAAGTATCTGTGTTATATATTGGATAAAGTAAGTAGTTCTACTGGTGACCTTTTTCTTCCACACTGGAGAATGTCCCTTAGCTTATAATTTATATCCTTTCCCTCAAACCAAGATCAAGTTTACAATTACAGTCTTTTGTCCTAATAGTTCTGAGTGCTGTCCTCAAAGTAGGGTCAGGCATATCATCTCCCTGCCTTACAGTCCTCTCCAGACTCTGTTATCTTTTCCCATCCTTGAACATCACTCTCTACCCTCAGGAATCTCAGGAGCCTGACGTGGTAACCAGCTACAGTGCAGAAGTTCAGTTTAGAATCAGAAGAAGTGTAGAATCCTGTCTGAATGTACTTGTTTTGTGGTCTTAGACAATCGTGAATAGCTAATTTATTGAGTGCTTACATGTGTCAGGCATAGCACTGAGTGCTTTTTCAGTGGCATATATAACCCCTCAGTGACCCTTATCAGGCACATATTATTAAAATCATCATTTACAGATGATGATTACAGTCATAAGAGAGGGTGTTACTTCCTATCAAGGTTTAATTTTAAGAGTCAACTCAGGTATAAAGCCTTCTGACACAAGAACCTTGCAACTAGTCATACATTGACACTACTGCCTCATCTCTTTGTGCTTCAGTGTCCTCATTTGTGAGATGCTTATAATATCTGGAGCTTCCCTGGTGGCTCAGACGGTAAAGAATCTGCCTGCAATGCAAGGGACCTGGGTTTGATCCCTGAATCTGGAAGATTGCCTAGGAAAGGGAACGGCTACCCACTCCAGTATTCTTGCCTAGAGAATTTCATGGACAGGAGCCTGGCAGGCTACGAATAGGAGCCTGGCAGTTCACAAAGACTCGGACACAACAGAATGACTAAAACTTTCACACTTTCACTAAAATGTCTATTTCATAGAATTGATGTGAGGGATGAAATCATAGATTGTATTATACATTGGCACATAGTAGATGTTAGTAAGTATTCACTCATTTCTTTCCCCATTCACATTCCTTACACTACAGAAAAGACTGAAACCTATTCTTCAAACTATCTTCATACCTCCCTCAGAATTTAAATACTAATTATGTACTCTGTTTGAATGCTTTTTTTTTTCTTTTCTTAACATCAGAAACTTACTTAGAAGAAGCTTCATTTCTCAAGAATTCTTTATAATAGTATTCATCATGTCAGTTTTTTAATTAGCTTTAGCACTTTTGCATATAAACTGTTGTTTTCACACTTAAATGAAACTGTCACAACCCATACGCCTCATGTGATAGATGGTCTTTGATGAACATACTGGTTTTATTTGCTTTCAGGATGATAGTAGAATGATTAACAACTGAGTACAGAAATATGTGCAGCTAGATCACAGTAACAATTATTTAGAATTGCTCGCTTGGATCAAAAGTCACTTCTGATAATTGACCACTTTCTCTTGTTTTCTCTATCTAGCATGACAGAATCTCTTTGATTAAGAAGTTAGTTATGCAGTGACAAAAGCAGGCAAGTGGGATTGTGCCTTTTATCTGATTCTGTATATAATTGTGGGATTCTGAGAAAACTATGTATTTTTGATTATAAACCCAACAAAATACACAAAGTAAATGCAGCATGGTGGGCTGAA
Source organism: Bison bison bison (assembly GCF_000754665.1). NCBI lineage: Eukaryota > Metazoa > Chordata > Mammalia > Artiodactyla > Bovidae > Bison > Bison bison. Next base: position 17,115,200 of record NW_011495071.1, read on the forward strand.
ACACCCCTAAATGAGATTCTTCCTAAATTGAATCTCAGTTCTCTAACTTTCTGAAAATTGATGTATCTATTTGGGTCTATCTCTTTATCTGTAAAATGAAATAATAACTGACTCCAGAGTTTCTAGTTCAAAAAATTCATACTAAGAAGCCTTGTGTTTTTACATATACTTGTCAACAAACCTTGTAAATCAACTGGGATATCAGTTCAGTTCAGTCGCTCAGTCGTGTCCGACTCTTTGCAACCCCATGAATCGCAGCACACCAGGCCTCCCTGTCCATCACCAACTCCTGGAGTCTACCCAAACCCATGTCCATTGAGTTGGTGATGCCATCCAGCCATCTCATCCTCTGTCATCCCCTTCTCCTCCTGCCCCTAGTCCTTCCCAGCATTAGGGCCTTTTCCACTGAGTCAACTCTTCATATGAGGTGGCCAAATTATTGGAGTTTCAGCTTCAACATCAGTCCTTCCAATGAACACCCAGGACTGATCTCCTTTAGGATGGACTGGTTGGATCTCCTTGCAGTCCAAGGGACTCTCAAGAATCTTTTCCAACACCACAGTTTAAAAAGCATCAATTCTTCAGCTCTTAGCTTTCTTTATAGTCCAACTACATCCATACATGAGTACTGGAAAAACCATAGCTTTGACTAGATGAACCTGTGTTGGCAAAGTAATGTCTCTGCTGTTTAATACGCTGTCTAGGTTGGTCATAAATTTTCTTCCAAGGAGCAAGTATCTTTTAATTTCATGTCTGCAGTCTCATCTGCAGTGATTTTGGAGCCCAAAAGCATAAAGTCTGTCACTGTTTCCACTGTTTCCCCATCTATTTCCCATGAAGTGATGGGACCAGAAGCCATGGTCTTAGTTTTCTGAATGCTGAGTTTTAAACCAACTTTTTCACTCTCCTGTTTCACTTTTATCAAGAGGCTTTTTAGTTCTTCTTTGCTTTCTGCCATAAGGGTGGTGTCATCTGCATATCTGAGGTTATTGATATTTCTCTCCGCAATCTTGATTCCAGCTTGTGCCTCATCCAGCCCAGCATTTCTCATAATGTACTCTGCATATAAGTTAAATAAGCAGGGTGACAATATACAGCCTTGACGTACTCCTTTTCCTATGTGGAACCAGTCTGTTGTTCCATGTCCAGTTCTAACTGTTGCTTCCTGACCTGCATACAGATTTCTCAAGAGGCAGGTCAGGTCATCTGGTATTCCCATCTCTTAAGAATTATCCACAGTTTGCTGTGATCCACACAGTCAGAGGCTTTAGCATATTCTATAAAGCAGAAATAGATGTTTTTCTGGAACTTTCTTGCTTTTTCAGTGATCCAATGGATGTTGGCAATTTGATCTCTGGTTCCTCTGCCTTTTCTAAATCCAGCTTGAACATCTGGAAGTTCACGGTTCACATACTGTTGAAACCTGACTTGGAGAATTTTGCGCATTACTTTAATAGCATGTGAGATGAGTGCAATTGTGCAGTAGTTTGAGCATTCTTTGGCATTGGCTTTCTTTGGGATTGAAATGAAAACTAAACTTTTCCAGTCCTGTGGCCACTGGTAAATTTTCCAAATTTGCTGGCATATTGAATGCAGCACTTTCACAGCATCATCTTTTAGGATTTGAAATAGCTCAACTGGAATTCCATCACCTCCACTAGCTTTGTTTGTAGTGATGCTTCCTAAGGCCCATTTGACTTCACATTTTAGGATGTCTGCCTCTAGGTGAGTGATCATACCGTCATGATTATCTGAGTCATGAAGATCTTTTTTGTGTAGTTCTGGTATATTCTTACCACCTCTTCTTAATATCTTCTGCTTCTGTTAGGTCCATACCATTTCTGTCCTTTATTGTGCCCATCTTTGCATGAAATGTTCCCTTGGTATCTCTAATTTTCTTGAAGAGATCTCTAGTCTTTCCCATTTTATTGTTTTCTTCTATTTTTTTGCACTGATCGCTGAGGAAGGCTTTCTTATCTCTCCTTGCTATCTTTGGAACTCTGCATTCAAATGGGTATATCTTTCCTTTTCTCCTTTGCTTTTCGATCCTCTTCTTTTCTCAGCTATTTTTAAGGCCTCCTTGGACAGCTGTTTTGCTTTTTTGTATTTCTTTTTCTTGGGGATGGCCTTGATCCCTGTCTCCTGTACAGTGTCAGGAACCTCTGTCCATAGTTCTTCAGGCACTCTGTCTATCAGATCTAATGCCTTGAATCCATTTCTCTCCTCCACTGTATAATTGTAAGGGATTTGGTTTAGGTCACACCTGAACGGTCTAGTGGTTTTCCTACTTTCTTCAATTTAAGTCTGAATTTGGCAATGAGTTCATGATCAGAACCACAGTATAGAGCTTCTCCATCTTTGGCTGCAAAGAATATATAATCAATCTGATTTCAGTGTTGAGTATCTCGTGATGTCCATGTGTAAAGTCTTCTCTTGTGTTGTTGGAAGAAGGTGTTTGCTATGACCAATGCATTTTCTTGGCAAAACACTATTAGCCTTTGCCCTGCTTTATTCTGTACTCTAAGGCCAAATTTGCCTGTTACACAAGGTGTTTCTTGACTTCCTACTTTTACATTCCAGTCCCCTATAATGAAAAGGACATCTTTTTTGGGTGTTAGTTCTAGAAAGTCTTGTAGATCTTTATAGAACTGTTCAGCTTCTTCAGCGTTACTGGTCGGGGCATAGACTTGGATTACTGTGACATTGAATGGTTTGCCTTGGAAATGAACAGAGATCATTCTTTCGTTTTTGAAATTGCATCCAAGTACTGCATTTCAGACTCTTTTGTTGACTCTGATGGCTACTCCATTTCTTCTAAGGGATTCTTGCCCACAGTAGTAGATATAATGGTCATCTGAGTTAAATTCACCTATTTAAGTGAATGGGTGAATCCATTTAAGTTCACTGATTCCTAAAATGTCGACGTTCACTCTTGCCATCTCCTGTTTGACCACTTCCAGTTTGCCCCGATTCATGGACCTAACATTGCAGGGTCCTATGCTCTTAACAGCATCAGACTTTGCTTCTATCACCAGTCACATCTGCATCAGGGTTTTGTTTTTGCCTTGGCTTCTCTTCATTCTTTCTGGAGTTATTTCTCCACTGATCTCCAGTAGCATATTGGGTACCTAACGACCTGGGGAGTTCATCTTTCATTGTCCTATCTTTTTGCCTTTTCCTACTGTTCATAGGGTTCTCAAGGCAAGAATACTGAATTGGTTTGCCATTCCCTTCTCCAGTGGACCACATTTTGTTAGAACTCTCCACCATGACCTGTCCATCTTAGGTGGCCCTACAGGGCATGTCTCATAGTTTCATGAGACAAGGGTATGGTCCATGTGATCTGATTGATTAGTTTTCTGTGATTGTGGTTTTCAGTCTGTGTGCATGATGGTGAAGGATGAAGAAAACAAAACAACCAATGGGATGACAGCCATGAGGTTTGTATGTCAAGGAGACCCAAGCCTCTCTGTTCTCTTGAATCTGGGGTCTCTTCTGAGTTGTGGGGCTTCACATGAAGAAACTTCACGTTCTGCTTGTCTCTTGCTAGGATGCTCTCTCCTAGAATATCAGGAGCATTGGTGTCAGAACACATTTCCCAGGGAAGTGAGAGGCATAGATTCAAAACCAAGTCTTTTGGCTTGCTTTCTCATGTGGTACTCAAAGATGACCCTGTATCTATGAACGCCCTCTGTGCTCTGCCACATAAATTGCTTCTGCTGCATATTATCCACTTATCTTGCTCCTAAGAAAATAATTGAGTACTTTCCTGTCTGTGATCACCAGAGAGAAATTTAGAAGTAAGCAAATAACCCTCCCTTCATTACTGGTAGTTGAACATCTCTTATAGTTACTGTGTTTTTAAAGTAAAGTTTAAGATAAACATATACAAGCATCATGGTTTAGTAAAGTTAACATACTTGGATTCAAAAGACTTGGTTTTGAATCTAGATGAAGCTGAAGGTCTTTTTAGGCACCATGATGGAGATGGAGCCCTGAAGAGGTCACCTGCTCACTGGGGCAGGAATCTGACATGATATAGATGCATGTATCTGTGGCCATCAATATTAGATGGTTGCTATAGAGAACAGCATTTTAGAGGAGAACTTTTAATGAAAAGTTGAATGTCACTGAAGGCTGGAACAGTCATATTAATCTGCTTTTACATATGCTTCAGGGAGAAGGCAATGGCAACCCACTCCAGTACTCTTGCCTGGAAAATCCCATGGACGGAGCAGCCTGGTGGGCTGCAGTCCATGGGGTCACTAAGAGTCAGACATGACTGAGTGACTTCACTTTCACTTTTCACTTTCATGCATTGGAGAAGGAAATGGCAACCCACTCCTGTGTTCTTGCCTGGAGAATCCCAGGGACGGGGGAGCCTGGTGGGCTACCATCTATGGGGTCGCACAGAGTCAGACACGACTGAAACGACTTAGCAGCAACAGCAGCAGCCCTCTAATGGAGAAGGATAAGAGGCTTATGGAAGCTTTCTGATGGGAGAGACTGACTAAGAGGGAAACTGGGTCTTGTTCTGATGGGAGGGGCCGTGCTCAGTAAATCTTTAATCCAATTTTCTGTTGATGGGTGGAGCTGTGTTCCCTCCCTGTTATTTACCTGGGGCCAAACTATGGTGGAGGTAATGAAGATAATGGCGACCTCCTTCAAAAGTTCCCATGCAGGCACTGCTACACTCAGTGCCCCCAACCCTGCAGCAGGCCACCACTGACCCACACCTCTGCTGGAGACTCCTGGGCAAGTCTGGGTCAGTCTCTTGTGGGGTCACTGCTCCTTTCTGCTGGGTCCTGGTGCACACGAGTTTCTCTTTGTGCCCTCCAAGAGTCTGTTTCCCCAGTCCTGTGTAAGTTCCGGCAGCTCTATGGTGGGGTTAATGGTGACCTCCTCCAAGAGAGCTTATGCCATACCCAAGTCTGCTGCCCCCAGAGCCCCTGCCCCTGCAGTAGTCCACTGCTGACCCATCCCTCCACAGGAGACACTGAACCACAGTTCTGTCTCAGTCTCTGTGGGGTCTCTGGGTCCTGGAGCACACAAGGTTTGTTTGAGCCCTCTGAGCCTCTCTGACAGGAATGGGGTTTGATTCTAAATGCGAATTTGCCCCTCCTACCATCTTGCTGGGGCTTCTCCTTTGCCCTTGGACGTGGCATATCTCCTCGCAGCTGCTCCAGCAATGCACAGCCACCACTCCAGCGCCTACCACTTGCTGGCTATTACCCAGAGATGCCTCAAAATCCACATTATGAAGTGAAACTTATGTTACCGCTCAGACTTGTTCCTCTGCTGAGTCTCTGGTTAGTTATGCTAGAAACCCAGTAGTCACTGTTAGCTCTATCGCCACCCCTTATATCCCATCAGACATCAAGCCCAGTGTTCTCCCTTCCTCAGTATTTTTCTCATCTTTTTTCCCCACTCCTATTGCCATTGCTCTGGTTTAGACTTTCATCATCTTTATTGTGTTCTGTTACAGTGGCCCAACTATAAACTTCACAAATGATTCTAAATTGAAAGCTGACACTGCAGTCCTGACCATACACAACAGTAGCTATGTGATTCTTTGACCTGGTCAGACCTTTCCCTGGTAATAACATTTTGGAAGACATAACTTAAAAAAGAAAAAAACATGTCCAAAAACTTTTACATGATAAAAAAACATTATAAATAATGAAAATTTAAAATGTTGAGACACCCTAAAATGAATATTGATAAGCAAATGGTGTTAAGTATATGATGTGTACCAGAGTCCCCAGTAGATAAGTAGATAAATATTTATTGAGTAACCAAATGAGTGAAGCCTGTAGCTATAGAGATAACAGTAGCCATAAGAGATAACAGGTTATGGATATGAAGTGTTAGGTGGGAAAGGAAGGGGTAAATTATGAGTTTGGGATTAACGTATACACCCTATTATGTATAAAATAGATAATCAACAGGTACCTACTGTATAGCACAGAGAATTCTACTCAGTATTTTGTAATAACTTGAAAGGGAAAAGACTCTGAAAAAGAATTCTTAATATATATTCATATCTTCCCTTCCCAGGGATCGAACCCAGGTTTCCCGCATTGTAGGCAGATGCTTCCTGGCTATTATATATAGGGAAGCCTATATATATATAGGGAAGCCTATATATTCATGTATTTATGTATAACTGAATCATTGTATTATTACCTGAAACTAACACAATGTAGTAAGTCAACTATGCTTCAGTTAAAAAAAAGAGTGTTAGATGAGAAAAAAGACCCCACTCTCTAAGAATGTCTCCTATATTGAGACGAATCAGGGTGTGTCATGGATATACTGCCTGTCTCTCTCTGAAGGTGAATAAAAAGTCAAAATATCACATCAGTCATGTCAGTGGTACCTCTTGAAAATAAATGCTGTTTACTGCCTCAAATCACTGGGTGTGCCTAAGATATTTCATTAGCTGGGGTCCCTTATTCTAGCTCTTGTGATTTTTAGATCTGTAATCTTGATGTCTTAAACCCACCCGGAGAGCTAGCATCTCCTTGTAAGTGAACACTGCATTCTCCTATAAAGAGGGTGGGGACTGAATCTTACCACATGGGGCTTCACCAGCCAGAATGTGGGGGAAATGCTATGTGGTTCAAAAAGTCTGTCCAGAAAATTTTCTGAACTCTGCTAAGCTATGCATATAGTTTCTTAAAGCCCAACAACATAAAGTGAATTTAATTAGTTGTAATCAAAATGTTCTTTCTATGAGGTTATTTAAGGTCATACTTTTTTTTTCCTAATGACCCCGTGCTTTGAGTAAAAGTATGATTATTACTCATGCTTTGAGTAAAGGTATGACTGTTAAGAGCTTATTTTCAAACATATCTGCTAGTATACTATAATTCACAAGCTGGACCAGTGTATTCCCACAGCTAATATCAAATAATGGTAGTCTTTTTTTTCCAGGCCCAAGAAAATTTGATAGAAGTTTGTCAATTTTATGTTTCTTCTCCATAAATGTTAAAACCAGCTCCCAAATTTTAAAAGTAATAAGCATTAGAGGAGTGTTTGAGCTTCCCTTTACTATCTTTACTCAGATAGTAAAGAATCTGCCTGCAACGTGGGAGACATGGGTTCGATCCCTGGGTTGGGAAGATCCCCTAGAGAAGGGAAAGGCTATCTACTCCAGGATTCTGGCCTACAGCATTCCATGGACTGTATAGTCTGCGGGGTTGCAGAGTCAGACACAACTGAGTGACTTTCACTTTCACTTTTCACTTTCAGGGGAGTGTTTGGCTAGCTGAATGTTCTTGATCTAATAACTTGTCTTTGTGACCATTTGTGCTCACGGTGGCTTTTTATTTTCTGCTAGTAAATTGTTTCTTGTTCATCAAATTGAATTAAATGTGTCACCATCATGGTGGCAACAAAGGACAACTTGATTTCTAGATGCTCCACCACTGGCCTAGGTGTCTGTGTGAAATGTAACTTACAAACTCAAGATGTTATTATGTAACTCACGCAGATTGTATACTCACAGGCGCTATTCAATGAAAATAAGTCTTGGTAAATGGAAGAATAAACCCAAGTTCAAGTAGTCCCTGGCTTATGCCTTTACCATAAAGAACTTTGGAAAAGCCATGGAAGAATGTGCCCTGGTCTGGGGCACTCAACCTGAAGTAAGATTTTCCTCTTATTTCCCCAGCCTAAGCCATAAGGCAGGGCATTACCAAGACCCTTGGGTTCTGACTGTAATACCTGTTGTAAGTGCTGTTCATTATCTTGAAGTTACGGAGGATGAGATACAATTTGGTGAGTATTTTAAGAATACCCAATCAAGGACTATTTGACAAGCTATGAGAACACAGAAAACTATCAGAGGAAAGTCAAGAAAATTTTCACAGAGATGACATTTGAACTAAGCCTTGGAAAGCATAAATTTGCCTGCTGAATGTCAGGTAAGGAATGGGAAGAAAGTATGGGGAAACTATCCAGCCACAGAACAACTGGATAAGTCACAGACATGCATAGCACAGAAAGGCAACTCCTATTCAACGTAAAGTGTGTTGGGGGCAGGTGGTGAGACTGGAAATGGTAAATAAGGATCCAGTTGTGAAGGCTGAGGCCTTTGAATTTCATCTTGCAGGGAATGAAGTACTGAGAATTTTAAGAAAGCAAGTGAAACGATCAGATTTGCATTTAGGAAGACCTCTGGCTACTGTTTGGAGAATAGTTTGGGGGTGTGGGAGACTAGTTAGGAGCCTGTCATATGAGTCAAATTACAAAATTATTATGACAGAATGAGAGGTGGAGAGTGGGATAGTGGTGGGGGCAGGTAGAAGCCTTTTTTAAAAAAAATTATAGGTTTGCCTAAGGGCAAAAGTTGCTCTGGTAAGTTAGGTTGGGTTGCCAAACCTGCTTTTCCTCATATATAAAGTGAAAATGATTATCATTACCCTTCCCATTCAAAAGGGTTACTGAAATTGCAATGAAATAAAATATATAAAGGTGTGGACAAATGAGTGGTGGAGTGGTTATCAGTAGTGTTTTATCTCTTAAAAAAAAAAAGTATTTCTTTTTGGATGCATCAGGTCTTAGTTGTTGCATGCAGGCTCCGGAGTTGCAGCATATGGGCTCAGAAGTTGCAGTGCATGGGCTTAGTCACCCCACGGCGTTTGGGATCTTAGTTCGCCAACCAGGGATTGAACCTGTGTCACCTGCATTGGAAGTCAAATTCTTAACCACTAGACCACCAGGGAAGTCCCCGTTAAATAGTATTTTTGTTGTGATCTTCATCCACAGCGCATATACCATGGGGCTGGGTGATGTGAAATTGCCTCTTTTATGGGCTTAAAAAAAAAACTACTAATAGCAATGTCATGTGATTCAACCTAATAGTTTGTGGATTACTTAGTTTTTCCTGTTACTTCCTGCCTGCTTTTAGGCCATATTATTGCCTTCTCTCTCTGTCTGTCTCTCTCTCTCTTTTTTTTTTTTAAAGATGAGCAATACATTTCATGAAGGGGATTTCCAGGAATGCTAGGGAGGCAAGTGTGGTAGAAAGAGTGCAGCCTTTGGAGTCAAGTAAACCTGGAATCAGATTTTCCTCTGTAATTTATTAACTGTGGTCTTGGGCAAGTCAGTCTGCTTCAGCCTAATTTTTTTTCTTCTGGAAATGGAAATAAATAATGCCTGCCTTGCAGGGTTATTAAATGAGAAAATTCATTCCTTGTTTGTGGCATGTAAAAAGTGTTGAATAAAAGTCTCAGCTCTTCCCTCCATACCCTCTCTTCCTTGGTCCTACTTGTTCACAGAGAGTGTGGCATAGAACTCTAGGTACCTGCTTCTTTGTGTCCCAGAAAAGCTGTTACAGCTGTCTACCAGGAATTTTGGTGTGTGTGAAAATTTTTCAGTTGTCATAACTTCAGGCCAAAACCTTTTAAATGAAGTGACCATTTAAACTATCAAACATCATTCCATGGGATTACTTTAGTGCATGATTTGTGTCAAATTTTTCCGGAATGCCACAAGCCTCATCACTTTTCACATCATTCAGGAAATTACTCATTTAGCCCACAGTTCCAATAAACTCATACATACAGGCTGTGCCATATTCCCCCGGAAGTGTCACCTTTTTTTTCTTTTAATATGATAAGTGCTGTGCAAAGGAAGTAGTAGTTATTTCCGTATATTCCTGACTCTGAATCCAACCCCAAAACGTAAACTCACAATTGCTGACCCTCCTTATTTCTAGGTTCCAGTAGCACAACTAGATTTCTGCCTCAGTTTCCTTGCTTAATATTTTTGTTCCCTGTTGAGTTTTGCTTTTGCATTAATTGAGTTTTTTTTTTTAGTTGAGCTTCTTCTTTATGCAAGACTATTCTTGTGACAGCTTGTATATGGTGAACAAGACAGAAAAATCTTTGCATTCATGAGTTTACATTTTTGTGCCAAAAATCAAATAAGATGTTTTCAGAGTGGATGAGTGTTACCAAGGAAGTAAATAGGCTAATGGGGTTGATAGAGCCTGGTAGATGGAGAATAACTTAGAAAGGTTGTCAGAGAAGTAAGGAGGTAAGAAGACCCTGAGGTGGAAATGAATTTGGCATATTTTGAGGAACCAAATGGCTGCTTTTGTTTTTGCTTTTTTGCATTAGAAGGATGACATGGCAGAAGATGCAGTAGGAGAAATAGACAGGGAAGAGACAAAAATTATTTTTTGAGCTCTGGCCTTAAGTCCCCTGGAGGGTTGGATTCTGCATCTAGACACTCCCAAGACCTTCCTTTAAACCAGAAGTGTGCTATCTGGGAGTATGCTGTGACTGCCAACCTGGGTCCATCTCTATTGCATAGATTCTGGATGCCTTGCCCGACTCCCTTAAATTTGCCCCTGGCTTAAATCAAGCCAGTGTCCTTGATTCTCTACTATGTGATGGCCTTTTTTGAACTTAAAAATTAACTGCTGTTAAACAATGTCTGCTCACTGAAGACAGAAAATGAATAAAGGCAAAATTTTTAAAAATTGTCCACAATCTCACTACCCAGAGATAAATACTGGTTAGCACTTTGAGACATAACATTTCAGATATGTATTTATTTTTATATATTTATTCAAAAAATGGTCATAATGTGATCTCTTTATATGAATGATATAAATTTCTATATCAGCAAGTCAATGTCTGCATCTGCATCACTTTAATTTCAGTCACTACTGTGATGATCAACCACAATTGATTCAACTCATTCACTGTTTTAAGAACTAATTAAGTTATAATTATGACAATCATAGTAGTTAATACACATTAGGAATGCTGGTAAATTTTACACATATCATTTTTGAGTTAAAGAATGTGAAGTGGCTTGTCTCACACCACACAGATGAAAAGTGGCAGTGCTGAAGAAGAGGTGACATCTGCTAAGCAGGTACTGCTGGCTAGGCGTGGTGCTAGTCTCAGCAGGAAGACAGCTTCTGCTATTTTCCTTCAGCCTCACAAGGTAGAACTCTGTAACCCTTCAGCAACCATAGTGGGGGATAGGCACCTGGATGCCCATTCCCACCAAGACTGCACATAATCAAGGTGTTGTTAGGAGGATGGATGCTAGACAGCCAAAATTTGGCAGTCCTTATTCCCATGCCTTATGATGCAGTCCAGTCCCATGTTCTGCTGCCCCTCCAAGAGGACTCCCCCACCCTAAGGCCCTCATCTCTTACCTTCTCTGAGGCTCTGAGGCTCTTACATTCTCTATAAAATAGATAGACCATGGCTTTTATTACTGTTGACTATTAAACAGGAATAGGACCCACGTTTCCAAGAATGAGGCTGGTCATCTTCAGTGCCCTTTGAAGAAGTGAGAAGGGGACCAGCAGTGTTTGGGAACTAAAAGACTGAGGAGGAAGGGAACCAGGCAAGATCTGGTTTTTCCTCAAGGTTATTGAAGGAAACAGTGAAGGGAGAAGGGATGTGCTTGACAAGTCATGATTGCTTTAATGCCCTGCTGGTTTCCTGGGGAAACTACTCAAGATTTGACCTCCTGGCCTCTCATTGGTTCCCACATCAGGGCAGGGCAGTCAGCCAGTAACAGGCATCATCAGGCAATTGAGAAGAGGCTAAGAGGTGGAAACAAGCAGGATGCCTCATGTCTGGAGGATCTGAGCTGTACCTTTGCACCCTAACAGCACATTGCAAAGGGACTAAGCAAAGACGGTGTTGTTCCCATGGCAGCCAGGCCCTTAGCAAAACAGAGAATAAGATCCTGGGTGGAACAAAAGAGGCTTTTTTCTCTGGAAGGTAGCACAGAACTGCTTGTTTGTGGCCCTGGGTTCTAGTGGGGTCTCCATCACTAACTTACTGGGCATGGCATATCCTCTTCCCTAGCTTAATCTTCAAGACCCAGCTCACATGCCACTTCTACTATAAAGCTCTCTCAGGCTGTCCCTAGTTCTTTTTTTTTTTTTTTTTTCTGTGCTCACACTATACTCTCTATTCCACTATTATACCAGGTAGCACAACTTAACATGTTACTGTGTCTGTCTTCTTCATTAGTCTGTGAACTCCAGCAGTATGGATTGTGTCTGATTCACCTTACTATCCCTTTTCCAGCTCAGTAACTGACATAGGATTAGTGCTCAGTGAGGTTTCTTGAATAAATGAACCTGTAAAATGGAGATAGCCTTTGTCCTGCCTTCCTCCCATGATGTTCTAAAAGTTAAGAATTACAAACTTTTGTCCACATGCTACCATTAACTCACTGGGCAATAATGATAATAACAGCTCATAAGTGGACAGCGCTTTACAGGTTACAGTGCGGTTTTGCATCCAATCATGTATTCAATCCTCACAGTAAGCCAGTTATGACACTATCGTTTCACAAATGGAAAAACTGAGCTCCAGGAGGTGAAATAACTAGCTAAGGCTGATTAACTAGCAAGCAGTGGGGCCATAAATGGAACTCTGATCTCTAATCCAGAGCTTGCCCTCTCATTATTACACATTGCTGCTTTTACTTTCACTGTTGGAAGAACCCTTGATCCATTGTAAAACAAACAGACAAAAAGCTGTTCTGTAAACTGTAAGTTCATGGCAGTTTACTTGGCTCTCAAGACCATGCCTCCCCAATGTCCTCTTCCAATCTCTTGATTAAAAACTGCCTATTTTCTCATATTCCACTGGAGCCTCCACTCCGCATTGATACTAACCTACCACCACGCTTCTGTCACATGCAAAATTATTTCCTTTGAAACTTATGCCATCCAGTTCAGCCCATCAGACACTCTGTCTTGGGACCTCCACTCTTGAATGAATGATCCAAGAATGGAAGGAATGAGGGGAGGACCTGTCTTTGAGACTCATGCCATTTATGCTATCTTTGCAGTGGTTATCTTTTGACCACTTCTGTCCCTAAATTCTCTACTTCAAGTCCTGCCATCACCCAGGTGATTTCACTATGTGAAGATATTTAACACTCTAGCCTCTTTCTTTCTTAATATTGGCGACAATAACCACCACTTCACAGCCACAGTTATATCTTGGGCCTTCTCTGGACCTGGAGCCATTCCACTTAAGCTATCTTAAGGTCTAGTATACTATCATCTCCTGACTCCCCAGCTCTCTCACTTTCACTCCCACCGTACCTCCCCCTTGACATCCAGAATACCACCAGGCTTTTGTCCTCAGGATCTTCTCCCTAGTCCCTCACTCCCCTTAATATTTCCTTTTCTTCCCTACGCTGCCTAGATCTGATAATGCTGCATGAAAACCAGCCTTATTTCCCTCCTGTCAACATACCGATTCTGAAAACCCTAAACTTGTGTCAGTCCAATCATCCAACCCTATATGTGGGCTGCTGAGTTCAACCAGGCAGATTGGCTCTAAAACAATTCTGTGCTTTTTACCCCTGATGGGGCATTCAGAGGTATTGTAATCGTGGTTATCTCTTCAAAGTTGTTGTTGTCTCTTATGCACCAGGCAATGTGCTGCATGTTAAACACATAACAGTAGCTAGAAACAACAGACGCAGTGTCTGCCTTCATGGAATTACAGTGTAGAGGAGAGACACTTTGTCCTCTATATATAAACGTATAATTACGGTTGCAAAGGGTGCTGCAAAGGAAAAAACTCCAAACAAGAATGTACTACAGGAAGAGCTACCCTAGTCTGAAGGGTCAGGAAAGACCTTCCTGAGAAAGGAACATTTAATTTCAGACCTAAAGGAAGGGCTCAAATGAGCATAGTGGAAGCAGCGGAAGCAGAATGGAAGGGGTTTCCAGGTAGAAGGAGGGGAATCTGTGAAGGACCTGAGACAAGAAAGAGGAAGTGAATGAAAGGTGACCTTGTAAGGATGTACAGAGGGAATTGAAGGCAAGGTTGGAAAAGTCAAGGTGAGCCATATCTTTGGGCCATTTTAAGGATTTTTGAAACAGTGGGGTTTTGTGGGTTTTTAGGGCCTTATGCAGAAGATGGCACTATCTGATTTCCCTTGTCTTTTAAAAAAGGTCAACCCACTAGTAGTATGTTAGAAGGGTTGAGTGCAGGTAAGTAAACCAGATAAGAAGCTATCATAGTTGTCCAGTCGAGGGCTGATGGCTTATTGGAGATAGATTTGAGAACACTCTCCAGACTCCAGAATGCTCACAACCTGCCTTTATTCCTCCCGCCAGCACCACTGCTAGTACCACTTTTATCAGTTGACTTGCCTCCTACTTCTTCAGTTCAGTTCAGTTCAGTCGCTCACTTAGGAAACTAAAAATATCAGGTGTGAGCTTCCTCAGTTTCCTGCCTGTACACCCACATATTAGCTCTCTACACTTCCTTCTCTTCCTTCCTGCCAATCTCAAAGAAAGAGGGCCACGTGTTCTTTCTGAAGCTCATCATTCCCTCTTCCACCTTATCCAGGACCAATAACAGGCTCCATTGTTTATCTACACCTGTCCTGTAAACAAACTCAATTCTCTGGAAATCAGAAGAACAAAAATACACGCATTGCCTGCCACCCAAGCTACTACCTTATCTCCTTCCTTCCCTTTATAACACATTTTATATAGTCTACACTGCCTATATCAGGGATAGTGGTGCTCACCCCATATTCCAGCTCCTTTGACTGGGACTAGTATCTCATTCTGGACCAAAGCAGAGAGCAGCTGACATGTGACCTTCCAATTGACTCTTCAATGACTGGGACAATTGTGGAGGGGGTTCTGTCTTCTAAAAGTTAAAACTTCAAGCTCCTAAGTGACCATGTGGAGCATTCCACCCAGGACATGGAGCATAAGAAAGAAGCAATGTAAGGCACTGAAATTTGAGGGTAGTTTCTTGCTACCGCAGAGCCTAGCCTAACAAATACATTTACTGCCTCTACCTCCTCATTTCCCATGTGTTTTTTAAAAAATTATGTTATTTGTTTATACTTTCAGCTCTCAGACTCCTCCTATCCATTGATATTTTACTCAGATGAATGCCACAACAATTCTTTTATTGCTTAATTGTGTAATTTGATTTCTCTGTTATCATATGACCTAGTTGGCTATACCCTTCTTGAAGCTTCTACTCTTCTGGCTATGGTAGTAGCATCCCTTGGTTTTCCTCCAATTTCTCTAGAACATAGGTTTTGGAAGTCAGCTTTTTTCTAACATTATCAAAGGGAGTAGAATGGCTCTTATCAAGTCAAAACCCCACTTAAAAGGCTTCTATGGCTTTCCAAATCTACATTTATTAAGCTGACAGTTGAGACCCTCAGTGATTTAGCCACAGTCTTGTCTTTCCAGCCTTAACTTCAAGTCTTCTTTGCATAACTTATACTTTATCCAATACAAGCTTAATGAGCTCTCCTCCTCTTTGACTTTCATCATGCGTCTGTCATATGTCTCAGTCCTGGTTTCTTCTATCAAACAACCTAGATATGTATGCAAAGATACTGGTACAAGGATTGCTTATAATAACAAAATATTGGAAATGACCTAAATGTCTATCTCTAAGCAACTGCGTAAACAGGTTATAGTAAATTCATGCAGTGTATACTATGATGTTAGTAATGATATACAGTCATGGAAATTGTTCACAATTTATTAAATACATAAAAGCAATGAAGTATACATCATCTGATATTTATTCAAATACATAGAAAATATCTGGGAAAGTATCTGGAAGTGTCAAAATGTTAATGATCACAAGTGACAAGAAAATCAATAAATTAGGCTTCTTTCAAATGTTAAAACTTTTGATTTCCATAGTCACCATGAAGAAAGTGAAAAGAAAAACCACAGAATGTGAGAAAATGTTTGCAAATCATTTATCTGATAGGGGACTTGTAAGTAAAATATATAAAGAACTCTTACAACTCAGCAATAAAAAGACAACCCAATTAAAAGTGGACAAAGGATCCAAATCAGCATTGCTCCAAAAAAGATATAGGAATGGCTGATAAGCACATGAAAATATGGTCAATATCGTTAGACATCAGGGAAATGCAAAACAAAACTACATGAGACACCACATTACACCCACGAGAAAAAATCAAAGGACAGATTATAACAAGTGTTAACAAGGATTTGGAGAAACTGGAATCCTCATATACCACTGGTAGGAGTGTAAATGGTGCTGCTGCTTTGGAGAACAGTCTGGCAGATCCTCAATAAGTTAAACATCAAGTTACTATATGACCCAGTGATTCCATTTGTAAGTGTAAATCCAAGAGAAATGAACACCTTTCCACACAAAAGCTTGTATATGGATGTTCACAGCAATATTATTCATAATAGCCAAAAAGTAGAAACAACCTAAATGTCCATCAACATAGATAAGCAAAATATGGCATATCCACACAATAGAATATTATTCAGTAATAAAAAGAAATGAATTCATGATACAGAGTATAGCTTGGATGAACCTTGAAAACATTATGCAAAATAAAAGAAGTCAGTCACAAAATACCACATGTTGTAAGATTCCATTTATATGAAAGGTCCAAACTAGGCAAATCTGTAGAAATAGGAAGTACATTCATGGTGTTCTAAGGCTGAGTGTAGAGGACCACTGAGGGTCAGCAGGAAGTGACTGCTAATGGGTACAGAGTTTCTTCTGGGAGATGAAAATGTTCTAAATCCGTGATGATGATTGCACAACTCTGAATACACTAAAAACCATTGAACTGTACAGTTTACATGGGCAAACTATATGGAATATGAATTCATCTCAGTAAAGCTGTTTTAACTTAAAGATGTTAATGGTATTGCTTTTATAAAGTTTGGAAAAGGGTAGCAGCATCAGTAGCGAAAAGGAGAGAAAAGTTAATAAAAAAAAAACTAACATACAGCTCTGGCTTAAGCAAAAGCAAAAGTGTGCGAGTAAGGAATTTATTGGAAGGCTACTGGGATAATTCATTCACAGAATTCAATGAATTACCGAATAACCAAATCTTGGTAGGAGAGGAATGAGGGCAGCTCTGATCATTTTGACGGTCCAAGTTTCAAATTCCCAGAAGAAGAGTATTTGATTGTCTCAGCTTGGATTAGGTGTCTGTCCCTGGATCAGTCAACTTCGGGTGAAGGGAAAAGGATCAAATAGCAAGGACCTGATTACAAGAGGCCTTCACTTGTGTACCTGATCATTTGCACAGTAAGAGGACAACAGCTGTAAGTGGGGCAGATAAACAGACACAAAGTGGTGCTTGATAAAAGTAAGTTAAAAAGCAGGGTCCAGAACTGTTTGTATAGTGAGACTCATTTTGTTTGACTAAAAATTCATAAACTGTGAAAACAGGATCCAGGCAGGTGACATATATGAGTGTTACAAACAAGCCTAAGACATGCGAGGACTGTAGCAAACTATAAAGAGGGTCCCACACCTAAAAGGACCGAACACGACTCCGTTCCAGCTGGTTTTGTCCTGCTGGAATGCAAGTCCAGCGTTGCCAGATCTTTGGATTTTTCAAGTAAAGCCAAACACTTGATTTTTGTGTGAAATTTCCTGAGTTTAAAAATACTCTGGGGGCCAAAACCAAAAATCTCTACTGGCTCTGTCTGTCTGCAGGTTTCCAGTTTGCAACTTCTATTCTACACATTTGTGTATAAACAGAAAGTGTTTAAGACAGATCTGAGTATGTACATGCTGTGTGATCTTGAATAAGTTATTTTCCCTCAACAAGTAAAATGGGGGAAATAATTGCAACCTTCATGGCAAATAAATGGGGAAACAATGGAAAAAGTGACAGACTTTATTTTGGGAGGCTCCAGAATCACTGCAGATGGTGACTGCAGCCATGAAATGAAAAGACACTTGCTCCTTGGAAGAAAAGCTATGACTAACCTAGATAGCATATTAAAAAGCAGAGACATTACTTTGCTGACACTGGTCCATCTAGTCAAGGCTATGATTTTTCCAGTAGTCATGTATGGATGTGACAGTTGGATGTAAAGAAAGCTGAGTGCCAAAGAATTGACACTTTTGAACTTTGGTGTCGGAGAAGACTCTTGAGAGTTCTTTGGACTGCAAAAAGATCCAACCAGTCCATCCTAAAGAAAATCAGTCCTGAATATTCACTGGAAGGACTGATGCTGAAGCTGAAACTCCAATACTTTGGCCACCTGATGGGAAGAACTGACTCATTGGAAAAGACTCTGATGCTGGGAAAAGTTGAAGACAGGAGGAGAAGGGGATAACAGAGGAAGAGATGGTTGGATGGCATCACTGACTCAATGGTCATGAGTTTGAGCAAGTTCCAGGAGTTAGTGAAGGACAGGGAAACCTGGTGTGCTGCAATCCATGGGATTGCAGAGTCAGATATGACAGTGACTGAACTGAACTGAATTCCAACCTTCAGAGTTGCATCCATGAGTTAATATAAAATGTTTAAGAGTTTTCAATTAAAGGTTGTGGTTTGAATGTACACACATAATTTTGCTCCCTCCTGAGCATGAGCGTGTGTGTGCTCAGTAATGTCTGACCCCATGGACTGTAGCCTGCCAGGCTCCTCTGTCCACTAAAACCACAGTAAAGAGATTTAGAGTAACAGAGATTCTCAAGGATAGTGGGGAAAGGAGAGGAGACAGCAGCAATAAAAATTTGGAATCTGGAAAGCAGATGGACAAGTAGTAAACTAACTTGGCAGATTTAAGAAGCAGAATCATACACATAAAGAGGGAAAAACAGAGAACCAGCTGGCTCTATACCACAGACTCTTCTGAAGCTCAGGAACTGAGGAGAAATAAAGTGGGAAATAAATTTAGGAAAATTGATTGAACATTGCCTATGAAATGGATTTTTAGAGTCTCCTGCATATTTTATCCCCCTGAGTAACTGTCTTTATCTAGTCTAGTGGAAGACTAAAGAGTTATTGTCCAGAAAGGATTTTTTAAAAAGAAGAGGAGTCCCCGTATTAAGGGATGTGTGGGGTAGTGTGGCCTGATACGTGTTTACTGAAGGCTGAATGCTGAGACTTCCCAGCTCTCTTTCCCTTCCTGGCTCCTAGAAGGCAAGCAGCCAGGTTATCTACCCTCTGAACAGATTATTAAAACATTTTTTGAAGGATCTGATCCGTCAAAGGAGAAACAAATAGAGCTACTGACATTGGGGGCTCCCCGACAAATGACCGAGTCAGATCATCCCACAGTGAAACTTCAACAAGTCTCACCCATGTGCTCAAAGCTTCAGATCTATTTTATGTCCTGTCTTCAACAAGAGCAGATAATCAATGATTAACAAACATCTGAGTAAAACCTCTAACAGGAATGATAAAGACCAAAGCCAACAAGCAGATGAAAGTGAAAGGAAAGAAAAGTAACGCAGGAAAAGGAAAACTTCTAAATCACTATCAATATGCTCAAAGAGATAAGAGATGGACTTTCCTTGCAGGTTTTCAATAAAGCAATATTCAAAGAACAACACAGGGCCTGTGAAAACTAAAACCATGATAGCAGAAATGAAAAATTCAATAGGAAGATGAGAAGTTAAAATTGAAAAATATCTCTGAGGAAGTAAAGGGAAATTTCAGAGAGATGGAAGGTGGGAGATGGAAGATAAGAAATTTAAAGGACAAGTCCACAATTCTGACATTCCAACAACAGGCAGTCAAAGAACAGGAATAATTGAGGCAAGGAATCAAAAGAAATAATTCAAGGGATTTTCCCAGAACTTAAGGACTTATTTAACTTATATGCAGAGTACATCATGAGAAACACTGGGCTGGATGAAGCACAAGCTGGAATGAAGACTGCCAGGAGAAATATCAATAACCTCAGATACGCAGATGACACCACCCTAATGGCAGAAAGCAAAGAACTAAAGAGCCTCTTGAAGAAAGTGAAAGAGGAGAGTGAAAAAGTTGGCTTAAAACTCAACATTCAGAAAACTAAGATCATGGCATCTGCATCACTTCATGGCAAATAAATGGGGAAACAGTGGAAAAAGTGACAGACTTTATTTTGGAGGGCTCCAAAATCACTGCAGATGGTGACTGCAGCCATGAAATTAAAAGATGCTTGCTCCTTGGAAGAAAAGCTATGACCAACATAGAAAGCATTTTAAAAAGCAGAGACATTACTTTTCCAACAGAGGTGTGTCTAGTCAAGGCTATGGTTTTTCCAGTAGTCATGTATGGATGAGAGAGTTGGACTCTAAAGAAAGCTAAGCACTGAAGAATTGATGCTTTTGAACTGTGGTGTTGTAGAAGACTTGAGAGCCCTTTGGACTGCAAGGAGATCCAACCAGTCCATCCTAAAGGAAATCAGTCCTGAATATTCATTGGATGCTGAATGATGCTGATGCTGAAGCTGAAACTCCAATACTTTGGCCACCTGATGCGAAGAACTGACTCATTTGAAAAGACCCTGATGCTGGGGAAGATTGAAGGCAGGAGGAGAAGGGGATGACAGACGATGAGATGGTTGGATGGCATCACTGACTCAGTGGACATGAGTTTGAGTAAACTCCGAGAGTTGGTGATAGACAGGGAGGCCTGGTGTGCTGCAGTCCATGGGGTCACCAAGAGTTGGGCATGACTGAGTGACTGAACTGAACTGAAGGACTCATTTTCCCAGAATGAAGGGACTCACAGAGTACTCAGCACATTGACTGAAAATACATTCATGTGTGGCAGTTGGTGAAATTCAGAACATCGTTGTGTAATTTCAGATTCTAAAAGCTTCCAGAAAGTAAAAATAGGTTATACACACTCAGGAATCAGAATGGCTTCAGAATTCATAGCAGCAACATTGGAAGCCAGAGTGGAACGAAGAACTGCTTTAAAAATTCTGTAGGCCAATAGTTTCTGACTGAGAATTCTATACCTTATCAAACTATAATCAAGTGTGAGGATAGAATAAAGACATTTTAAATGCACCCTTTCTCATCAAAATAAGAAATACTAAACCAATAAAACAGAAGTTCCAACAAGAAGAGATGAAGAGCACATGAAAGGTGACAGGAGAAGTCCTAGGAGGACAGCTTTGCACCAGCTGTAGAGTACAAGCAGTCCTGATGAGAGCAAGGTGATTCAAAAGGGGAACATTGTGGGCTCTCACCGGGCTAAAACAAGTGAAACCACTGCTACGTGTGATCTCCCAAATAAGGGTGTAAACCAAAAAAGAGGAAGAATTGTAACCCAATTCTAGGCAGCAGGGACTCCAACTCAGGAAAAGTTAACAGCAAAAATAAAAAGAATTCCCAGGATGACAGAAAAGGATAGTCCAGGGAGATCTGAGCATGAGGACTAGAGTGCAAACAGTTACCATGGGAAAAGGATGGTTTCCAGGAGTGTCTTCAAGAGAAAAATTCAAACTGATAGTTTTCCTGATGCCATTGACCGTGAGGAATACTATAGTGAAAGATTTTTGGAAGTTTTCAGAAGAGTTGTTGTTGTTCAGTCGCTCAGTCGTATCCGACTCTTTGTGACCCCATGGACTGCAGCACGCCAGGCCTCCTTGTCCATCACCAACCCGGAGTTTACTCAAACTCATGTCCATGAGTCAGTGATGCCATCCAAGCATCTCATCCTCTGTTGTTCCTTCTCCTCCTGCTTCTATCTTTCCCAGCATCAGGATCTGTTCCAATAAGTCAGCTCTTTGCATCAGGTAGACAAAGTATTGGAGCTTCACCTTCAGTATCAGTCCTTCCGATGAATATTCAGGACTGATTTCCTTTAGGATGGACTGGTTGGAACTCCTTGCAGTCCAAAGGGCTCTCAAGAGTCTTCTCCAACACCACAGTTTAAAAGCATCAATTCTTTGGTGCTCAGCCTTCTTTTAGGTCCAATGCTTACATTTATAAGTGACTACTGGAAAAACCATAGCTTTGACTAGACAGACCTCTATTGGCAAAGTAAATGTCTCTGCTTTTTAATACACTGTCTACGTTTGTCATAACTTTTCTTCAGAAGAATTAGCTGTAGGTAATAATTACAAAGAAACTTAAGCAAATGAAAAAATCAAGGCAATTGTTAAGTTTAGGAAAAGCAAAAGTAAGAAAAAGTATATAATTTTGGTGTACTTCAATGATCAGTAGTAAATTGTATTTGCATAGGCATAATAATATATCAATGACTTCTGATTGGGAGTCATACAATGGGAGTCTCCCATTGTATTGGGAGAATGAGAGAGAAAAAACAGAAGGGATAGAGGTGTAGACAGCTAAATCCTGATAAAAGGGAGTCACTACACTATGTCTAAAATTGATTAATCAAAAGATAGCAATAAGGACATATTTAGGAAAACAGATTTATACATACCAGAAGAAACAGCTAAGAGCCTAAAATGGTTGTTTCTGGAGAAGGAGGTGTAGAGGAATGGGGAGGGGAGAGGCAGGCAAGGGATTATTATTCTACATTAGGTATTTCCGAAGCGTGGGATTGGCAGGGAAAGGATTTTGTTTACCACTTTATATTCTCTGTACTATTCAAATTTTTTATGTTAAGTATATATTACTTTTATAAACATAATAGAAAATAATAAAACCAACATGCCATCCTTGTTTTCTGCCTTCTTGGGAATATCACCTCCAGGCTTTTGAGATACCAAGGAAGTTCTCACCATCAGCAGTGTCAAGACCTTTCCATGGGCTGTCATCTTTAAGCCTGAATGACAGTAAGGTGGTGACTCTGTGGGTGCCACACTGTGGATTCTCTTCTCAAGAGCCCATCTCAGCTTTTAGCATACTCCTATCTTCATGCCATCTCCGAGGGGCAGGAAGCTCTCGCCGGCCCCTTGGTCTCTCTCACAACCAAGTTAGCCACAGTGCTGCATACCAAAGAGCCTTTATCAGGCCATGTCCTGCTATGCAGTGTGTTTCTCTACTTTGAAGTTCTCTCCTCCTACCCTCATCATGTCTCCACTGGACAATCTTTTCAATTTTTGTACTCCCGCCCTCCCCCAGATCCTGGGATAGATATTTCCTGGAGCATAGTAATGTAATAGTCACTAGTTAAGTTTGTGTTTGGACCACGCAGAGAAAACACCCTGAAGTCAGCTTTGACATTTACAGTGTATGATTAAAAGCTGGAGGATGTCAGCAAACCTACTCAACCTTTGTCCAAGACAAAGACATTTTCCTATTAGAACAAGAAACAACTCTGCCCTCCACCATGGAGGAAGTGTGTGTTAGTTGCTCAGTCGTGTGTCCGACCATTTGCGACCCATGGACTGTAACCTGCTAGGCTTCTCTGTCAATGGGATTTTCCAGGCAAGAATACTGGAGTGGGTTGCCATTTCCTTCTCCAGGGGATCTTCCCGATCCGGGGATCCAACCTGGGTCTCTGACACAGCAGGCAGACTCCTTACGGCTTGAGCCATGAGGGAAGACTCTGTCTACCTAGGCTCTTTACTATACAAATAGTCTTGAAAAGATAGTCTGGAACAAAATGGATACAAGATGTTGCAGAAATGCAAAGGAGAATTGTCTCCTAAAACTGACCCGTAGAGACAGTGAGACACATATTTGTTGTTTCAAGCCATTAAGGTTTGGAGTAATTTGTTTCATGGAAATAGATTTGTTGTTGTTCAGTCGCTAAATTATGTCTGACTCTTTGTGACCCTATGGACTGCAGCATGCCAGGCTTCCCTGTCCTTCACTATCTCCCAGTTTGCTCAAACTCATGTCCACTGAGTCAATGATGCCATCCAACTATCTCATCATCTGTCAATCTGTTGCCCCCTTCTCCTCCTGCCTCAATCTTTCCCAGCATCAGGGTCTTTTCCAATGAATTGGCTCTTAGCATCAGGTGGTTAAAGTATTGGAGTTTCAGCTTCAGCATCAGTCCTTCTAGCGAATATTCAGAGTTGATTTCCTTTAGGATTGACTGGTTTGATCTCCCTGCAGTCCAAAGGACTCTCAAGAGTCCTATCCAATGCCACAGTTCAAAAGCATCAATTCTTTGGCACTCAACTTCTTTATGGTCCAGCTCTCACATCTGTACTTGACTACTAGAAAAAACATAGCTTTGACTATACAGATCTTTGTTGGCAAAGTGATATCTCTGCTTTTTAATACACTCATATATTTTTATTTCTAGTACTCTTTATTCCCTTCTGTAGATCTAGATTTCCATCTGGTATGATGTACCTTTTGCCGGAATATTTCCTTTAACCTTTTTCCTAGTGCTAGTTTGCCAGTAATGACTTTTTTCCAACTTTTTTATGTCCAAAAGTTTTTATTTCTTCTTTGTTCTCTTTGAAGCAGCTTTCAGTTCAGTTCAGTTCAGTCGCTCAGTCATGTCCGACTCTCTGTGACCCCATGGACTGCAGCATGCCAGGCCTCTCTGTCCATCACCAACTCCCCGAGTTTACTCAAACTCATGTCCATTGAGTCGGTAATGCCATCCAACCTTCTCATCCTCTGTTGTCCCCTTCTCCTCCCACCTTTACTCTTTCCCAGCATCAGGGTCTTTTCAAATAAGTCAGTTCTTTGCATCAGATGGCCAAAGTATTGGAGTTTCAGCTTCAGCATCAGTCCTTCCAATGAATATTCAGGACTGATTTCCTTTAGGATGGACTGGTTGGATCTCCTTGCAGTCCAAGGGACTCTCAAGCGTCTTCTCCAACACCACAGTTCAAAAGCATCAATTCTTTGGTGCTC
>NW_011495071.1:17140039-17146525 GCF_000754665.1 Bison bison bison
TTCATCAAGAGGCTCTTTAGTTCTTCTTTGCTTTCTGCCATAAAGGTGGTGACAGCTGCATATCTGAGGTTATTGATATTTCTCCTGGCGATCTTGATTCCAGCTTGTGCTTCATCCAGTCTAGCATTTCTCATGATGTACTCTGCATATAAGTTAAATAAACAGGGTGACAAATAAGCAGGGTGAAACAGCTTTACTGAGGTATAATTTACATACTTCAAAATCCATCTATTGGAAATGTAAAATTTTAATGATTTGATATATCAGTAGACTTGTGCAACCATAACCATAATCTAATTTTAGAACATTTCCCATCACTTTAAGAAGTTCCTCAATGTCCATTTAATCATTAATCTCCACTTCCACCTCAGACCTAGGCAACCACTTAATCTACTTTCTATCCCTTCAAGTTTGTTCTTTCTAGATATTGCAGATGTAGGGAATCATATCTGTAGTTTTTGCTTCTGGCTTCTTTCACTTAGCATGTTTTTGAGGTTCATCCATGTTGTGGCATGTGTCAATAGTTTATTCCTTGCAAATATTAAGATTCCATTACACGGATATGCAATATCCATGTAATAAATAATGTATGGATACATTTTATTTATTGACCAATTGGTGAACATTTTGATTGTTTCCTTTTGGGGCATTAGGAATAATATTGCTATGAAAATTTGCATACATGTCTTTGTGTGGACATAAGTTTTCATCTATCTTGGGTAGCTTTATAGAAGTGGATTTTCTGTGTCATATGGGTAAGTTTGTGCTACACTTTTAAGAAACTGACAAATTATTTTCCACAGCGCTTGTACCATTTTGCATTCCCACCAGCAATGCCGAGCATGTCAATTTCTGTGTGTCCTCACCAACACTTGGTGTTGTATGCATTTTTTATTATTGCCCTTCTGATAAGTATTTCATTGGCATCTCACTGTGGTTTTAATTTACACACCGTTGACAAATGATACTAAGCATCTTTTCACGTGCTCATCAGCCATTTGTTTGTCTTCTTTGGTAAAACGTCTTAAAATTTTTGCCAATTTTAAAATTGGCTTGTTTTTCTTTTTATTATTGATTGTAAGAGTTCTTCATATATTTTAGATACAGGCTCTTTATCAGGTGTATTATTTGCAATGTTTTATCCCAACCTATGGCTGTCTCTTCATTTTCTTAATGGCTGCTTTGAGGCACGAAAGGGTTTTTTTTGTTTTTTTGTTTTTTTTGATGAAGTCAAATTTATTAATTTTTCTTTTAGGTTCAAGATTTTAGTGTCATGTCTAAAAACTTTATCTAATCCAAGGTCATGAAGATTTTCTCTTTACATTTGCTTTTAGAGGTCTTACAATGTTAGCTCTTATATCTAGGTATATGATCCATTTGAAATTAATTTTGTATACTGTATAAAGTAAGCATCTGAGTAATTTTTTTGTATGTGGATAGTCAGTTGTCTTGGTTCCCATGGTGGTTCAGTGATAAAGAATCTGTTTGGCAATGCAGGAGATGCAGGTTCCATTCCTGTTGGAAAGTTCCCTTGGAGAAGGAAATGGCAACCCACTCCAGTATTCTTGGCTGAAAAGTTCCATGGACAAAGGAGCCTGGAGGATTACAGTCCACAGGGTCTCAAAAGAGTCCAACATGACTTAGCCACCATGGAAGCCTAGACGACTGAATATAGTCTATACTTAGGAGACTGCAGGAGTGTAAACATAACTTTAATATGTACTGGGATACCAAAAAGTATATATGACTTGCTTTATTGAGATACTCATTTTATTGTGGTGATGTGGAACTGAACTTGCAGTATTTCTGAGGTATGTCCGTATTTTCTTACTCAAAATTTCATATATTTTGTCTTGTTTATAATTGTTTTAGGCAAGAGGTTAAGTCTAATGCCTGTTACTCCATCTTGGCTGGAAAATTGTCTATTCCAATAGCCTCCTAAATTTTCCCCAGGTCTTCTCTCTCATTGTTCGAATTTGGTACACAGTCATTAGATTTGTCCTGGACTATTTAGATAACACACATAAAAAATATATTAAAAACTCCCGTAATTCCCCTATAGTAATAACTCTGGTTAGTGTTTTGTGTATTTCATATTTCCATCCAGTTTTCTATCTTCTGTTTTCGCATGGTTTTACATCAATCTTTCCTTTACTTGACTTCTTTCTAGCCCTTGACTTAATGATCAATCCCTCATTTAAAAATTTTTGTTCATTATTAGCTTCTAGAGTATCCCTTTCTCTAGGCTCTTTTTCAACACTTCAAAACCCTAAGAATACTCCCTCCCTCTCTCCTTACAAATTCTTCCTCCTCTATGTACCCTTAACTACTGACTTCTTTCTCTTTTCTCACTCAATATCCACATTCTCCTTGAGTGATCTCATCTCTTACCCTTGACTTCAGTTGTCAATCATCTGCTTATGACTCACAAATTTATTAATGTATTTCCAGATCTCTCTCTGCAATACTCCAGACCTATATAGCCAATGGCCTAATGTACATCTCTAGTCAATGTCCCAAACAGAACTCATTATCTTCCTCCACAACCGAATCTGCCTCTTGGTTCCATCCCAGTGAATGGTACTGATGTCCGCCTTTCTTCCCATGTTAGAACCAGAGAAGCCATGCTTGACTGTCCTTTCTTTTTCTTAACCCCATACATTTAATGGAGGCACTTAATTCTTGACTAGTTTATCTCCTAAATATCTCCTTTCTTCACACCTGTGGCCTGGTTTTCCCACATTTCTGTTGTTCACATCTTCGTTGTCTCTCACCTGAGCTACTGCGGCATCCTTTTTATCTGGTCTCTGGAGAAGCTCTGTATGCACTGTGATCTTTCTGTGCACCAATTACACCATGTCACTCTCTTGTTTAAAGAACACCAGTGGTTCCCCATCATTTATAGGATAAAACCTTTAGCTTAGTATTGAATATGTACAGGCTCTTCACAGTCTGCCTCCAGATTCCTTTTTAGCCTCCTGCTCCTCCCAGACACATTTTTCCCAAATGCAGCATCCCTTCTACCTCTTTACATGCTCTTCTTTCTGTCTGGAAAGTTCTTCCCAATTTTCTGTTTGACAAATGCCTTCTGATATTTCAAGATATAGCTTAAGTGCCCACTTCTTCAGTGAATCTTTCCTGGAACCATTCAAAAAACCCATCCTGTCGCGCCCTGGCAGTTCCTTCACTCAGCTATCACTGCACTAGTCACAGTGGCCTGAGGTCATGCATTTACATCTATTTCTCCTACTAGACTGTGTTCTTCAAAAGCAGTGGCCATCTTACTCCCTATTATGTACTTATCTCTCTAGCAAGGGCTCAGTATGATAGTACAGATAAGTATTCAGTAAAGTAAGTACACACACCGAACACGCAAGAGCACTCAGTAAATGTTTGTATCATACTGCTTCCTAACCGAGAGCCACAACAGGCTTTGGAGGGCCCCTTGAGCTTTCTATATTGTATGTGAAATTAAGTATTTTGAGGATATTTTCCTAAAAAGAAGATCCATTCTAGTCAAGAGATTTTCAGAGGGCATCTGGATTCACCCGAATTTAAGTACTTCTACCAGGAAGTTGTTTTCAGAAACCTGAATCTCAGTTCAGAGCTTCAACTTCACCTTGGGAATGAGGTGACTTCTA
Organism: Bison bison bison; assembly: GCF_000754665.1. Taxonomy (NCBI): domain Eukaryota; kingdom Metazoa; phylum Chordata; class Mammalia; order Artiodactyla; family Bovidae; genus Bison; species Bison bison. The sequence goes on from NW_011495071.1 coordinate 17,143,681, forward strand.
CACCTACTCACGTCACTCCGTTCTGGAGTGAGGAGAGAGCTGGAGCTGGGTGTTTGCAGAAAGTCTGTGTCCCCATCGCAGACCAGGACATGCAGAAAGTTGACTTCTCAAGGCACTGTACTCTCCTCTCTCATGTTCTTGAGCACACATACCAGAATGAATGCAAACTCAAAATTCAAATGCGAATGCATTGCACACACCCACAAACATGCAGCCAGGCACACACAAACACATTCATCTGCACGCACACAGATACACACGGTCGCACAAATCGGCCGCCTACAAATAGGGGGCCTGAGTGGCTCACAGCCTGGCCCACCCCTGCTCCATATGTAGCCACACATGCACATACACAGCCACGCATGTGAGAATCACAGGACCTGGCTCCTGCCCTCCCCACTGCAAAGAGCAAGCGCTGGCCCTGGCATCGGGCCCAGGGAGACAGCCGAGTGGAGCCATCTGTCAAGCTGAGGTTCCTGCGCCGCCCATCCTGCCTGAGCTCAGACGCTCGGCATGCCGAGCATGCAGGCTCGCTATTCTCTCTGGCTGAATCATGCTGAGTGAGCTGGCCCCGCCAGAGTTTATCAAATCAGAACAGAATTTTGGCAAAACAGATGACTTGTGAGCTTGGCATTTGTGGGCCTGGGAGGCGGAGACCGGTAGGGGGAGGAAGGAGGAGTGGAGGTGAGGAGAGAGGAAAATTACTTGTCAACACAGAGAGATGGTGGAGAAGAGAGTTCAAGAGGCAGTATGGCAGGCAGACTTCGGTACTAGATGTAAAGTCAAAAAACTGGATTCAGATTCCAGCTCTGGCTTGTAAGAGCCACGCCACTTTGAACATGTTAAATTGCCTCTTTGAGCTTTGGTTTATTCTATAAAATTGACCTAATAAAATTGCCTCACTCACAGCGTTGACAACAGGGTTTTATGAGATAGGACATATCAACATATCAAGTGCACAGTGTGCCTGGCACTTGGTGACACTTAAGAAATGATGATTGTAGTCAGAGAAAGGGAGAATTTCAACAGATCAAGCAGCCCAGCAGCCCAGTCTGACCAGCCCTTTGGATTCACCATCCCATCCCCACTGGGCCTGGGTACCCCAGGGGGGGTTCCAGTCTTCATCTGAAAACCAAATGCCCTACGACTTCCCTGGTGGTCCTGTGGTTGACTTCACCTTCTAATGCAAGGGGTATTGGTTTGATCCCTGGTAGGGGAGGTAAGATCCCACACCTCGGGGCCAGAATACCAAAACATGACACAGAAGCAACATGGTAACAAATTCAATAAAGGCTCTAAAATGGTCCACATCAAAAAATCTTATATAAAAAAAGTTCGCTAATCCACATCGCACCCCACTGGCTTCTTGCATTTCTTCCTACTATTCCTCACACTCACCTCCTGAATCTCAGAATTAACACTGCCCCTCTGATCGTCACCTTCACTTCTGTACATCCCCATGGGGCTGCTTCTCCCTCTGGCTCCTCAGTCTATGGGGCTCCCACCATCCCCATTATCTGATTTGGGTAATAGTCACAAAGATAGTAGCAATACATGGAATTTATTGAACACTCACTTGTGTGCCAGAGATTTGCAGAGTAAATTTAATTTAACCCTCCTGACAACCTTGTAATGTAAATATTATTATTATTCCCATTTTGCAACTGAAGAAACTGAGGTGCCAAAAGATTGTTATCTGCCCGATGTAAGACACTGACTGCAAGTCACACTGTTGTCTCTTGTACTGCGAGGAGACACTGGCAATTAAACCACGTTACACAACTAAGATGCTTTGGTGCAGAGATGTTTGAAATAAGAAGGTAAGGGGTGGGGAGCATACATTAGAGAATTAATGAAGTGCAGTAGTCATATTAGAGCCAGGATTTGACCTCTGGAAGTCTGTCTGACTCTAGGGCTTGCACCACACCATACTGCCCTCAAACTCCCGTTTATGGAGCCCTCTATGGAACAGACATTGTGCTAAATTCTTTTTTTTTTTTAATTTTTTTCTGGCTGTCCTGGGTTTTTGTTGCTGCTGGGGTTTTCTCTAGTTGTCCTGAGTAGGGGCCATCCTCTAGCTGTGGTGCGTGAGCTTCCCGTTGCAGTGGCTTTTCTTGTTGTGGAGCACGGGCTCTAGAGCACAGGTTCATGAGTTGTGACACATGGATTTAGTGGCTCCGCAGCCTCTGGGATCTTCCTGTATCAGGGATCAAACCCATGTCTCCCACATTAGCCCTCAGACTTGCTGCCACTGAGCTACCAGGGAAGCCCATGCTCAGTTCTTAATAGGCATTACATGACCTCATTCAGACCTTATTAACCATCCTATGAGGTAGGCACTGTACTCCACTTCATTTCGCAGATGAGGAAACTAAAGCTCTGAGAAGTTACACCATTTGTCTAAGGTATCGCCTTTGACTGTGTGGATCACAATAAACTGTGGAAAATTCTTCAAGAGATGGGAATACCAGACCACCTGACCTGCCTCTTGAGAAATTTGTATGCAGGTCAGAAAGCAACAGTTAGAACTGGACATGGAACAACAGACTGGTTCCAAATAGGAAAAGGAGTTCGTCAAGGCTGTATATTGTCACCCTGCTTATTTAACTTCTATGCAGAGTACATCATGAGAAACGCTGGACTGGAAGAAACACAAGCTGGAATCAAGATTGCCGGGAGAAATATCAATCACCTCAGATATGCAGATGACACCACCCTTATGGCAGAAAGTGAAGAGGAACTCAAAAGCCTCTTGATGAAAGTGAAAAGTGGAGAGTGAAAAAGTCGGCTTAAAGCTCAACATTCAGAAAATGAAGATCATGGCATCCGGTCCCACCACTTCATG
>NW_011495071.1:17146832-17177291 GCF_000754665.1 Bison bison bison
GAGAAGATTCTTGATAGTCCCTTGGACTGCAAGGAGATCCAACCAGTCCATTCTAAAGGAGATCAGCCCTGGGATTTCTTTGGAAGGAATGATGCTAAAGCTGAAACTCCAGTACTTTGGCCACCTCATGTGAAGAGCTGACTCATTGGAAAAGACTCTGATGCTGGGAGGGATTGGGGGCAGGAGAAGAAGAGGACAACAGAGGATGAGATGGCTGGATGGCATCACTGACTTGATGGACGTGAGTCTGAGTGAACTCTGGGAGTTGGTGAGGGACAGGGAGGCCTGGCGTGCTGAGATTCATGGGGTCACAAAGAGTCGGACAAGACTGAGCGACTGATCTGATCTGATCACCATAAGTTATAAAATTAAGATTCAAAACTAGGTCTGTCTGATTCGAACCTTTGCTCTATATTTTTGCTCTCACCACATAGCATGCAAGGTTTTAGTTCCCCAACCAGGAATTGAACCCATGCCATGCCCCCTGCAGTGGAAGAGTGGACTCTTAACCACTGGACCACCAGGGAAGTCCCCAGAGTCTTTGCTCTTAACCATCATGTGAGTCAGATGCCTTTTCTTAGCCTGGAGGGGTGCACCCAGTTCCCTCCAAAGATCCCCTTGGAGCCTCTGGAGCTGAGTCACAGCCTTAGACTTGGTTTTGCGGTGGTGGGTGCTAGGTCTGTGGGAGGTACTGTCCTGGACTGGAGGGCAGAGCACTGGTGTCCTGTGCTGCTCTGCCTCTGGGTGGCATGACCTCTCTGCAAGCCCTTCTGCACTGGGCCTTGGTTACCCCATTGGTAGTGTGGGGAGAATAATCCTTCTCCTGGACTTTAGTCTTCTTGGGACTTCTCCGGTGTTCAGTAGCTAAGACTCCACCGGCCCACTGCAGGGGGCATGGGTTTGATCCCTGGTTGGGGAACTGTTAATAAGATTCTGCATGCTGTGTGGTGTAGCCACACACACACACAAATTAGTATTCTCTTTGAATTCAAAACAGAAGAAATCTTGCATAAAAGATTAGTGCGTCAGCAGACCATCATCTGTAGATCTAGCCCCCAACTAAATTCCAGAATTTTAGTTCCCCCGATTTCCCACCAAACCAGGGACATCTCCAAAGGATCACCACCTCCCTTCCTTTGTTCACCCCTTTCTATGTATCCGAAAGGCCTTCTTCTCTTCGCCTAACACAGTAACACCAATGCTTTAAGGTCTAGTTCATACACTTCCCTCCAGAAGATGCCCCTGGACAGCTGTCCTTGAAGTGGCTCATTTCTCCTGCCTCATCTTTGACTATAAGCTCTTAAGACATGTAGCGCTCACTTGTTATGTCATTATGAATGTATAGCACATCTCCTCTCTGGAGGACATGCGTTGGTTTTTCTTCTCCCTCTTTTGATAACAGCAGCTTGATTTCCCCCTGCCTCTTCCTCAGGCTTCTTCACATACGCCTTTCTCTTTTTCTCTCTTTCTCTGCCTCATATATTGATTACCATCATAGTGGTTATGAATGCAGGCTCTGAACTCTAATTTTGGTTCTGCCACTTACTACCCATATGATCTTGGGCAAAGTCACTTATATCTTACAGATAAGGACGTAGTGTTATTTGCTTCATTAGATTGTTGAGAACATTAAATGGATTACAGATTTAATTAAATTTGGGCCTGGCACAAGGTAATGCTCAGGAAGTGTTAGCTGCTGTTATTTTTATTATCATAGTTAAGAACCTTTAAGCACCAAGAAACAGAAAATCTAACTCAAACTGGCACAAACAGTAAGGAGATTCTTCATCTTCTATAATAGGAAGGCTTTAAGTAGATCAGGCTCCAGGCATGGAATAATCAGGCTCTGACTCTGCTTTTCTGCAGTTCTAGCTCTGCCCTCTCCTTTGTGCTGGCTTTGTCTGTAGCCTGGCTTCCCTCATTGTCTAAGGATGGCTGTGTCACTGTGTCCTGAATAACTGTGACAACATGCTTCCTTGTTCACATCCATCACAACAGAGACCAAACCTCCTCCCCCTCAACAGAAATATAAATCCCTTCTTTCAATCTGCTTAGGCCAGTTTAAGTTATACTTGTGCCTGCCCCTGGACCAATGACAGTGACCAGGAGGATTCCCTGTGTTGATTGGCTTAAGCCTGGCGTCTTGAACCAGTCGCTGATAAGTGAGGTTGAGTTGCCAGGATCGGCTTAGTCTAATTGGGATCTGGAATTAGAAATGGAGTCCAGCTTTCTCTTGATCATGTGGTTGCATCCTGGAAAGTGGGGAGGGTTTCTGTTAGAAAGAGTGGAAGAATATCTGGATGTTGGCTGGACAACCAACGGCATCCTTTGCAGTGATAGCTATTTTGCTGTTTGCATGCTAGTTCACATGGGTCTCCTCGGGCCTTTGCTCAAAAGGCTCCTTTCTAGTGAAGTCCTTTTTGACCATGAGGTCAGTTACCTAAAGACACACACACACTCCCACCTTACCTGAATTAACACTCTTCCACTCCTCTCCCCTGCACTTCCTAGCTCCCTCACCCTGTATTAGTTTTAGCTAAAAACTTCCCACTACCTGATACACGGTGTACTTCTGGCTTAATTTGTCTGTTATGCCCTTCTAGAAAACAAAACTCCACGAGGGTAAAGATTTTGGTTTGTTCAGTGCTGTGTTTCTAGTACCTAGAAGAATCCTGGCCCATAGTAGATACACAGTAACAGTTTGTTAAATGAATAAATGATTCTGGCCTGACCTACAGGCCTCTGCTCTTCCCCAGAGACTATCCCCTCTTGGGGGTCCTTTCTTCTCCCCCTTTTCTTTCTCTCCATCTATTCCCTCCTCATCTGTCTCGCTGTCCCTCTAACATCCATCTGTGAAGCCGGCTGGCATTTGTAATTTTGTTTTCCTTCTGCACAGTATTGATTATAAATCTTTTCCTTTTCTCTTTCATGCTGATGATTACCTCTCATTCTCTACATGCAAAATGTTAAATAATTTGTGTTCAAATAAAATTAGAAAATCTAAATGGCCTTTCCAGCTGGCAAAGAATTAAGACATGGCAACTCATTTTTTTTTTAGAACTACATTTATTTTTTTACACTTGTTGTAAATACACTGTGTATTTACAGAAACGCATATAAAGTGTTTCCCTGTAGATCCTTCTGAGTCGACTCTTCCATGGCTTCCTAAATTTGTATTCTCTCTGAAGTCTCCTTTGGTATAAATATTAAACAAATTTGTAAACCCCATATGAATTTACTGATGATAGTCTTTAATGTACAGGCCTAAAGTGCTTAAGGGTTTAATTGAGTTCAGAACTAACAAAACACACGATGAAACATTGAATAGGAAAATCTGTAATGAAATGAGGAAAGGAAAGCAGCTACCAACAAATTTGCCTTGTCTTTCGTGGAAAAAAAATTTTCCACTCTTCAAAGAATATTAGAAATGTCTTTCACTGAACTGTAGTAATAGTTTGAAATACTCTCCCTGCTCCATGATCGAAGCTTCAGATCAAAGCATATACCAAAAGCCAACTGGGAAACACTTTTCTTTTTAGCTTCCTTGAGAGGAATCAGAGGTGGTGTCTGCTACGATGCTTTGTCTTCAAAGGTTCAATAGACTCATGTTCTCCGGTTAACAGGTAAGACCTCCTACGTTCCATTCACAGTGATTCTCCTGTTTCCAGGACCTCTATCAGCACTCCAGGACGGTGCTGCCATAGTCCACAGGGTCCAAACTGTATCAGAGACATTTTTTAAAGTAATACTTTCTGATGCTGAAATGAAGTGTCAATGTCTGGGGTTAGGTTTTTTTCCTTTTTGGAAGTGTGTTCTATGATACAGATGAGTTCTACATCTATTGCTGAGCAAATATGCCAGTTATTTGTCAATGAGACATTTTCCAAAGAGTATGGCTATAAGCAATCTTACATTACTCAGAAACATCTCTAAATGGTGCCTCCAGTGTATATCCAGGACAGATATCATACAGGATCTCTTCAGATTTTCCTTTTTAACATGAGGATCTGGTAAAAAATCCAGTTAGTGCAGGAAATGTGGAGTACTTTTCATTAGCTGAGAGCGAGTTCAGGTTGCAAAAAATTCCACTTGGGTCAGGATTCAGATTTGGGTTTAGATTCTGCTAGCTTCATGACTGTGGACGAGTTACCTAATTTTTTTTTTTTCCACATTGCTTGGCATATGGGATCCTAGTTCCCCACCCAGGGACTGAACCTGCACGTCCTGCATTGGAAGTATGGAGTGCCAACTGCAAGACTGCCGGGGAAGTCCCTACCTAACTTAAAAAAAAAAAAATTTTGTTTTGCTAATTTAAGTGTAGTTAATTTACAATGTTGTGTTAGTTTCTGGTGCACAAAGTATACCAGTTATACATATATACACACGCACAAAATACTGAGCATAGTTCCCTGTGCTATACAATAGATTAAGCAAATTTTCAAGGAGAAAAATTCTCTGCCTTCCCCCATGCCACCTCTACCGTAAAACCTTATGCGTCTAATGAAGGACTTGTAATAGCTGCTGCTGCTGCTGCTAAGTCACTTCAGTCGTGTCCGACTCTGTGCGACGCCATAGACGGTAGCCCACCAGGCTCCCCCGTCCCTGGGATTCTCCAGGCAAGAACACTGGAGTGGGTTGCCATTTCCTTCTCCAATGCATGAAAGTGAAGTTGCTCAGTCGTGTCCGACTCTTAGCGACCTCATGGACTGCAGCCTACCAGGCTCCTCCATCCATGGGATTTTCCAGGCAAGAGTACTGGAGTGGGGTGCCATTGCCTTCTCTGTTTCTGACTCTAGGATTGGACAAAAGAACAATGATAAAAGTAACAACACATAACACGTATTTGCTCAGAAATTTATAATGAAAACCTGCCCATCATTCTTTTAATTATACAATTAATATATGATCATAAAATATTACTTGTTTAAAATAAAAAGTGAGTCTCTCCATCTTTTCCAATCTTACTCCCAGAGGTAACCACTGTTAATAGATTAGTGTACATTTGTGTATTGTTGATCCTGTTCATGATGCCTACTGTCTTGCTGTGTCTCACTGCACGCACTGTTCGCTGAACCCATGGTAGGCAAGGCACGAGCTAAGAGACTAAAAGAAGACGCGAGGAGCCATAGGAACTGCAGACACATTTATTCTCTCTTGGCTGACACAGCGGCTGTAACAGCAGCCATAACATAACCTCACGTGACACAACACAACCTCCAGGGCTTTCCAGGTGAAACTTATATATGCTTGCAAAACAAAAGTAGCCTGTAGCCAAGTGAGTATCTAGTGACACACATGCGCAGTGCTATGAGTGATCCCAGCTGTCACATAACATTATTCACAAAACGTGGGGCAAGAGCAAGAGGCCATAGGGTGAGAGAGCCGGACCACACCATCTTGGCTAATTTGCTCTTTCCCTACACTTTGCCAGATTTTTTCCTTTGCCTACTTAGCATATCCTCTGGAATTTCAATTCTTTCTCCATGATACAGATTGTTGCCAGGAAGCAGCTACCTGGGCTAAGATTACGTTTTCTATACATCCTTGCACCCAGATGTGACCATGCATATCGTTTTTGCCTGTGGAATGTGAGCAGGAAGAACGTGTACCAGTTCTGAGCCAAAACTTTCAGGAAGAGAGTGTGACTTCCACACCCTGTTCTCCTTCGGCCTGCTCTGGGGGCCAACAGAACCACAAGATGAAAGGAACCTCAGTCTTTGAATCACTGACGGGAAAAGGGCCACCTGCCGAACAACCATGAACTTAACGTGAGTGAGAAATGAAATTCTGTTTGGGTCTTTATACATTTGCGGGCTTATTTGTTACAGCCACTGTGTGGTGGGGATTTAGTCACTAAGTCATGTCCGACTCTTGCAACCCCATGGACTCTAGCCCACCAGGCTCCTCTGACAGTGGAATTCTCCAGGCAGTAATACTGGAGTTGCCATTTCCTTTTCCAGGGGATCTTCCTGATTGAAAGAAATCGAATCCATTTCCTTCACTGCAGGCGGATTGTTTACCACTGAGGCACGGGGGAAGGTCATCGCAGCCACTAACGGTACCATAATTAACACAGCATATACAAACACAAGCCATTTTAAGTTCAATTATGTTCACATACACAAAACTTTTAAAAATAGTATCACACATCTGACCATGATGGCTTTCACAGCTGAGAGAGGTCACCTGTGAGATATGGACAGGAGGTGAAGGAGCCGGAGCTGGAAACTGGGCCTTGCAGCCTCAAAGTCTCTGTTCTTTTCAGCGCCCTCATGCCAGCTATAAACTGGCCTTCACCGACCTCTTTGATGGTGTTAACATGCAAGAAGGTGTTATTTGTTAGGCTTCTTTGATGACTCAGAACAGCTGCGCTCCCCTCTGAGGTGGGGGGCGGGTAACCCAGGTAGGCTCTGCCCACCCAGAAGCCTGTGGCTTCCTGCCTTCCTCAGTTCAAGGGTTTCTCAAAGGAAGAGCCTTGAAAACGATCGTATTTCTCAGAAGGCATAGTTTGATTTGACAAGTGCAGGCTGCAAAGAGGGCAGGTGTGTGGGCTTGTGATGACCAGCAGTGAGAGAGGAAGAGCTGCAGCTTGAAAGCCTCCTTCTCCAGACCAACACGAACACCCTGCCGGCCTCAGGGTTTACAACTAGTGAGCTTGTGTCCCCAGAGGGGCCGCCCTCCTCCGGGTTCCAAACACGCCCAAAAGCAAGCTTCAGAAAGCCAGATGGCCTCAGCTCTCATAGGCTTCCAGGAAACCTTGACAGTTCTAAGAAGCCCCCACTTCCTGCCTCCCAGGAGTTGGAGAGGCCCTCACTGGCTGCCCCCTTCCACCCCTGGAAACATTCCCTAGGGGATACCTCCATGTGGACAACTGTTCTTAGAAGCAATGTGGGCAGCAGGAGCGGGTGGGGAAGCAGGCCCCTCAGCTTATCCCCACTTCTCTTGGGCACCCTCCACACACATTTCTCCTAGCTCAGCATCCATCTATCACCTCCAGAACTAAAGACAGGTCCAGAGGTGAGCGCAAGCACCTGATAACTAAAAAGGCACTTCACTGTGGTTGTGAAATCTTTATATATATAATTTATTTATTTGTTTGGTCCCACGGGGTCTTTGTTGCAGTGTGCGGATTTCCCATTGTAGTGGCTTCTCTTGTTGCAGAGGACAGGCTCAGTAGTTGTGGCCCTCGGCCTTAGTTGCTCCACAGCTTCTGGAATCTTCCTGGACCAGGGATCGAACTTGTGTCCTCTGCATTGGCAGATGGATTCCTATCCACTGTACCACCAGGGAAGTCTGTGGGTATGAAATTTAATAAATCAGGGTTTCCCAGTATGGAAGCCAGATAGCCTTGGTGGGATATAAAATAATGTTTCCACATAAACACTGGCATTAAATAAGATTTAATTATTTCCCTTTTCACAATTTTTCAACACTTTTGATTACATCAAAAAGAATGTATCTTGGGTGATAGTAGGTTTTTAACACCTGTCTACTACCAGTAAGACTCATCAGGGGAAAAAAAATGAGAGAATGAAGAAATAGATAATGTCAAACCTAAAATGGGGTTGTAACAACTGATAAAACAGATACTAAAATGACATACCAGGAATAAACATTTTATAATGTAATGTAATTTTTTTGAAAGATACCCTTTACAAAAACAACATCATTTTATGCATCTAGAAACAAATCTAACAAAAGCTGTGTTCCCAGCCTTTATCAAGAAAATTGTAAAACTTTAATGAAAAAAAGAAAAGCTAGGCAAATTAAAAGATACAGCATGGATAGAAAGAAGACTCAATGTTATAAAGGTGTCAGTTCTCCCAAATGATTTATGGACAGGGTTTTGTTTGTGTGTGTGTGTGTGTGTGAAATTTTTCTAGCTGATTCTAAAATGTATTTAAAAGAGCAAAGAAGGCTGATATTTTATGTAACGTGGTCAGGAAAGGCCTTTCTGGGGGATGACTGTGAGGAGTAAGGCCTTCTGGTCAGGTTGAACAAGGCTCTGAAGGTACCAGCTGGCTTGGAACATTTGAAGGATATGCAGGGCTCAGCGTGGCTGGAAAGGACTGAATGAGCAGCAGGAATGAGGTCAGAGAAGGATCCCAGGAACTGGATTGCATGGTCCTTACAGACTGTGGTAAGAGCTCTAGAATTAACTCTGAGATGGAAAGTCCCTAGAGCTTTTTTGAGCAAGGAATGACCCAATCAAAATTTGTTACAATTTTTAAAAATTTTATCATTTATTTCTTTGTTTAAAATTTTTAGATTTTCTGTTGGGGTATAGTTGATTAACAATGTTATGTTAGTTTCAGATACACAGCAAAATGATTCAGTTATACATATACAAAATCGTGTTAAAGATTTTGAAAGGGGCAAAAAAAAGATTTTGAAAGGGTTGGCAATATTCAGTAAACCTGTTTTCAGGTGGTATGGAAATGCAGTAATGGAACAACTGAAGGATGTGCATGAATGAATGACTGAAATTTAGGAAAATTCTGCTTTGAATAATTCTTTTTGTCACAGATTTGGTCTTCCTAATTCACTCAGTCCAAACAGAATGGGAAAGGATCGAGGTTTTTAGAGCCAACACTGACAAGTGAGCAGTAGGGCCAGGCCAGGCACAACTCCTCTTTCTGCTCCTTTGGCTCATGGCTGGAACTCTGATTACAGCCTTCAGGGAGTGAGTCCAAAAAGCAGTAACTCTGTCCAGCTCCTGAAAAATATCACTGACTTCCAGACTATTGAGACTTAAAGAAGGCTAAAGGTGAAAGAGACTACAGAGAGAATAACAAAAATAAACTATAGTACGACTAGCATGTCCATAAGGGACCTCTTTATCTTCTCTAAAATATTGTTCCTTTTCTGGCATTCCCTAGTCCAGTAAGGGGCAACACCACTATTTATTCAGTCAGTCATCAAATATTAATTAAGCACGTGTTCTTAGTATTGAATTCACTGTGATGAGCAAAATAGATGCAGTCTCTGCCCTCATGGGGAGAAAGACAATTCAAAAATAAAGAAGTAATTCTTAGAAACAAGTAGGGCGATGTGGTAGAGCAAGGTTACTGCAGGTAGTGGGCAGGCCAAGTGTGGCCCGCTGCCTTTTCTTTGTAAATAATGTTTTATTGGAACACAGCCATGGTCATTTGCTAACATTTTGTCTTGCTGCTATCATGCTACAGTGGGAGAGTTGAGTAGCTACAACAGAAACCATAGGCTTTCAAAGCCTAAAATATTAACTATTTAACCCTTGACAGAAAGAGTTACCTACCCCTGTGATAGAGGATAATGGACATCTCTTACCAATGTCCTGTGGAACTTTCTGCAGTGATGGAAATGTTCTCCATCTGTGCTAATGTGGTAGCCAGTAACCACATATAGATATTGAGTACTTGAAATGTGGCTAGTAACCAGGAACTTAAATTTTATCTCATTTAATTAATTTAGATTTAAATTTAAATACACACATATCGCTAGAACAACATTTTGTTGTTGTTGTTCAGTCAGTCACTCAGTTGTGTCTGACTCTTAGCGACCATATGGACTGCAGCATGCCAGGCTTCCCTGTCTTTCACTATCTCCCCGAGTTTGCTCAAACTCACATCCACTGAGTCAGTGATGCCATCCAACCGTCTCATCCTCTGTCGTCCCCTTCTCCTCCTGCCTTCAATCTTTCCCAGCATCAGGGTCTTTTCAAATGAGTCAGTTCTTCACATCACATAGCCAAAGTATTGGAGCTTCAGCATCAGCCCTTCCAATTAATATTCAGGGTTGATTTCTTTTAGGGTTGACTGATTTGGTCTCCTTGCTGTCCAAGGGACTCTCAAGAGTCTTCTCCAACACCACACTTTGAAAGCATCAATTCTTTGGGACTCAGCCTTCTTTATGGTCCAAGTCTCACATCAGATCATATAGAACAAAGTAGTTCTATATAATGGTACAGGCCAGAAATGTAGAGTTCTTCCCTGAATCCTCATTTACCCCCCATTGTCACTATTGTTTAGTTGCTAGGTCGTGTCCGACTCTTTTGTGATCACACGGACTGTAGCCCTCCAGGCTCCTCTGTCCATGGGATTTCCCACGCAAGAATAGTGAAGTGGGTTGCCATTTCCTTCTCCAGGGTGTCTTCCCAACCCAGTAATCAAACCCACATCTCCTGCATTGGCAGGTGGGTTCTTTACCACCGAACCAGCAGGGGAGGTACCATTTCTTCCCCATGCTTCTAAATACCTCTAAAATCCCATTAAGCCAATAAAAGTCTAAATCTAAATATATCTTCACCATAATTGCAATTGTGTCCAAATGTGTCCAAGGATACACCAAAGTATGTATCTAATATTTGAAAACTACTACCATTAGTAGTAGTTAATTTATTAAGTGGGGGAGCATGGTGGGCGATCTTACTTTGCTCTTTCAACATTGTCTGTCATTCTATTGACTCATTCTATGTATGAAAAACCCGAGATTAGGCTGTGCTTCATTCTTTTGGTTGTTGGGAATGAAGAAACATTCAATTTATGTCAAGTAATGTGTCTAACACAACTGAATGCACGCATACACATAATGTGTTTGATGTGAGTAAGAGAGAGAGAGATGGAAAAGGAGACACAATTCCTATTGACTCTAAGGAGAGGACTCTTATTGTTGTTTCGTTGGGCTGTAAATTCTGGAAGGTTGCTCTGAATCTAAAGAGCCTGCTGCTGCTAAGTTGCTTCAGTCATTTCCGACTCTGTACGACCCCATAGACGGCAGCCCACCAGGTTCTGCCGTCCCCGTGATTCTCCAGGCAAGAACACTGGAGTGGGCTGCTATTTCCTTCTCCAATGCATGAAAGTGAAAAATGAAAGTGAAGTCTCTCAGTCACGTCCGACTCTTAGCAACCCCATGGACTGCAGCCTACCAGGTTCCTCCGTCCATGGGATTTTCCAGGCAAGAGTACTGGAGTGGGGTGCCATTGCCTTCTCCCTCTAAAGAGCCTAGAGGACCGTAACGACAGACAGGACTGCCATGGCCCTTCACGGCACTTGTTTGTGCCTGTGACTCAGGGAGTCTGCACCTTCATGTCTGCTCCGTTGTTTCAATACTGTCGCCATTCATAGCTTCTGATTCTTCCTAATTTCCATTTTCTTACTACTTTTGCCTGCTTATCCTAGTTGCCCCTGGTTTTCTCTAAATCAGAACCTCTGAATGTCTGCTCTTGCTGCTAAATAATTTCATTCTCTAAGTGTTTCTCTGTTTAACTTCCTAAATGGGGGAGATATAGTTATCCCAACTCCTCTTTTTGTGCCATCCCGTTCTGCAGGTCATTGGCCAGCCTGTGGATTTGTTAGACTTGACTTTCTGCTTCCCAGTCAGTTGTGGCCAAAGTGGGGTAGGGTCATGTGGTAGAAAGCAAAGCTATTGCTGGCTGCAGGGACAATAAGAGGAGAGGCTGTGGGTTTAACCGTTGAGTTAGTGGCGTGTTGAAGACCATCCTATAAAGCCCGCACTAGCTGGGACCACCGCTAGGGGCTCGAATCTTGATACTGTGATTCTCTCATGAGGCTTTGGGCCCTGGGTAGCTGAATTCTGTAACCTGAATTGACTCTCCTTACAGCCAGAAGTCCCAGATAGTTGCTTGGTTGGGGCAAATCCATTCCTGTCTCTCTTTCCATCCCCCCAAACTGAGACCTCCCCTATCTGTTCCCCAATTTAGAAGGGCTTCAGCAAGGGAAGGAAGGACATTTGCCCTGTGTGGGGCTCAGAGCCACAGAGAAACACTGCTGTCCCCTGGGAGGAAGCCTGCTGTGGAGGCTGCTAGAGAATTTCTGGTTTTCTGCTTTGGGCCTTAGTAATTCAGGGATGATGTGATAGGAGCCTGAGGGGAGCAGTTTTCAATTTCACCCCTAACAGCATTGGCTTGGGCTCTGAAGCTTGGGCCACCTCTGACTCACAGCTGAGTTAAGGAATTAAATCCACTGCCTCCCAGACTTGGCAAGGGATGGCCATGGGCGGTGGCTGCACAGGCCCTGGGAGTCCCCTAGGCAGGCAGAGTGGGCTGCACTGGGCCATATGCGGGTGGGGTAGAGGGCCTGAAAACTTCATTCCCAGCACGCCTTCCCCAGCTGCTCTAAATGCCTAAAATAAGCCAGCAGACCTTCCCTTTACCTTTGGAGTCTTTGATCCCAATCGAAATGCCACTCTGTACTGCTCAAGATGGTCCTCAAAGCTGACCTCAATCCCATGGGCTTTATGAGTTTTACATCTTTCCTTCTTATCTGGTTTGGAGAAAGAGATAGTGGGACCAGTGGGCGCCTCTGTGTATGTGTGTTGGAAGATGATATGGGAGGTGGAAATGACAGAGGAAACAAGCTCAGAATAGGGGCTGGAGCCTACAGAAGGCAGGTGTACCTTTAATAAAGACCTAGGTCTAATCTTGGCCATGCCGTTAACTCTCTGTGTCCTTCAGCAAACTGCTTAATCTCTCGGGACCTCAGTTTCCTCATTTGCAAAATGAAAGGTTGAGTAAGGAAGTCTCTAAGGGCCTTTCCAGTTCTGAATCATTGAATCTGAAGCAAATGCCTTCTGGAGAGAAAGCCAGTAAGAGTCGGAAGTTTCCACTGGAATCTCTCCTTTTAGGCTTTGAAAGAGTAAGCAGCAGCAGGGACTCATGCCCAGAAAGCTGGAAAACGGGAAAGGTCTTATAGCTAAACTAAGACTGCTCCAGCTTCCAGCCCCAAATTCCAGCACCTGTCATTTTCACCTCCAATCCAACTGAAAACAATGTGCCTCTTCTTCGACGCACATGACTGCTGTCTTCCAGAAAACTCTTAACGACTCTACAAATCTAGAATGTCTGCAACGTGAAGGGCACTCTCTGGAGTTCTGCAGAACACATCGTGCACACAGTGTTAAGCAGCAGCCTCCCACACCATCACAAGTGTGATGTTCCATTTGTGAAGAGGAGATAGAGTAGAAGTCCAGAGCAAGTGATTGCTTTGAAACAAGGGAAGCAAAGTGGCATCCTTCACTCCACTCATACTCCATTGGTGATGACTTAGTCACAAAGCCACATCTAGTTGCGAACTAGCTAGAAAACAGGTGGCCATTTGCCTGGCTTATACCTTCTACTGCTATGAAAGTAGGGGAGAATGAACTGGGCCCAAGCCACGGAGTCCCAGAAAAAAAATTTCTGTATGAATTCTCCCAGTCATCTCTGAGAATGTTGCAGGGTGCATTTCATATATGTTCAAGAATAGGCCCCTCCGTGATTTGGCAACATACATCAAAATTGTAAATGTTCATATCCTTTGAATCAGCATGTCCACTTCTAGGAATTTCTCTGATACATATATTTACCCACATGAGAAATGAAATATGCTCTGTTGGTGAAAGGAAAAGATTAAATAAAATATAATGGTCTCATACAAGGAAGTACCATCTAACTATTTTTTAAATGAGGAAGCTATTTATGTACTGCTATGCAAGAATCTCTTAAGGCCTATTGTTAAATGAATTTTTACAGTGCAGAACAGTAAGTAGAGTATGCTACCATTTTTATAGACTAAAGAACAACCCTTGAACAACATGGGTTGGAACTGAACAGATCCACTTACACAGGAATATTTTTTAATGGTAAAAAATTCTACATGGCCTGTGGTTGGTTGAATCAGAGGACTTAGAGGAACTGTGGATGTGAAGTCCTAACTATATATTATACGTAGATTAACCCCTGCATTGTTCGAGAGTCAACTGTATGCATATTTATGTTTGCTTTTTTGTATTCGTAGGATATCCCTGGAAGAATTCAAAAGACACTAATAATGAGGGTGGGGAGGAAATTGGTTGACTGGATGTCTGGGGTATAAGCTGTTTATTTACTTTTTTATTTGGCTGTGCCGGGTCTTCTCTAGTTGTAGGGGCTACTCTTCGTTGCAGTGCATGGGCTTCTCATTGCAGTTGACTTCTCTTGTTGCGAAGCACAGGCTCTAGGGTGAATGGGCTTCAGTCGTTGCAGAACGTGGGCTCAGTAGTTTCGGTTCCCGGGCTTTAGGGCACAGGCCGGTAGTTGCGGTGCGTGGACTTAGTAGTTTGGCAGCATGTGGGATCTTCCCGGATCAGGGATTGAACCTTGTCTCTTGCACTGGCAGGCGGACTTTTTACCACTGAGCACCAGGGAAGCCCTGAGGTATCTACTTTTTATACTTTTTCATTTATAGTTTTTTATTTAGGACCATGTGAGTACATTGCAGAGACATTACTTTACCAGCAAAGGTCTGTATAGTCAAAGCTATGGTTTTTCCAGTACTTGTGTATGAATGTGAGAGTTGGACTCTAAAGAAAGCTGAGCACCGAAGAATTGACGCTTTTGAACTGTGGTGCTGGAGAAAACTCTTGAGAGTCACTTGGACTGCAAGGAGATCCAACCAGTCCATCCTAAAGGAAATTAGTCCTGAATATTCATTGGAAGGACTGATGCTGAAGCTGAAACTCCAATACTTTGGCCACCTGATGCAAAGAACTGACTCATTTGAAAAGACCCTGATACTGGGAAAGATTAAACATGGGAGGAGAAGGGGACGACAGAGGATGAGATGGTTGGATGGCATCACCGACTCAATGGACATGAGTTTGAGTAAACTCCGGGAGTTGGTGATGGACAGGGAAGCCTGGTGTGCTGCAGTCCATGGGGTTGCAAAGAGTTGGACACGACTGAGCGACTGAACTGAACTGAGCACATTGCTTATTTAGAAGAAGGAAGGAGGGAAAGATGGAGGAGGTAGGTGGAGGAGAAGGAAGGGGGAGGAGAAGAC
Organism: Bison bison bison; assembly: GCF_000754665.1. Classification (NCBI taxonomy): domain Eukaryota; kingdom Metazoa; phylum Chordata; class Mammalia; order Artiodactyla; family Bovidae; genus Bison; species Bison bison. The sequence goes on from NW_011495071.1 coordinate 17,161,628, forward strand.
AGGAAAAGACAGGAAGGGAAAAGGGCAGAAAGAAGGGAAGAAGGAAGAAAAGAGAGGGAATAAAGAAAAGAGAGGAAGGAAAGAGAGGGAATAAAGAAAAGAGAGGAAGGAAAGGAGTGAGAATTATTCCAATTCTTTTTCTCTGGCCTTCCTTCCATGCAGCCAAATGGCTGCCCCTCTTATAATGATCCACGAGGTTGCTGCTCCTTGGGCCCAGCTGTCCACTGCTGGCTATGCCTGTCGACTGTGTTTGGGTTTCACAAAGGGCACTGCTCCCCTTTTGGGTTCTCTGGCCCAGATGTGAGACAAGACCTTCTCGTCAATGTCCCATACCCTAGCAAAGACCAGTCTATAATGTTTAAACATAGATGCCTGAAGACTCCAGAAGAAAGAAAGGCAAGAGTAATGAAAAACTGTCATGTCCCATGACTGCACAAACTCAGATTCTTCCTCAAGATCCCCTCCTGTCCATCTCCCTGCTGTGCTCCAGGCCTGGTCCCACCCTGCAGGACCACATCACCAGGACCTCTCCAGGAATGTCCCCACTTCAGAGAACAAGCTGAACTTGCCCTCCGCCCCAGAGAGAGAAGACAGTTTTCCCTTTACCCCAGTCTACGGGGTGGCTCTCCAGAACTTACTTCTGGCCAAAGGGTTGAATTCCTGCCGGGAAGATTAATGGTGGCAACACCCATTCCCTTCAGGAGCTATGCCCTGTGGGCCCATAAGAATGTATTTTGGCCTTATGATCCTCAAAAAACAATCCTAAGAATCTAACTTGAATAGAGGTCCAGTGTCTTGTCAGTGGGCTTTAAGAATCAAATGAAAATCAAATTAAGATATGTAATCTGGGCTATCAATTGCTGACCCGGAGGAAATCCACTAAACTAAGCTGAGTTTCAGTTGGTCTCTTCTCAAGGGCTCCAAAATCCCGGGGTCTAGTCTTTCCCAGCGGAGAAGGCAATGGCACCCCACTCCAGTACTCTTGCCTGGAAAATCCCATGGATGGAGGAGCCTGGTGGGCTGCAGTCCATGGGGTCGCTAAGAGTCGGACATGACTGAGCGACTTCACTTTCACTCTTCGCTTTCATGCATTGGAGAAGGAAATGGCAACCCACTCCAGTGTTCTTGCCTGGAGAATCCCAGGGACAGGGAAGCCTGGTTGGGCTGCTGTCTATGGGGTCGCACAGAGTTGGACACGACTGAAGCGACCTAGTAGCAGCAGCACACTTTCCCAGAACCAATTTATTATATAAAGAAACAAAAACAACAGCTAGATCTTAGAAACAGTATTAGAGAAAGGAGAAATATAATGGTACCAAGAGCCTGGGATGACATCACTATGGCTATTGAGCACTACACTTAGCTCTAAGTTTCACCACTATAAGAAAGAATGATGATGGATTGTATGATTGTCCTAGTGTGGTGAGAGGATATTTGTCCACAGACAACAAACTTGTAATTCAAGGAGAAATTCACACTGATTCTTATATAAAGGATAGCAAAAATGTAAGCAGTGTCTCCCATGGGAGTGTAGCAAAAACCTCAAGGGAAACACAGGCTGTGCCTGCAGTACTGATTCCAGAATTCAGTGCGGAGGTGGGTAACAAGAAAGAGAGAGGAGAAACGTCTTCAAGGAGGAATCCATGTGGGAAGGCAAGGTGGTGAGGGCGGCCCATGTCCTTTACAGAAATTGCTGTCTGGCCCAGACTAGCAGATTTGACTTGCAGTGTGCTATGCCGACAGCCCCGTGTTATGTGAACCCACAGTGGACACTCTGTTGCCTTCAGCTTCCTTTTTAACAAAACCATGATTTGATTCTGCCATCCACTTTTCTGTCATGCAACCGTGTGCATCAGGGTAAGTGAACCTTGCTCCCAGCTCCAAGGGAGAGGCCTGCCTGACTGGTCTAAAGGCAATCATATGCCTTGCCTATGATGAGTCTAGGAATATGCATATGACCCAATTCTGGCCAATGAGAGTAGAGAAGTCTGCTGGAGGATTCTGGGAAGAGTTTTCTTTGTTTCAAAGAAAGGGCCGTAGAGAGATGCTCTCTTTTCTTCCTCTGTCTTTTGTGTGATGTCTAGAACTCATCTTGCAATCATCTTGCAAGTTGAAGGATGAAGTCAGTATCGAAGATGACATAATAAGAGCTGGAAAGAACCAGGATGATTATGACTTTGTTAAGATTCTGGATCAACCAACCTGGGAACCTACCCTACCTCTAATGTATTGTAAAGCAAATTTCAGTTGGGACTTTAGTCGCTTACAACTGAAAGCACGAACTTGTTGTTTAGTCACTCAGTTGTGTCCGACTCTTTTGCAAGCCCATGGACTGTAGCCGGCCAGGCTCCTCTGTCCATGAGATTTTCCAGGCAAGAGCACTGGAATAGGTTGCTATTCCCTCTCCAGGGGATCTTCCTGACCCAGGGATTGAACCCATGTCTCCTGCATTGCCAGGTGGATTCTTTGTCACTGAGCCACAAGGGAAGCCCAGAAGCACATACTACACAAATATTTATTGGAATGCAACTATTATTAGGTGCTGAGGAAAGAGTTTTAGATGATAACACATTTCTACTTCCATTGTGGTTTTATTGTTTAGTTGCTAAGTCGTGTCCAACTCTTCGCTCCTGTGTGGACTGTAGCCCACAAGGCTCCTCTGTACATAGAGTTTATCTTATAGTGGAGCAGGGCTAGACATTCAGACTATTGACTTCACAGCTAATTCTTTAATCATGATATTGTGAAATGATACAAAGGAGAGCATGCGTAAGAGAATCTGACTTTTCCTGAGACTGGCACATTTTTTCTCAGTCTCTGTTACCTGGGCTTTTTTATTTCAACTGTGCTTCTTGTAAGAAGGTAATTTTCACTGAGGTCTAAGATTTGCTTCTTGTAAGGGCTTGTAGCATCCATTTGGTGACGGCAGGGATAGTCATGGACTTTAAGACCAACAGGACCAGAGCTGACATGCTTCTGTAAAAATTGTGGAGCCTATATTGTGTTCCTTCTTGGATGGAAGGAGTCCAACCTATCATTTGCCTAGGATGAGCAAATCCTATTTCACAGGCCAGCAGTGCCAGGGAAATCCTGAAAAATGAGAGAATGAGGAGAGCTGGGGATAATGCTCAGGGACCTCACAGCAGTGCATGCGTGTGTGCTCAGTCACTCAGTCGTGTCTGACTCTGCAGCCTCATGGACTGTAGCCCACCAGGCTTCTCTGTCCATGAAATTTTCCAGGCAAGAATACTGGAGTGGGTTGCCATTTACTACTCCAGGGGATCTTCTCGACCCAGTGATCAAACCCATGTCTCTTGCAGCTCCTGCATTGGTAGGTGGATTCTTTACTACTGTGCCAGCTGGGAAGCCCCCTTACCGCAGTTCAAGTATTGAATAAATTACAAGCATCAATTAGCAGACTTCTGATTACAAGACAGCAAAATCAAGATCTTTTTCCTCTCCTTCTTGACTCAGAAATTAGCCCACATAAGCAATAAGATCAATAAAAACAGAAACTTCACCAGTGATGACACAGTCTGCACTAGAGAAAGTAGGTGGGGAAAATTGTCTTAAGAAAATGGAGAAAGATCAAGCTACTAGAGCAGGTATCTGGGGTGCCTCACTCGCATTTCCTCAGCCCACATCTGATTTCAGCTGCAGCTCAACCTTGTCCTGACTGGGACTTGCATCTTTTCTCTTTTTGCCCTGGAGCTTCTCTGATATTTTGAAAGCTGTTTGGCTCCTGTGCAGTTGAAAGTATGTTTTGGCAGGGCAGAAAATTTATGCTGCTAGGGGTGGCAGTCATCAGCCACAGGGGTATCAACAATGGGAAGTGCTCCAGGGCCTAGCACTTGAGGCAGACGGTTCTGAGAAGCAAGGTAAACACATTCCCAGCCCCTACTGACCACAGGTGCAACCTCATAACTCACCCTTATAGTGACCTTTCCTTCTTCTCCTGACTTGTTTTTCTCGTCTTCCTTACTCCTACTTCCTGGAATCATCTCTTAGATGTACGATGTACGTAAGTTCCTGTCTCAGGCCCTGCTTGTGGGAGAAAGCAAACTAAGGCAGAAGGTACTTGTAGAAGGAATGCTGACAAGAAACAAATTGATGTTCCCTGCCCTGCCCTACCATAGAATGTACGCTCAGGAATTGGAAGGGCATCAGAGGCTCCGGAAAGCAGGAATGAGATACTCCAATGAACAAGCCAGCTCTCTGACTATGGGGAAGCTACAGGGAGGCCCTCTATCAATAATCCTGCTCGCTGACAGATTCTAATCAGCATTTTAGTGCCACACTGTTTCTTCCTCCAGAAGAATAGTAACTTTTTTTAAAAAACCTTTTGTTTTATATTGGAGTGTAGGCAAATAATGTTATGATAGTTTCAGATGAACAGCAAAGGGACTCTGTCATACATATACATGGATCCATTCTCCCCAAAACTCCCATCTCATCCATAATATTGAGCAGAGTTCTATGTTCTATACAGTAGGTTCTTGTTGGTTATATAGCAGAGTGTACATGTCCATCCCAAGCTCCCTAGCTCTCCTTTCCCCTCATCCATCCTCCTCTCCTCTGCCCCAGCAACCTATCATATATTTCTCCTTTGTTTGACAACTTCACTCAGTATGACAATCTCTAGGTGCATCCGTGTTGCTGCAAATGCCATTATTTCAGGAATACCTGCATGTGTGCCTGCTGTCACTGTCATGTCCGACTCTTGGCAACACTATGGACTGTAGCCCGCCAGGCTCCTCTGTCCATGGGATTCTTCAGGCAAGAATACTGGACTGGGTTGCCATACCCTTCTCTAGGGGATCTTCCCGACCCAGGGATGGAACCCGCATCTCTTACATCTCCTGTATTGGCAGGCTGGTTCTTTACCACTGGTGCCACTTGAGAATAGTAATTTTTTAAAAGCAATCTCAAACTTACAGAAAATTTGCAAGTATTGGGTTGGTCAAACAGTTCATTTGAATTTTTCTAAAAGCCGTTATGGGAAGACCTGAATGAACTTCTTGGCCAACCCATTATAATATCTGTGTAGGTGTTGGTGGAAACTGATGAATTTCAATACATGAGGAATAACTTTGCTGCTGCTGCTGCTAAGTTGCTTCAGTCGTGTCCGACTCTGTGTGACCCCAGAAACGGCAGCCCACCAGGCTCCCCCATCCCTGGGATTCTCCAGGCAAGAACACGGGAGTGGGTTGCCATTTCCTTCTCCAATGCATGAAAGTGAAAAGTCAAAGTGAAGTCGCTCAGTCGTGTCCGACTCTTCACGACCCCGTGGACTGCAGCCCACCAAGCTCCTCCATCCATGGGATTTTCCAGGCAAGAGTACTGGAGTGGGGTGCCATTGCCTTCTCCAGGAATAACTTTAACCCTCTGCTTTATTTGAGAGGAAGGCAATGACATGATGATCCAGCACTACTGAGTCATTTAGCATGTATTTCCTAAAAGCAAGAACTGTCTCCTACTTAACCACAATGCAACCATCAAAATCAAGAACTCAGCACTGACACATTACACCCCTGCGAGTTTCACCAGTTATCCCAATGAGATCATCTACAGAAAAGCTTGCCAGTTCAGAATCACATGTTGCGTTTAGTTATCATGTCTCTTTAGTCTCCTTTAATCTGACGCTGTTCTTCCATCTTTCCTTGACTTTCTTGACTTTGACGTGCTTAAAGATTATGGTTCAGTTATTTTGTAAATCGTTGCTCACTTTAGATTCGCCTGACATTCAGGTTCTGCATCTTTGGCAGGAATGATGCCCTGTTCTCATTGCATCCTATCAGGGGTACTAGGTTTCAATTTGTTCCATCACTAATGATATTCACTTTGCTTACTTGATTAAGGTAGTGTCTGCCAGACTTCGCTACTGAAAAAATTACTCTTTGGTAACTAATAAGTATTTTTATTGTGGTTAAAAAAACCGCAGATAACATAAAATTTGCCATCTCACCACTTTTAAGTGTGTAGCACAGTGGCATTAGCTGTGTGCTCCTTGTTGTGCAATGATCTCTAGATCAAAAGTCTTGCAACACTGAAACTGTCCACTGAGCAACAATTCTCCTTTTAGTAACCAATGAGAATTTTGTGGGAATGTGTTGTAACCATGCAAATATACCATACTTCATCAAGCTTTTAATGTATTTAGTTATCTATCAGTGTGCACTCATTGTTTCTTTATACAATGGATTATTGTCCTTTGACTATCCTTATTTTTTGGATGTGCTAATTATTCAGATTTTGCTGGTGGGGTTCCCTCAAGCTTGCTTCTATGTTCTTTTTACCTGTTTCCATTATCTTTTTTGAACATTTCCTTATTTTCCAGTACAAAAAGAGGTTCAAGGCTCATCTTGTACATTCTCTCATTGAGCCCTGAACTCGACCATTCTTCCAAGGAGCCTTGGTTCCTGTTGGTGGAGAATGGTTTTTAGAAACCAAAACCTGAGTGCTAGGTATGCTTGTTGTGTTTAGGATATCACTTCTTTCAAATCCTAAGAACAGACAGCTAGGGAATATACCTGTATATATTTGTGTGTATGTGTGTGTGTTTATGTTCATATACATTTACGTGTATATTTATTTCTACATATACTGAAACTCATCAATTTCCACCAATTCCTAAACACGACATTCTGGTTTTCTCCCTTTCCATACTCTTAACTGCATACTCTGACAGTGAGAAGCCTTATGGATGTCTAGGATATTCTGTTGAGTGGAAAAAAGAATGTTACAAAATAGTATCCACATTATGAGAGTCTGTTTTTTTTTTTTTAAATGTTTTTATTTATTTTTAGCTGTGCTGGGTCTTCCCTGCTGTGTGGGCTTTTATCTAGTTGCAGCGAGCAGGGGCTACTCTCTAGCTGCTGTGTGTGGGCTTCTCCTGTTTTGAAGCTCGGGCTCTAGGGTGTGGGCTTCAGTAGTTGAGGCCTCCAGACTCTAGAGCGCAGGCTCAGTGGTTGCGGCTCACCAGCTTAGTTGCACGCAGGCGCAGTGGTTGTGGCTCACCAGCTTAGTTGCTGTGTGACATGTGGGATTTTCCCAGATCAGAGATCCAACATGTGTCTCCTGCATTGGCAGGTAGATTCTTTACCACTGAGCCACCGGGGAAGCCTGAGATCCTGTTTTTTAAAGTTAAGAAACCTTGTTTGCTTTGTAAAAAAGAAAAAGTTTAAAGGAATTTTATCAAGCTGCTAGCACTGGTGTTTTTTTCTTAGAAAATTGGAATTATGGGAATTTGCACTTTCTATATTTTATCTGTATGTATGGTATTTAAAGCAAATTTTGCCAGAAGAAGGAATTTTTTACCCATTTTTTGGTTGTGCTATGTGGCTTTGTGGGATCTTGGCTTCCTGACCAGAGATCCAACCTGTGCCCCCTGCAGCAGAAGATCAGGGTCCTAACAACTGGACCACCAAGGAATTCCAAGGAATTATTTTTTTTAATATGATGTTAGTGGCTCTTTTCTTATTGCCCTATAGTTAAAGCTGGGAAAAAACCTAAATGCCTCACCGTCTACAAAGGACAGTCTACATTTAGAAGTATACCCCATGACCTTTGAACTTCTCCTGGGCTTACAAAGAAGGTACAGAATTTGTCTTGCTGCCATCATCTATCACCTCTCTACCACTATACTCTCCTTTCCAAGATACATTAAAACGCAGAGTAGGAAAGACAGTGGAGATTTCTTGAGGGTAGTTGGCCTATGCAGACTAGCATTTCTTCATGATGAGTGGGTTCTTTCTTCTCTACCTGAAGCCTCACACTGGGGCATCAAGGGGGAGCTCCAAAAGAAACATTTGTAGACATTAGAGTCACCTGCAAGAAAAAGAGACCAGAATCCTATACTATAGGTGGACATCTGCGTAGGCAGTGGATTACTGAACTATCTCATGTCTGACTGAGCAAGAGAGAAAGCAGTTGGAGAGGGATGGAAGGTCAGAGTGAAGAAGTGGGGCAGCGGCATAGTCTGCACACCCACTGCTTGGAGCTGAAAGTTTCAGTGAGTTCCCTGAAGGTCAAGTGAATATCATAGAGAGGAGGGGGGCTTGAACCTTTTTTTGTTGTTGTTCTACCTAAGAGGGCCATCCGCTAGACAGGAAACCCCAGCATTAAGAAGCTGTAAAGTATGCTCAGGGTTGATGCTCAAAGTTGGATGGCATGGCTGCTGGTTAATCGGAATATGCACTGGGCGGAAGCACCTTTGACAGCAGCACTGCTACTGTCACCCTGAGAGTGGCCGCTGAGGAGTCTGGAAGAGCGGAGCCCCATCTCCCGTGTCACATGTACTGAGTTTTGTCCACCTGCCTCCCCAGCTCCATTCTCCACCCTCCCCTGCCCTGCTCGCTGGCCTGGGAGGTTTTCTTCTGTGGACATTATCACCAGGCCCCTTTGCCTTCAGGCTTCCATTTGGGTCTGGGCAATAGAAGACACTAGCAGCAGATGAGAGGATGGGAAGAAAGAAAGATATTTATTCCCCTGCCTCAATTCCCTTTCCACTAGGCCACAGTTTTACAATCACTTCCTTATCTTCCTATGGCCACAGCCTTCATGTGGCCCCTCTCCCCTGGTTAACAATTGCTGCCCTATTTCCCTTCCAGATTAGTAGTGGTATAGGCAACCCCCAGTTACCACTGGGTGCTTCAGCAGCCCTGGTTGGCTCCCTTAACCTTGTCTACTCCCTTGCCAATAGTCCTTTCAGTAAAGTCTTTTCAGTCACTCTTTTGAATGTAGTGTCTGTTTCTTGATTGGGCTCTTGACTGATCTGTCAGACCACTTTCTAATGGGGAGGTTCCTACAGTTACCTCCCAAAGAACTCCCACATGATCCCCATGAGAGAGCCTACTTTTAGAAATCTGCCTCCCAGAGGTCATCAATGGCCCATCACTGTCAACCAGAGAAGCAATAATAACCAACAGAGGACTATATCCAGGACCAGTCAAATGAAGACACTGTCTCCTTCCTTCTTGTCCATCCCCAAATACTAGGGACTTAAAGAGGGAAAAGGAATATTAGAGTCTCTGATTGTGGCCCCATCAAAGTACCCCTCTCATTGCTCGGATTTTAAACCAATTGAGAAATCAGACAAAGATTAAGTTAGATAGTGAGTGACAGTTGCTTAGTCATGCCTGACTCTTTGCAACCCCATGGACTGTAGCCTGCCAGGCTCCTCTATCCATGGGATTTCCCAGGCAAGCATACTGGAGTGGGTTGCCATTTCCTTCTCCAAGTTAGATAGATGGTAGGCAAAATATCACCTTTTTGGTGATAAAGGCCAAGTTGGGGCATATAGCTTGACAGTGAGAGCCAAATAAGTCTGCTAACTGAACTCCAAAATTGTATAGACTCATCATTCAGTGGAGGAAGTGCTGGTCTGCAGCAGCCTGCAAACATGGGGTGCTGCCAGGAACGACTTAGAACAGGGAGGAGCAGAGGGGAACTCTTGGTCCTTGGAGGCCAGCTCTCACTCAAGGAAAAGGAGAGGAGAAGAACTCACTGAATCAAACATATACAAATCACACATCAGTAAATTATTCCATTTTCTGTGGACAAAATAAATAAATGGAGAATGTCACCCTAGCCAAACTCTCCCACTTTGAAAGAAAACACTGATGCTGGAGAAGCTGTCCCCCTATTGAGGAGAAGAGGCATCTTCACACTAGATTTCACTCCTCTTTTTGTGCTCTAAATAATCAAGGTCTCAACCTATTCTCTTTTTTCCTTTTTTTGGCTGTGCTAAGTCTTTGTTGCTGCATGGGCTCTTCGCTAGTTATGGCAAGCAGGGACTACTCTTCATTGTGGTGTGCAGGATGCTCATTGCAGTAGCTTCTCTTAATGCAAAGCACAGGCTCAACAGGCTTAGTTGTTCCACAGCTTGTGGGATCTTCCTGGACCACGGATTAAACCCATGTCTCCTGTATTGATAGGTAGGTTCTTTACCACTGAGCCACCAGGGAAGCATAACCCCCTCAACCTAAACTCTTAAACACTTAGTTTGATTCAGTTCAGTTCAGTCACTCAGTCGTGTCCGACTCTTTGCGACCCCATGAATCGCAGCACGCCAGGCCTCCCTGTCCATCACCAACTCCCGGAGTTCACTCAGACTCACGTCCATCCAGCCATCTCATCCTCTGTCGTCCCCTTCTCCCCCTGCCCCCAATCCCTCCCAGCATCAGAGTCTTTTCCAATGAGTCAACTCTTCACATGAGGTGGCCAAAGTACTGGAGTTTCAGCTTTAGCATCATTCCTTCCAAAGAAATCCCAGGGCTGATCTCCTTCAGAATGGACTGGTTGGATCTTCTTGCAGTCCAAGGGACTCTCAAGAGTCTTCTCCAACACCACAGTTCAAAAGCATCAATTCTTCAGTGCTCAGCTTTCTTCACAGTCCAATTCTCACATCCATACATGACCACAGGAAAAACCATAGCCTTGACTAGATGTTAGTTTGATTAAACTTTCTTAACTCCAAATGGATTAAAAACTTGAATGTAAGAGCTAAAAGTGTAAGACTCCTAAAAGAAAACATAAGAATAAATCATCATGACCTTGGGATAGGTAAAGCCTTCTTAGATAAAACACCCAAAGAATAAGAAACCAAGAGGAAAGTAGATAAATTGGATTTCATCAAAATTGAAAACTTTTGTATCTCAAAAGACATCATCAAGAGAGTGAAAAAAAAACCAACCTAAGGAGAGAAAATATTTGCAGATAATATTTCTGATAAGAGACTTGTATTCAGACTATACAAAGAAAACTCACAATTCAATGGTTGAAAGACAAATAACCCAGTTTTTAAAATGGGGCAAAGGATTTGAATAGACATTTTCCCAAAGATATACAAATGGCCCATAATGAAAGGCATTAGAATGGCTATCTATCTGCCTACCTACCTGCCTTTTATTTATCTATCTAGGGACAAAGAGAGGACAACATGGCAGATGAGCAATTTGCAACACAGAGTGCAAAGTTCTACCTCAGAGATTAGCTCTGAATACTACAGTACCAGTTAGAGGTGGAGAATCACTGAAGCTTTCATGGAATTGATAATGTTTTGGGTGAGCTTGAAAAGATGTATAGGCATTAACTAAATGAAAAGGGCAGAGAAAAAGCCTTCCTGATAAAGCATACAGAATGGTGAATGCAAAATAAAAAATGAACTTTTGGGAAAAGCTCTGGGCCCAATGTCCACCCTGGACCAATTACCCAATAATGGGGATGAGGAATAGGGTGATGCAGCAGTAATACGGCTTTTGGGAGTAGACCCCTAGAGTGAGACAGATGGTTTCTATAGAGACACCAATACCTCAATATATGTCCTGCTGGGACTGTGAAGATAAGGGTTAGGTGTTCTGGGCTCTGATGGGATCTGGGCAAAGCTGACAACTCTCCTGTGTCTCTTCCATGTTATACACTCCTGATCTTCCTAAGGTATGTCCCGTTCTCTTTGCTCCCCGTCCAAGTTGTGCTAACAAGGGATGGACAGTGAATGACAGGCCAGGGCAGAGGGCACCCTGAGTCTGCAGGAAGCGGGGAGGCTGAGGGTGCAGCCCCGAGAGAGTCTGGCCTGGGGACAATTGGGCTGGCCCCAGAGGAGGCAGAGAAGATCTAGAAGACAGATGCCTAGAGTAAAAGGCACCCTGCTGGGCAGCTCGACTCTGCTTTAGAGTAATTTCCATAAAATTACCACCCCATAGAACTAATGAGGTCATCTGGGAGACAGCCAGGATTTTGCATAATTCTTAGTAGGCCGGTATTAAGTGGAGACCACGACTGATTCCCTGTGTCTTCTGAGAACAATGCAGGCCTGTGGATTAATATCGAAGAAGCAGAGACAGAGGGACACTGGGCAGTCCCCTGTGGGGCAGCCATCCCAAGGGACCCCTAGAATGGCCCTGGGGGAGGAGAGAACTCTAGCTTTTGGAATTCTGCTCCACAATTGTCCTATATCTGAGTCAGGCAGGGTAATGATAGCATCTCCCTAGCTTTAGGCTCCTTTGCTCAGCCTAACATAACACATGTTAGTATAACATATGTTATAAAGTATATGTTTTATATGTTTTAAAATATATGTTTTTATATGTTATAAAATATATGTACATACTCAAGCCTCATTCCATGTTTATAAACCCTCCCTCACCTGCTGCAGTTATTGCATTATCTCTCTACTCCCCTTCACAGTCAGACCTGTAGAGTTTGCATCAAAGTCATGAAAATTTAAACCAGTTTCTTCTCTTCCTAGTTCCTCTGTAGGATTTTACACTCTTTTGGAGTCTTCTTTCATTAGCTTCTAGAAGACCACCCTCTCTGGTTCTCTTTCTACTCTCTGATTTTTCTGAATCCATCTTTTTTACTGAATTCCTTAAATGCTGCTCACACAGACTCTGTCCTTTAGCACCCTTCCCATCTTGATCTGGGTGAGTTCATCCATTCCTATGATTTTCACCCATCCCTCACATACTGATGACCCCAGCTCCCTATCTCTTTTCTCAGCTTCCAGACTTTGTATCATCCTGCTATCTGGATATACTATGGTCCCCTAACACCGTATGTACACGACTGAGCTGATCATCAGTTTTCTCAAGTCAGCTCCTGTGATGTTCTTCAGCTCAGTTTGTGGTAAGACTCTTTTCCTCAGACACAAAAATAAGAAATCTAAGTAGCATTCTAGCCAATCGATGTGTGTCTAGTGAAATGACAATTTAACGTCTCCAGTGACTTCCATCTACCTTCCTGTCTCACACCCCAATTCCTATCATCACTAACTTGGTTCAGACCTCATCATCTCCTATGTGGATTTTGTAACAGTTTGCTACCAAGTCTCTCTGTTTCTAATCCTTCCCTTCTTTTCCATCCTCCCTGTTATTCTCTAAGTGACTTATCGAAAACAGAAGTCTATGACTCTATCACCTGATTGAAAATCCTTTCATGGTTCACCTTTTCTTGCAGGATAAAATCTAAATTCTTGACTTTGAATCTGTGATGAAGTCATGCCAATGGGACCTGAGGGGAAGTCTGCAGGGGGAGTACTGGGAGAGATTTTCCTCACTACAAAAAAATGGAAGCACAGGAGCAAAGGCTCTTCTTTGGAGATGAAATGTTTGCTTGCAATATCTAGAGAGGCTTTGGTTATCTCAACCATGAGAGGACATATTGTGGATTTTGCAAACATGCTAAGGAAAGACAGAGCACACTTGGATCCTACTGATATTCATGAGCCACTGAATTAACCCTCCTTGGAAAAGCTTAAGATAACGAATATCCTAATTATTTAAACTATGTTAGTTAGGCTTACTGCTATTTGCTGTTGAAAGCATCCTAACTGATACATTTATAGTATGTTTCCTTTTTATTTTAATAGAGAAAATGCAAAAGTTTTTGTTAAAATGAAGTTTCTATGACCCTTTAAAGAAGAATTAGGTCTGTATCTTCGCTTTGTTCACATTGCAATAGGTACGTTCCTCTGGTGTGGCATTTAGCACACAATTTTTATTTCAGATTTCTTTTAACTTATTCCAGCCAAAGCATTTAGTGCTGCAATGGATTGCCAAATGCATTCCCAAATTCAGTCTCTTACTTATGCAAGCACCAACTTCCCCACCCATCAGAGCCATATCTAGCCTGCTTTAGCCCTTAGATCACTGCAAGGAATATAATAATAGCTACTCAGCTACATTCTGTGGGGAGCTGGGTGTCACAGCTCATCTCTGCTGAAACGTCTAGTTATGCTGGACTGGTTGTCATGGAAACACAGCTGATGATGTGAGCATATGGCCTAGAGCCTCTGTCTCTTACATTCCCAGTGAGGGAGGGGAGCTGGTACTTGAGAACAACGTGACAATATCTTATATTATCTGTTGTCTTGTTGAATAGATTGCTGTGGAGAGAGCTGAATTCAGGGGTGCTGTGAGGAATTAGAACTTAGCTCTGGTTGCTCTGTGAACAGACATTGAGTAAACCTGTGTGCCTAAATGTGTGCAAATTGACGTGTGGAGGGTGAGGAGTGGCACGGAGGATGCAGGGGAACAAGCGGACTGAGTACCCAGTGTGCGCCAGACACTCTCTTATAGCTCATCATAATTGGCATGTTTTGATCGCACAGTAAATGCAACATACTTTACATAATTATTTCATTTAAACTTTGCAACAAACTCATGAAGCTGATTCCATTAGTCTTGCAATTTTTCAGAAAAGGAAATTCAATAAATAATTGTCCGAAGTCACGCAACTCAGGAGTGATTAGCACGGACTTGAATCCAGGGTTGTCCATCTCTAAAATTGCTGCAGAAACCTAACTACACACTCTCTCTACTGTGCTAAGTGTTCTAGATATCTTATTTTGCTAAAAAAAAAAATTATTTTGGCAGTAGTGTTCACACCAAGCTTATAAGATATAATACAAGGTGCTTGTCTGAAATATCTGTTCATGACATTATACAGAAGACAGGGATCAAGACCATCCCCATGGAAAAGAAATGCAAAAAAGCAAAATGGCTGTCTGGGGAGGCCTTACAAATAGCTGTGAAAAGAAGACAAGCAAAAAGTAAAGGAGAAAAGGAAAGATATAAGCATCTGAATGCAGAGTTCCAAAGAATACCAAGAAGAGATAAGAAAGCGTTCCTAGGTGATCGATGCAAAGAAATAGAGGAAAACAACAGAATGGGAAAGACTAGAGATCTCTTCAAGAAAATTAGAGATACCAAGGGGACATTTCATGCAAAGATGGCTTGATAAAGGACAGAAATGGTATGGACCTAACAGAAGCAGAAGATATTAAGAAGAGATGGCAAGAATACACAGAAGAACTGTACAAAAAAAGGTCTTCATGACCCAGATAATCATGATGGTGTGATCACTCACCTAGAGCCAGACATCCTGGAATGTGAAGTCAACTGGGCCTTAGAAAGCGCAAGATGGGGGCCCCTGGATCTGGCATGGCAGAGTACCTCTTTGACAAGCACAGTGAGACACACTGGGACACAGTGAGAGCTAAGCCTCAGGCTGGTTTCCCACAGCCACAGGGGTGACTTCCCTGGTCACCAAGGCAGTGCATGCATATTTGGGTTACCTTCATCTTTTCTATAAGTTGTAACAAAACATCTACTTAAGTTCTTTCTTTAGTACCATTCCTTCAAATAAAGTAATTGGGTACCCCCCCAAAAAAAAAGAAAGCATCACTATGAACAAAGCTAGTGGAGGTGATGGAATTCCAGTGGAGCTATTTCAAATCCTGAAAGATGATGCTGTGAAAGTGCTGCACTCAATATGCCAGCAAATTTGGAAAACTCAGCAGTGGCCACAGGACTAGAAAATGTCAGTTTTCCATTCCAATCCCAAAGAAAGGCAATGCCAAAGAATGCTCAAACTACCGCACAATTGCACTCATCTCACATGCTAGTAAAGTAATACTCAAAATTCTCCAAGCCAGGCTTCAGCAATATGTGAACCGTGAACTTCCTGATGTTCAAGCTGGTTTTAGAAAAGGCAGAGGAACCAGAGATCAAATTGCCAACATCCGCTGGATCATGGAAAAAGCAAGAGAGTTCCAGAAAAACATCTATTTCTGCTTTATTGACTATGCCAAAGCCTTTGACTGTGTGGATCACAATAAACTGTGGAAAATTCTGAAAGAGATGGGAATATAAGACCACCTGACCTG
>NW_011495071.1:17177850-17181882 GCF_000754665.1 Bison bison bison
TGCTTTTTAACTGTGGTGTTGGAGAAGACTCTTGAGAGTCCCTTGGACTGCAAGGAGATCCAACCAGTCCATTCTGAAGGAGATCAACTCTGGGATTTCTTTGAAAGGAATAATGCTGAAGCTGAAACTCCAGTACTCTGGCCACCCCATGCGAAGAGTTGACTCATTGGAAAAGACTCTGATGCTGGGAGGGATTGGGGGCAAGAGGAGAAGGGGATGACAGAGGATGAGATGGCTGGATGGCATCAATGACTCGATGGACGTGAGTCTGAGTGAACTCCAGGAGTTGGTGATGGACAGGGAGGCCTGGTGTGCTGTGATTCATGGGGTCACAAAGAGTCGGACACGACTGAGCGACTGAACTGAAACTGAATTGAAAGGTCTTTTGAACTATTAATTATATTATAGTGCAATTTCATAATAATTTAGTGAGGATGTTAAAGTCATTTCCATTTTACAAAGGAAGAGTCTTCAGCTCAGAAAGATGCTCCAAAGTCACATGGCTGGTGGTAACAATGAGTATCATTCAAAGCCTATGCTCTGTCTACTCCCTACCCTGTGTTAAGGTCAGGCAGGCTACCTTTCCCTATCCATTGTAGCTTCTGGTACCATACTAGATTAACTTCGAAGCCCCCATCTCGCAACTGAGAGGCTTACTCATCTAATTGCCTTCTCAATTTCGCAGGCAAACTTAGTCTTCCCAGATCAAAGTGACCAAAACAACCCCTATCACAACAAGAACACCCAACATAGCTAAAATTGAACTAAAGGTCTTCTTCCCCCAAATCTGTCCCTCTTCTCATACCCCAATCCCCATTGTTGTTCAGTCAGTAAGTCATGTCCAACTCTTTGCGACCCCATGGACTGCAGCACACCAGGCTTCCCTGTCCTTCCCCATCTCCCAGAGTTAACTAAAACTCATGTCCATTGAGTCAGTGATGCCATCCAACCATCCCATCCTCTGTTGTCCCCTTCTCCTCCTACCTTCAATCTTTCCCAGCATCAGGGTCTTTTCCAATGAGTTGGCTCTTTGCATCAGGTGGGCAAAGTATTGGAGCTTCAGCTTCAGCATCAGTCCTTCCAATGAATACTCAGGACTGATTTTCTTTAGGATTGACTGGTTTGATCTCCTTGCTGTCCAAGGGACTCTCGAGAATCTTCTCCAGCACCACAGTTCAAATCCCAGTAGATGGCATTATCATTTACCCTATTACTCATTTCAGTAACTTGGGGTACATGTTTAACATTGCCTCTTCCTTCCCTTTTTCATATCAAAACCACCATTGACTGCTGATGCTTCTATCACATTGGTCTAGTGTCCCCACTACCCTAACCCATGCCATTACCATCCCTTGACTGGACTACTGCATGAACCTCTCAACAGGTGGCCATGCCTCTCCTGTTGTGTCTTTCCAATCCAGTCTTTACTGCAGCAGACTTTCATGATCACTCTTTTGCTTAAATGATTTCCTATAACTCTTTGGAGAATGTCCAAAATCTATTTCATGGCTATTTTGTCATATTATAATCTGTTTTCTACTCTGGTAGCATTCTCTATTTTTCATTCACAGCATCTATCACATTTATGATTAATCATTCGATTAATTATTTGTATGATTATCTGTTAGATGTGTCTCTACATTAGAGTCCAGATCCTTCATTCTAGTCTTCACTCTGCTACCCACTGTTTGTGCATGCTTGAGCAAGAAGCAAGACTACCTCTTTTGTGCCAGTCTGTCTTAGTCTATGACCTCTGGTAAACTCTGGGAAGCTCCTCTGGGAAGAATTCGACTTGAAACCAAGTCTGTCTGACCTCAGAACCTAAATTTCCTAATTTTTGCAACATGACAAGAATTAAAAAAAATATATATATATATCATCGTGCAGATGAGGAAACTAAAGCCCTGAGTGGCAAAGTGATTTCACACAGAGCCAAAGCAAGAACTCTAGCCTGCTGGTGCCTAACCTGGGGATTCTTCCTTCATTCCATGGCCTCCCGAGCAGCAACACCTAGCAGAGGCTAAGGGGAGCTGGAAAGACATTTCCATGTCTACATTGAGTGCTGGCAGCAGGACTGCCAGGCTTAGTGGGGTTTCTGCACCTCTCTTCCCAACCTGCATCTATATCAGAGCTGAGCCCTGGTTGAGCTCTGCAAGTTGTTCTCACTAGTCTGAGGCCGCACTTCTCACAAGGGCCCTAGTGGGGCATCTGGGTAAGGCAACTTGTCCTCTTCTGGCCCCATGAGACCCACCTGGGCTTCATATATCACTTTGCAGTCCCTGATGATATGTTCCTGAGACCCACATGGGGCTCTGCTAGCTCGTATAGCACCGGGGCCATATTACAAGCAGGCATCCTCTCAGATGGATGGACAAAAGGGGAAAGGGAGCCACTGTAAGAGCCCAGACTAAACAGAGTGCAGAGCACAGAGTGCCTTGCTCCACTGACTCAGCCTCAGCTGGGGGTCCTGGGCTGCCTCCTCTACTGGGCGCTTTCCTCTGGGACACACACTTCCGAGCCCTAGAAACCCTCCCCCTCCTCTGGCTGTTTCTCTTCACCCTGTACAATTCATTCCAAGCTCGCTCACCACCTGCTTGTCAAGAGGTTGAGAAAACTCTGCCTCCATTCCTAGAGTCCGGCACCAATCTCCTGATTCATGGATTGACCCCTCCTGGAGCTCACAGTCTAGGGAAGGAGGCCAGGAGAGAGTACCAGGTGGTTTGGGGAGTCACCCAAATTGCATCAACTCACCTTCTTTCAGAATCAGAAATGAGCACATTATTGGGGTCTTATGGGCACAGCCCTGACTGAGGGGGCAAGCAGGATGGTGTGGGGAGGGACTCAGAGGCAGTGGGTAAAGGGGAGCTAAGGGCGCTGGACTGGAGGGCAGCCTGTCCCTCCCCTCACGTGGGACCCTGGGCAAGTCTGGTCCTTTTGCTAGGCCTCAGTCTCTTCATTATGATCTGGAGCATTGTCTCCAGTGAAAGCTAGGATTTCGAGCAGTGTGGGCATACCATGATGACCTTTGTACAGCATATTAGGGAAAATATATGGCAAGCACTTAAAGGAGTGCTATATTTTTCCTTAGGAAATAATTTTTATTAGACTTGTTTAAAGCATTCATTAGCTGAAAGTACAGGTGGCATAAAGATACAACAAAACACGTGAGGAGGGTATATCAATGACTGCTATTTGAGCAATGTGGATTTAGAGAACATTCTATTTCCCCTAAGTGGTTCCTTTTACATCTTCTCCACTGAAACTCAGAGCTAAATTCAAAACTCAGGCTCAGAAATTATATTGATCTTTATATTAGCCAGTATGTGTTCTCCTCTGCTTTGGATCTAATGATCATTTTTCTGTGGGGCCTTCCGTCGCAAGCTGTGGAAATTGGAAGGCAGTGAAGTATCATAATGTACAAATAACACTCAAAATTAGAGAACTGAAAAGCATTCACCTGATGAACAGGGACTGACATTAACTGGTTTGTGTTTAGTCGATCAGTTGTGTCCGACTATTTGCGACCCCATGGACTAGCCCACCAGGCTCCTCTGTCCATGGGATTTCCCAGGCAAGAATACTGAAGAGGCTTGCCATTCAGGCAGGCAAATTCTTTACCACTGAGCCATCAAGGAAGCCCAGACATTAGCTTCAGTTCAGTTCAGTTCAGTCGCTCAGTTGTGTCCAACTCTTTGCGACCCCATGAATCGCAGCACGCCAGGCCCCCCTGTCCATCACCAACTCCCAGAGTTCACTCAGACTCACATCTGTCGAGTCAGTGATGCCATCCAGCCATCTCATCCTCTGTCATCCCCTTCTCCTCCTGCCTCCAATCCCTCCCAGCATCAGAGTCTTTTCCAATGAGTCAGCTCTTCGCATGAATATTGGCCAAAATATTGGAGTTTCAGCATCATCCCTTCCTAAGAAGTCTCAGAGCTGATCTCTTTCAGAATGGACTGGTTGGATCTCCTTGCAGTCCAAGGGACTCTCAAGAGTCTTCTCCAACACCACAGTTAAAAAGCATCAATTCTT
>NW_011495071.1:17182313-17193725 GCF_000754665.1 Bison bison bison
AAATAGCTCCACTGGAATTCCATCACCTCCACTAGCTTTGTTCATAGTGATGCTTTCTTTTTTTGGGGGGGGGGGTACCCAATTACTTTATTTGAAGGAATGGTACTAAAGAAAGAACTTAAGTAGATGTTTTGTTACAACTTATAGAAAAGATGAAGGTAACCCAAATATGCATGCACTGCCTTGGTGACCAGGGAAGTCACCCCTGTGGCTGTGGGAAACCAGCCTGAGGCTTAGCTCTCACTGTGTCCCAGGGTGTGCTTGTCAAAGAGGTACTCTGCCATGCCAGATCCAGGGCCCCCCTTCTTGCTCACGTTGGTTATGTGGTCACCCAATTCTTTGATGGCTTCCACCTGCTCATTCAGGTAATGAGTCTCAGTGAAATCACACAGATGGGGATCATTTTTTTCAGTGGCCAGTTTGTACAGTTCCAGTAGTGACTGATTCACCCTTCTCTCCAAGCACAGCGCACATTCCATTGCAGTCAGCCCATTCTCCCAGTCATCACGGTCTGGTTTCTTGATATCCTGAAGGAAGATTCGGCCGCCTCGCTGGTTCTGCAGCTTCATCAGTCTCTCAGCATGTTCCCTCTCCTCATGAGATTGGTGAAGAAAGTATTTGGCAAAGTTCTTCAAAGCCACATCATCACGGTCAAAATAGTACGACATGGACAGGTAGACATAGGAGGCGTAGAGCTCCAGGTTGATCTGGCGGTTGATGGCGGCCTCCGAGTCCTGGTGGTAGTTCTGGCGCACCTGCGAGAGGGATGCGGTCGTCATGGTGGGCGGCTGAAAACGGGCGGTGGTGGTGGTGGTGGCGGCGACGGCCGAGCGGCGCTGGAGCAGTGGCGGGGACCTTGGGCCGGTCGCAGGGCGCTGTC
Organism: Bison bison bison; assembly: GCF_000754665.1. NCBI lineage: Eukaryota > Metazoa > Chordata > Mammalia > Artiodactyla > Bovidae > Bison > Bison bison. The sequence goes on from NW_011495071.1 coordinate 17,183,194, forward strand.
AAGTGGTGACTAGGGCTGGCTCTGAGTGGCCGGCCGGGGTGGGGGGCGGTGGGGGAGACGAGCAGCCGGGTTCCATTCAAGCACTGTTGAAGTAGGAAACCGCAGCGACTCTCCGCTAAGACTGTCCGTAGTGATGCTTTCTAAGGCCCAGTTGACTTCACATTCCAGGATGTCTGGCTCTAGGTCAGTGATCACACCATCGTGATTATCTGGGTCGTGAAGATCTTTTTTGTACAGTTCTTCTGTGTATTCTTGCCACCTCTTCTTAATAGCTTAGCCTTCCATAATTTACAAAGGAATTTTCACATATCCTTTCTTACACCATTTTTTGTCTTCATTAGTAAGATGCAGAGTTACCTGCTGGGGTAAATATTATCAGTATCCCCATGTCACAGATGGGAAACTGAGGCATGGACCTGCTCATGGTCACATAAGTTGAGAGTCAGATCTGACTCCTGTTTCCATATTTCTTCAGTGTGTGGATGAAAAATTGCCATTTACCATCTGTCCCCACAAGAATTAGTTCACTAGCCACTGTGTCACTCGCTGACCTTCAGCACACCCTGAAAGGAGTTCAGGGCTCAGATTAGGAATGAAGCACTCTGTGCTCTGGGAAAACCTTACAGAACAGGCCTTCAGATATTTTGGAAAGATTTTATGAGGCCAATTCTTGCATCTTATTATTTCTAGAAAAGCACTAAAATCATTAATGGAGACATCTGCTCCTAGTGACTAGCAGCAACTCTCTTGTGACTAGCAGCAACTCTGCCCAAAAGTGTGGTTGACTACACATACCTGCCTTCACCAAGATCACATATATACTGACCTCCACCCCTATCTCTTCCCAGCAGTTCCTCAGAGCTGAGAGACTGTCTCCCAGACTATAGTCCTCATTTTTCCCCAAGTAAAATTTAGCTCACAGCTCTCGTGTTGTGCTTTTCTTTCTGTTGACAAGTGTCACCATAATTGCTTTGTTTTTGTGTTTGTAAAATTAGATGGCCAGCCCCCTGGGTGGGGATGGAGGGGAGGACTGTAAGGAGGGAAGCAGGCCCTGGGCTCTGAGCTTGCAGCACGTGATCCCCACCTGCCATGTTCACCCCTGCCTTACTGGGGCAGGGCCGGGGGCACCTGGCTGGAGCCCTGCTGGATTTACAGATCGTCTATGAGCTCTGAGTGCTCAAGGCCGCCTTCATTAGGTTGGGGCACCAACAGAGCCGCTTCCCCTGGTTGGCTGGGCATTTCACATTTAAAGCTTCACACATCTGTGAGCACGGCCTGTCAGCAGCCCGGGTCAGCAGCCTGGAGCTCTTCCAGAGCCACGCATCCAAGTGTGTCCCCACCAGCCTGTGGATGCACTTCCTCTGACCTGCCCAACCCCTCTCCCCGTCCTCTGGTCCTCTCTCTTTACCATTACCTGAATACTTGGCTCTGGGAGCAGTTCCCTGGGTTTCTCCAAGCTCAGGGGCCATAAGAGATGTTGGGAACGGTGGCAATGGTTTCCTAGGCACACAGGCAGTTAGCAGGTTTTTATTTTAAAAAAAAAAAAAAGGAGGAGAAATAAAACCCTCCTCCTTATACCTTCTTAATATTTAAGGGAGGAAAACATGAAAAAAGCATGAAGGAAACATACAGAAACTTTTTCTAATCATCCCTGCCTCCCAACCTAGGACTGACCACTGTTAACATGTTAGCACCTGTCTTTCCTTGTTAATATTTTTTAATGTCTATAATAGCATACATTGTTTTTCCTATAGAAAAAAGAGTGCCAAAATAGTCACTATCTTGTAGGGTTTTGGGGGTTTTGTTTTGTCTTCTTTTTAAAACTTGGCAGTAAATCATTAACATTTTCTGTGCCAACCAATATTCTTTTACAATATGATTTTGAATTGTACAGCATCCTGTTATGGATATATCATAATTTACTTAATCAATACTCTTGTTTGGCATTTCAGAGTCTTCCATTTTTTTCCTCCAATGCTGTGATGAGTATTCAAGACTTATATGTTGATGCATTATCTCTAATTATATTCTTATATTCTTGGAAGCAGTATTGCAGGGTCAGACAAAACACACACATATAAAGTTTTACTCCAGAAGTTCTACAGAGCTTTTAAAACTCAATTTTATTTACTGTAAAAGCAACATTAGAACAGTAATAATGAATTCCTTAAAAGAAATATCATCCACAAATTCCCTTCTCTTACATATCAGTTGGTTTTATTTGCTCATGTTCCTGTCCATATGCAAAGAGGAGTTTTACATGATTGTGTTTATACCTATGTTAGGCTATTACGATTCCCAGGAATCATTCTCACATAGGAAGAACCCCCAGAGAATCTGGCTTTGAATGTAGAAATTCCACAGGATTGGGGGAAATAGAAACTCCACTCTTGGAGGGTGCAGACAAGCTCTTGTGCACCCCAGGACCCAGGGATAATAAAACTATTGGTCCACATTACTCCTGTTTCAGCAGAGTTTTACAGCAAGGCCAGTCAGAGGATGCTGGCCCCTCCCCTGCTCCAGCCAATAGACAGTGTGGAGAGAAAGGGTCATAGAGCCACATGGCACAGAGCATCGTTGTTAGGCTACTCAGCTCAGCAGGTGCTGATTCAGTTCCTTAAAAAATGATAATGGTAATGGAAAAATCTGAAAAAGAAAAAAACATAATATATATGTATATATAAGCAACCAAACAACAATACACATACATACAACATATACACATATAATTTTGCTTATACCTGAAACATTATAAAACAACTATACTCAATTAAAAATAGAAAAGGAATTTGAACTCCTGGGAGACTAAAAATAAAGTGAGTAGCTATTGCAGGTAGCTGGGTTCTTATGTATAGTATAATAACATAGATAAATTATATATTCTAATTTCTGAATTATTATATCATAAGCATATAAAGACATCATGGGCTTCCCTCATGGCTCAGATGATGAAGAATCTGCCTGCAATGCAGGAGACCTGGGTTCAATCCCTGGGTTGGGAAGATACCCTGGAGAAGGGAATGGCAACCCACTCCAGTTTTCTTGCCTGGAGATTCCATGGACAGAGGAGTCTGACGGGCTACAGTTCAGGGGGTCGCAAAGAGTCAGACTAGACTGAGCAACTAACACTTTCTCATCACTTCACTTCATTTCATATAAAGACTTCATACTTATCCAACTTAATATGGACATACCAGTTCATCCAGTGGATAGACTGCAATTTGTTTAAGCCATCTTCTATAGTTAAACATTTAAATTTAGTGGTTTTAAAAACAAAACAAAACCAATTGGAATATTCTGTAATGAACAGCTTATCAGTATATATATTTACTTTTATTGGATTTTTTTCCTTGCGTGTATCAATTAGTAATGTTTTTAGCAGCAAGGAAAAGATGGCTTCTCCAAATGGCCTTTAAATTAAGGGGTTATATTTCTCATGTAATAAGTTATTTGGGGGCAAGTGACTGCTGGCTTTGGATCCCTTGGCCTTTTTTCTCAGGTTCATGCTCTCAGAATGGCTGCTGAGGCTCTAATCATAGCATCAGCATCCAAGGCAGAAAGGAGGAAGAGAGAATATTGGTTCAGGTCTGCATTTTGTTTTTCTCATCCCAGAATTGCCCCTAGTAGATGCAGACTTATGTCTCTCTGGCTAGAATTGTATTACAAGGTCACTCATAAGTGCAAACGAGGCTACAAAACATCTTTGCAACCACTTTATTTGGAGGCAGCAAGGAAGAAAAGAGACAGTAATGTGCATTAAGCCAGCCTTCCCAGTCCTGTCACAAGGGCTTCTCAAATGTGTGGAAGGTTCAGAAACCTTCCGCAAATAACATCTTGCCTGGAAACCTATTTGGAAAGCAGGTTAAAGTGGAGTCGCTTTAGTTGAAGTGAGGATGAGGGTTTACAGCCTTATGTGGTCAGCACCCCATCACCCAGTGGAAGGCATTTCCTGCTTTCCAACTGTCAAGCACCCATATCATCTTGCAGTTCATATCTGAGTTGTATGTTTGGGGGACTCCCCCATATGTGTGGAGACTTGGGAGAGAGTTCCTATCTCCTGCTGAGAAGCCAAAGACCCATATTCCTTCACCCCCACCTCCTGCTTTCTTGCAAAACCCAAGGCATGTGATTTAGGTTCAGGCAATCCGGCATCCTTTCCTATGTCTTTGAATCAGGAGTATGTGACAGTATGGGGGTGATTGAGGTCATTTTCCTCCCAGCAGCAGGGCCACATGCACCGGACTCTGCTTGTTCTGAGATGTGTGGTGTGGTTCCAGCTGCCTAGCCTGCTGGAATTCTCGTTTCCTGACTGTTTTTGGAACCTGGTTGTATAGCTTCCCATTGATTCTGTGAACCTCTGAGTTATTTCAGTGCATTGACTTTTGGCTTAAGATAACCAGGGTTAATTTCTCTTGCTTATAGATCCAAACCCTGATAAAAGCATCCTTTCCTGGTAATCCCACGGACAATTTTGTAGAATTTCTAGGGTTGCAAGGAGCAGAATTTAAAATCTGCTGTTTTAGGATTAATCCTTTGAACTGGAATTAAGGGACCAAGGTACAATTTAAAGTTTCTTGATAATTATTGCCAAAGAAGGTTCCAAAAGAATTGTGTAAATTTACTTAACCACAAACGCTGCGTATTCTCATTGTTTTATTTTTTTCCTGGTATAATGGCAGGGAAATGACTCCTGTTAATGTTTTAATTTGCACATACTTGAAAATATGAAGCTAAACACATTTCCTTATGTTGACTTATGGTTGTATTTCTATTTATGGAAGAGGTCTATTGATTCAAGCTTTAATTTCATGATATCAATTTCATATAACTTATATATTAATTATTTGAATACTTTCTCAAACATTTTATGTTTTGTTTTCCTTTTGTTACTTTTCTTTGTGCAGAAGCTTCACATTTTTACATAGTAAAATCTGTTCATCTTTTCCTTTGCGATTTCTTCTTTTGCTTCAATGCTTGAAAAGTTACTATTCATCCAAAGATCTGATAAATAGTGAGTTCAATTTCCTGCCAGTCTTTCTGTGATTTGGCTTTCATATATTTAACTCTTTTATCTATCAGAGATGTATTTTTGAGTATTGTGTAAAGATATGAATCCAAATGATCACACTGGGTTTTAGATTGATATGCTTTTGTGAATAAGTCAAGTCTCTGGGCTTTTCTTTTGCTTTGTCTTGGGTTTTAATAATACAAAGAATATTGTTCAGGGAGCTGGGGCTTGTTATCGAGAGAAATATGAGTAAAATAGAGAAGGAACTGTAGACAGTTGAGATAGAAACGGAGAGAGAGGGCACGACTGAAACAGAGACAGAAAAGTTGAAATAGAAATTGAAATAGAGACAAAGAGAAGTGAAGACTCATGGAGAAAAGATGGTCTCTTCAGCAAGTAGTGTTAGCAAAGTTGGACAGCTTCATGTAAACCAAGGTAGTTAGAAAATACTCTCACACCAAAACTAAACTCAGAATGGCTTAAAGACTTAAATATAAGACATGACACCATAAAACTCCTAGTAGAGCGCATAGGCCAAACATCATCTGACATTGTCTGACAACTGTATGAACGTCTTCTCTATACCCTCTCTAGCATTTGTTACTTGTATGGACAAATGGAATACTACTCAGCCCTAAAAAAGAATGAAATAATGCCATTTGCAGCAACATGGGTAGACCCAGAAATTATCACACCAAGGGAAGTAAATCAGAAAGAGCAAGACTAAGAGAAAAAAAAAGACTAATGCCAGAGATCACTTATACATGGAGTCTAAAATATGGCACAGATGAACTTATTTATGAAACCGTAACAAACAGACGTAGAAAACAAACTTACAGTTACCAAAGGGGGAAAGGAGCGGGAGAGGTATAAATTAGGGGTTTGGAATTAGCAGATATACACTACTAAATACAAAATAGATAAACAAAAGGACCTAATGTATGGTGCAGGGAACAATACTCAATATCCTATAATAAACCATAGTGGAAAAGAATATGAAAAAAATATGTATACGTATGTATAACTAAGTCCCTTTGTTGTACACCAGAAACTAATACAACATTATAAATCAACTATACTTCACTTTAAAAAAAGAGAGAGGAAAAAAGAGAAGTGAAAACTCAAAGGGCAAAACATCAAGGAAAAGCAGCTGGGATCCAGTGTAGGAGAAGATTTGGATGTCTCTGGCCTGGAGATAGGCTTGGTGACCACTGAGGCTGGGGCACTGACTGGCAGAGGCTCAGACGTTGTCAGGGGGCAGCAGTGGGAGGTCCCCTTCTGCCACAACTACCCCATCCAGCTTTAGTCTGTTTATTGGGAACCCCAATTTCCCCACCGTTCTCCAGTTGGCTCCAGGTCTAGGGAATCTCAGAGGCCTAGGGGAAAAGATCTTTCCTTTCTCCTATTCATAGTCTTCCTTCTCTCTGATCTGGCTTCAGGCAAGCATTCAAAGAAGGATAAGATCCTGAAGACCAGTCATCTAAAATGGGGGCTGTATAGTCTGAATATCTCTGCCTAGTTCTGAAGCCCCATTATTATCTTTATCAGAGAGGTTGAGTAACGGTACCCATCAATAAAAAGCAGATGTGGGATTTGAACCCTGGTCTTATCTAATTCCGAGTCTTGTGCTTCTTCCCCATGCATCAAGATATTGTCTTCTCCAGAAACCCCTTTGTCTCTGCCTATCTATATGTCATCTTCCCTTCACACCAGCCTACAGGGCTATTTCCCACCTCTGATTTCCTATAGCTCAGGCTCACTAGGCACTGAGGCCTTGCTTTTAGGCCTCTCTTTAGTCTTCCCTAAATATTGTGGTATTTTTGTCTTGTCTCTTTAACTGAGTTGTAACCTGGGACTGTATTTTATCCCTTTGGACTTTCTTACATTACTTCACACTATGCTGCCCAACTATTGGTTCATTCATTCACTTAACAAATGTTTTCTCAGAAACCTCTATGTGCTAGGCACTGTGTGAGAGACTGCAAAGGCAAAACTAAATGTTTGTCGAAAAATATTCTCCAAGTCAGTTGTAATAGATTCCTGCCCTGTAGCACAGCCCCAGCTGCCGGGATGCTCCAGTCACAGAAAGGTACGAACCAACAGCTTCCTTCCTGGTCCCTGTGCTCTAGCTTTGGCCTGAAAATCTGTGTAGAATTGGTTTTGCTGCTGCTCACTAGGGTACCTTCAGGCCTGGACCTTGGGGGTATTGTGACTCCCAAATATGGTCCCTTTTTACTAAGCTCTTATCAAGGTTTGTATCTTCAATAGGTACCTTTTTAAGCTCTGCTGCTGCTGCTAAGTCGCTTCAGTCGTGTCCGACTCTGTGCGACCCCATAGACAGCAGCTGTTAATATACATTTTTTTGACATATTGCAATTTGCAGTTTTGTAGTTTGTAGTTACAATATTTAATTCTAATAATAAATGTGCATGTGAGATGAGTACCTGAGATAACTTTTTCCATATTCATTTTAAAGAAGTTTTTCACTAATTAATTTGCTTTTCTGGATGGATAATATACATTCACGTGGTTTATAATTCAAAAAGTGCCAAAGAGTATATACAAGAATAAGTTTCTTTATATCCTTGTAGAAATAAAAAATCGGTGATTATGGGACTTCCCTTGTGGTCCAGTGGCTAAGACTCTGTGCTCCCAATGTAGGGGGCCTGGGATCCATCCCTGGTTGGGGATGGTCAGGGAACTAGATCCCACATACATTGTGCTAAGTTGCTTCAGTCGTGTCTGACTCTTTGTGACTGTATGCACTGTAGCCCACCAAGTTCATCTGTCCTTGAGATTCTTTAAGCAAGATTACTGGAGTGGGGTGCCATGCCCTCCTCAAGAGGATATTCAGGACCAAGGGATTGAACCCATATCTCTTAGGTCTCCTGGATTGGCAGGTGGATTCTTTACCACTAGCATCGCCTGGGAAGCCTCACATCAGATCAGATCAGATCAGTTGCTCAGTTGTGTCCGACTCTTTGCGACGCCATGAATCGCAGCACGCCAGGCCTCCCTGTCCATCACCAACTCCCGGAGTCCACCCAGACTCACGTCCATCGAGTGGGTGATGCCATCCAACCATCTCATCCTCTGTCGTCCCCTTCTCCTCCTGCCCCCAATCCCTCCCAGCATCAGAGTCTTTTCCAATGAGTCAGCTCTTCACATGAGGTGGCCAAAGTACTGGAGTTTCAGCTTTAGCATCATTCCTTCCAAAGAAATCCCAGGGCTGATCTCCTTCAGAATGGACTGGTTGGATCTCCTTGCAGTCCAAGGGACTCTCAAGAGTCTTCTCCAACAACACAGTTCAAAAGCATCAATTCTTCGGTGCTCAGCCTTCTTCACAGTCCAACTCTCACATCCATACATGACCACAGGAAAAACCATAGCCTTGACTAGCCCATGTGCTGTAGCTAAGAACTTCTCAGGTGGTGGTTTAGTTGCTAAGTCATGTCCAACTCTTGCAAATGCTTGGACTGTAGCCTGTTGGGCAGCTCTGTCCTTGGGATTTTCCAAGCAAGAATACTGGAGTGGGTAGCCATTTCCTTCTTCGGGGGATCTTCCTGACCCAGGGATCAAACCCCGGTCTTCTGCACTACAGGCGGATTCTTTATTGACTGAGCTACCAGGGAAGCCCTGGTAAAGAATGTGCCTGCCAATGCTGGAGATGCAAGAGTGTGGATTCAATCTCTGGGGTGGGAAGATCCCTTGGCATGGGAAATAACAACCTATTCCAGTATTCTTGCCTGGAGGATCCCATAGACAGAGGAGCCTGGCAGGCTACAGTCCACGAGGCCACAAAGAGTCTGACACAACTGAGCCACTGAGCACATCTCCTTGTTTGAATGTACCTTGACTTATTTGATCAGTCTTGAATTAATGCACATTTAAATTGTGTCAATCTCTTGCTATCTGCTATCACAAATGGTGTTTCAGTAAAAAACCTCATATATATTATTTTGTACATGAATATACCTGTTAAATAAGTTATTAGAATCAGAATTGATCAGTCAAAGGACATATAAATTTATGTGTGTGTTAGTCACTCAGTCATGCCTGACTCTTTGTGACCCCATGGACCGCAGCCCTCCAAGCTCCTCTGTCCATGGGATTCTCCAGGCAAGAATACTGGAGTAGGTTGCCATGCCCTTCACCAGGCATGTAAATTTATAGTTTTGCTAGATATTGCCCACTCCCAAAGAATGTTTATATGTTGGTTGGTGTTCCCCTAGAAAAGCATATTTCTGCTACAATGATTCTAGTGCAAGTAGTATATTTGGAAGGTTCAGGAAACACCAGAAAGCTGTGGGTGGGGGAGGGTGACACAGGGAAAGGAAGGCAACCATCAAAGGGCTGTATTATGAAGCCAACTACTACAGTGGGTGACTGAAACTTAATCCCACTTGGAAGTGATGAGAAATGGTGCAAAATGCTTGCTTCTGGATTTCCCTACACAAAGGTGAGGAAGCTGACTGTCCCAAGAGTCATTGGCTGAAGGCTGCTCTGGGCGCATGGGAGTATAAGATAGGAATAGGGAAGTAGGTATTTCCTTGGTTTGGTTTTCTGGTAGCCAGAACAGACTTCCACAGTTCAGAAAACTCCATCAGGCAGAGATGAAATTCTTGATGTACTGGGTCCTGAGTACATTGAAATTCCAGGATATGGACTGGGTTCAACTAGCAATGAAGGAAAATTAGTTTCCCCTGTCTTTTGCTTCACAGTGTTATCAAATACTTGCCAATTGTATAGGTGAAAATTAATACTAATAAAACCAAAATTAGTGATTGCGTAGTTTTAATTTTCAGGTCCCTTATAATCCACATTGATTTTTAAAATAATTTAAAACTTACCATCTGTCTAACACGTCTCTAAATATAAAGGACTCTAACATGTTCCCGTAATTCATCACACTCTCATCCTACCCTATAAATAGGTGCTACAGTTATTCTTGTTTTAAAACAATAAAGAGATGAGGAAAGAGGTTTAGTGGCCTGCCCTAAACTACTCAGTTTGTCAGTGGTGGGGATGGGATTTGATGTTAGATTTTCTAGCTGGAAAAACTTTCCTAAATGGGATAAAACAAACCAGCTACTCAACCTCTCAGTTTCTTGATCTGTGGGCTTCCCTGGTGGCTCAGACAGTTAAGAATCTGCCCATGATGCAGAAGACCCGGGTTCAATTCCTGGGTTGTGAAAATCCCCTGGGGAAGGAAATGGCAACCTACTCCAGCATTCTTGCCTGGAAAACTCCATGGACAGAGGAACCTGGCAGGCTACAGTCCATGGGGTCACAAAAAGTCGGACACAACTGAGCAACTAAAACTCACTTCTTGATCTGTAAATCAAAAAGTTGTGAACATCTATTGTTTGAGTCTTTTCAGCATCCATTCTCCATTCTTTGGATAGCATCAATACTATCACCTGGGAATGTGTCAGGATTGCCAGTTCTTGGGTTTTATCTCAGATTTATTAAATCAGAATCTCTTGGGTTGGAGACCAGCAATCTGTTGTTGTTTTTTTTTTTT
>NW_011495071.1:17193825-17206709 GCF_000754665.1 Bison bison bison
GAAAAACACTGGCTGAGGGGAAGGGAAATAAGTGGAATCTATCTTGCCAACACCAGGGCAAACCCTGCTTAAGACTTGAGTCATATGGGACAAACACAAGCTGAGAGATACGAAGAGGGAAAGAATTCTGATGACAGAATTCTCTGAATGTAGTCATCCTTAAAGTTAGATCAACAGCTGGATCATTTCATTACATGAACCAATAAATTCTTTTAATTTCAGTTTGAGTTGGATTTCTGTCACTGACAACCAAGCAAGTCCTGACTGTCAGGAAATCATTTATTCCTCCTTGTATTTCCAAGTGGAGAGAATCTCCTTGAGCACTGGTTCTCAAAGTGTGGTCCCCAGATAAGCAACATCAGTATCACCAGGGAACTTGATTAAAAATAAGATATCAGACCCTACAGGAGACCCAGTGAATCAGGGTTCTGGGGGTGGAGCCCAGCAATCTGTGTTTTAATAAGCCCTGCAGGTGATTCTGATGCCCACTGAAATTTGAAAATCACCAGATTAAGGCTCCTAGCCTCTCTCCTCATCCCTTATTCATCCTTCTCCACGAAGAAGGTATGACTTCTACTTAACTATCTACTTGAATTTGGAAGAATGATCTAGGCATGCTCAGTTTAATTCCTCCCTTTGTTTCCTTTGCGAGCCAGCCTAACTAAAGGAGGGCAGTTAATCTATCTTCCCTGTACGTGCTATGAGTTTTATGGAGGGAGAGCTCCATTAGATGAGGCCTGTAGTTTTTCGAGCCCTGCCTGTAACTAACTGGTACATTTATTCTGGGAGCAGTGTAAGCAAGCCTATTTGATGTCTAAGCCATATCCTCCAGTCTATGTCTTATCAGTAATAAAGCTGACCTTTGGATCTCCTTCTGTTGGTTCTCTGTGTCCTACTTCTCAATTGGTTCAAAACTTGGGTGGGGAAGTGGGCTGTTATTTATTGGGTCCCTTAATGCCCAAACACTGAGTAATATAGGAGGCAGAGTAGATCTGTCAAGCCCCTTTCCTCTCTAGCATTTAGGACACCATGTCTTACACTGTTACTCCAGGGCTCCTGAGTTTTCCAAAAAGAAAACCTTGTTTGTTCTGACCAGCCCACTGGTGTTGTAGTTGCAGGAGACAGAAGTATCCCATGCCTATTGGGGAACAGGAAAGACGATTGCAATCACAAAGCATTTCCTTTCAGGTCTCTCCTGAAACTGTAATTCTGTAGGGGCAGGAACAGAGCCTAGAAACCACTGCATTTAAAAAAAAAAAAAAAAAAAAACAACTTTGTAGGAGCTGTCTGTTGTTGTTCAGTCATTGAGTTGTGTCCAACTCTTTGAGACCCCTTGGTCTGTAGCCCACCAGACTCCTCTGTCCATGGGATTTCCAGGCAAGAATACCGGAATAAGGGTTACCATTTCCTTTTCCAAGGAATCTTCCAAGCCCAGAGATCAAACCCAGGTCTCCTGCATTGGCAGGCATATTCTATATCACTGAGCCACCAGAGATGCCCAGGAACTGTCCACCTTGGCTTATTAGCAGGTTCTACCAGCTGTCTAACCTAAATTCATATAGCTGCATTTGAAGTTGTGTCCTTCTGTTCTGGAGGCTAGATATATCTTGTTGTTTAGTTGCTAAGTCGTGTCCGACTCTTTTTGTGACCCCATGGACTGTAGCCCACCTCTGTCCATGGAATTTTCCAGGCAAGAATACTGGAGTGGGTTGCCATTTCCTTCTCCAGGGATCTTTCCAACCCAGGAATTGAACCCGCATTTCCTGCATTGGCATGTGGATTCTTACTGAGCCACTTGGGAAGTCTGCCCACATCCCCCCAACCAAAAAAAATTTCAGCCCACTGCGTTCGCCAGAAATGTCTTAGCTTGTTCAAAAGAAGAGAGAACTTCTCTCTTCTATTCTTTGGTCTTTCCTGAGTTCTTCACAAATCTTTAAAACAGCCATAGTCTCTGTTCTGGTAAGGGGTGTGGGTGAAAGAGAAAGCTGTTTGGAGCCCTATAAACCAGACATGGGTGCTAAGGGAGCTTAGTTTTCAGGGCTCAGTCTCCATTGAGGATCAGGCATGCTTCTCTTTGGAAAGCTGCTGTGGGGAAGAAAGAGAGAAAGCAGCCATCACAGTTCAACCTGAGTGATGGAGGATCACGTAGTATTTTTCTATATATTGACTCTGATTCTCAGTCTTCCTAGAATAGTTAATTCTCCCAGATTATCTAACTACCACTTATTTTTACATTGTTCAATCACATATGTACAGCTATTTTACAGAGTTAGATCCTATATGTACAATTTTGGCTGCTGCTTTGCCCATATCATTAAAGATTGTTCATAAACGTCATCTTATATTTTTCTTGTCTAAAAAGAAATAGACATTGGACTCCATTAATATAAAAAACTTGGGCATCAAACAGTGAAAAGCCACAGAAAATATATTTGAAAATGAAATATCTGATAAGGGTTTGATATCCAGAATATAGAAAGAACTTCTACAACTGAATAACAAAAAAGCAAACAACCTAGTTAAAAAATAGGCATTGACTCAAACAGATACTTCTCCAAAGAATATACACAAATGGCAGGTAAACATGAAAATCTGCTCAATATCATTAGTCATTTTTTGATTTTTAGTTGCTTAGTCGTGTCTGACTCTTCTGTGACCCCGTGGACTATCTCTCCAGGTTCTCCTGTCCGTGGACTTTCCCAGGCAGGAAAACTTGGAGTGGGTTGCCTTTTCCTTCTCTAGGGAATATTCCCAACCTAGGGATAGAACTCACATCTCCAGTATTGCAGGCATATTCTTTTTTTTTTTCTTTTTTTTTTCTTGGAATGGCAAACCACTTTAGTATGCAGGCATATTCTTTACCACTGAGCTACCAGGGAAACCCCATTAGTCATTGCAAGTGAGTGCAAGTGAAGTCACTCAGTCGTGTCCGACTCTTTGCGACCCCATGGACTGTAGCCTACCAGGCTCCTCCGTCCATGGGATTTTCCAGGCAGTAGTACTGGAATGGGTTGCCGTTTCCTTCTCCAGGGGATCTTCCCGACCCAGGGATCGAACCCGGGTCTCCTGCATTGCAGACAGACGCTTTACCCTTTGAGCCAAATGCAAACCAAAACTACAATGAGATACCACTTCATATCTTCTAGGATGGTTATTATTTAAAAAAAAAAGAAAGAAAATAACAAATGTTGATGAAAATATGGAGAAATTGGAACTCTCACATTGCTGGTGGAAATGTAAAATGGTGTAGCTGCTATGGAAAAACAGTTTGGCAGTTCCTCAAAAAGTTAGACGTAAAATTACCATTTGATCCAGCAATTCCATTCCTAGGCATATACCCAAAAGACTGAAAACAGGAACTCAGGTATTTGTACGTAAATGTTCACAGTGGCATTATTCTTAATAGCCAAAAACTAGAAACAAGACAGAAGTTCATCAACAGAGATGAATGGATGAACAAAGAATAGAATATTCACCCAATAGGATATTATTCAGCCCTAAAAAGGAATGAAGCATAAATATGTTCTGCAATAGGCAGGAACCTTGAAACATTATAAATGAAATAAACCAGACACTGAAGGACAAATGTATGATTATGCTTCTATGAAATATCTAAAATAGGAAAATTCATAGAGACAGAAAGATTAGAGGTTATCAGGGGCTGGGGATAGGAGAGAATGGGAAATTGCAAAACAAACCAAAAAAAAGATAAAAGATACAGAAAAATGAAAAGTGGAAAATAACCTAGGATAACTGAATATCCTGCTGTTCTTTCTTTTTGAAAAATTTGTTCATAATGATTAAGTACAAAACTTTGGAGTACAGACCTTATGGGTTCAAACAGACACACTCTGCCATTAAGTAGCTATGTGACACCTCTGTGCCAAAGCTTTTTTTTTTAATACAAACAATAATAGAACCTACTTTAGTTAGTTGATTTGTGGATGAAATTGGGTAATACATTTTAGGTGAGTAGCACAGTGCCAGGCTCATGGTAAATGCTCAGTAATTGGTAGCTTATGGAATTATATATACTGATTTGTATCCTACTCTTCATTTTCCTATATAAATAAAAATTTTTAATGGTTACATAGTACTCTACTATTTTATTCTATATTCTATACTATGGTTATAGCATTATTTATTTAAGTCCCTGATGTTGAATATTTAGGTGGGTTTTGATTTTTAACTATTTAAACACATGCGAGAGCAGACACCCTTGCTTGATTCTTCCTGGCAGCCATGCCTGAGAAGAGTGGTGTGACTTTGGCCCTGGTTAGCCTTGTAGGCTCTTGTGTTCCCAAGGCAGTGCGCTACATTAAGTCAGGTCCCCAGGCTGGGTTCCGAGTTCTAGTCATGCTTCTGCTCTGTCTCTAGGCGATGGTGGTGAGGGCAGTTTTCTATCTGGGACTTTGCTTCCCCATCTATAGAACGAGAGCATTAGAGGGAGTAACCTCAGGATGCTTTTTCTGCTTTGAGGCTCTGTGATTCTCTGATGATCCTCCCCTAAGCTGTGGATTCCTCCGGCTCTGCTGTGGCCTTCCTTAGGGCTGTGTGTGTACACGCTCCAGCCTGTGTTTCAGTTTCTATTCTTAGCAAGGTGATCTTTAAACAAGGAATAGATTTGTGCGTCTGTCTCATCTCAGATGCATGCAGCCCCTGCTGGGTGCAGTCACCAGCCATTCATTCATGTTAGAAGCAGGAGTCCATTAAGGAAGAAAGTGGAGGGTGGCTCTTCCATCAGCCATGATGAGGATTGAATACACTCTGATATGGGGGTTTGTCCCTTTCTGGTCACCAGGCATGGTCTCTATCTGACTCAGCTGTAGATGAGGTCAGGGGAATCCTGGTTTCAGCACCTCCCTCTCTACTCCACCCCCAAATCCTTTCTCTGGGATGGGCCAGGAATGGTATTTCGGCAATGGTTGTTTTTGGAGATGATGAGTAACCAACATTCCAGCTGAAAGGGTCATTGTTTGTTCTGAAAAAAAGAGTGGACATGGATGAGTCTACTCCCCTCCAAGAGTTCCCAGTTGTGGTGGTGTCTCAGAGTCCATTTGGGTATTTAAATACATAAGTTCACATTCTTGGTCTGCAAGTATTCTCTGTTTACCAAGTCTGGGGAGGAGTCTAGGTTCTTCATTTTAAGACACTACAGGGGGCTCAAATGTGCATTCTAGATGGAGAGCTTTGGCATACAGTAGTAGGATTTGCAGACTCTGAAAGGTCACCAAGGCCAGGCAGGTAGCATCCAATGGCTAGGGTGTGATCCAAGAGTGCTGATCACTCTGAAGAACAGGAACACACCTTCTTTCAAGGGCAGCCTGTACTTACCTTTAGCCATTGTCTTATGATAATACTGGCCTGGTGTTGGTAGATAATCCATTTACTTTTTTCAGGAAGAGTTATAAATCTAGATTTGTTTATTAAAAATTCTAAATTCAAATATTGGCAACCAATTCAAAAATGAAAAAAACTTCTAATTGTGGGCCAAAACATATCTGACTCTGATTTAGCCAAATCTGACTCTGAATCTGTCCACCGAAGTCTCTTGGCAAACTTTTAGCCAGACCATCACTCAACTTAAGTCAGAAGAATACAATCAACAGCTCTCTTGATTGGCAGCATCACGTTGTCTCTGTGCTGTGAGGCTCTACGGGATTCTGGATAATATCCAGCTTGGCTTGGGGCAAAGTGCTCTGAGCATGGCAGTCAGGAGACCTATATCCTGCTAACAACTTGCTAGGTGACACTGGGAAGAAATTCTTTCCCTATTCACAGGATTTCTTCTGTTAAGTTAAGGGGGATGATCTCTAGTGTTCTTTCCAAGGTTTTGAGTATTCTTCTAATGAAGATTTATGTATTTACCTATTGTCTTCTAGCTACATGAGAAATAAGTTTTTTAGATTAAGATGAAAGGTCATCTTTAATTGGCATGAATGACAACTGGTTCTTTCTCTGCCAAATATCAATACAATACCAGTGATTTGTTTTTGCAGGGGAATTTCTTTTTGCTGTAGGCTGTTGGGATATTTTCCGAGAGCAAGAAAGCACTTTGGAACAGAAGGTCTATGTGGAGTGAGCATGTGGGCTTCTTGCTTGCTGAACACTTGACTCTGAGTTAAATTTTTAAAAAAAATAAAGGTATAGCATTGATAGGAATATTTTGAAGTAAAAGACATTTCCTTAGTAGCTCAAAGAAAACCCTGCAATTGAATCTTTTATCCTCACAGCTTTGAGATTTAATTCATATGCCATAAAATTCACTTTAAGAAGTATACAATTCAATGTTTTTTAGTGTATTTACAGAATTGTACAACCATCACAGCTATCTAATTCCAGAATATTTTCATATCTCCAAAAAGAAACCCCATACCCATTATTAGTCACAGAGAATTTCCTCCTCAGTCCTGGCAACTACTAATCTACTTTCTGTCTCTCTAGATTTTCCTATCCTGGACCTTTCATACATATGGAATCATATAATATGTGGTCTTTCATGACTGCCTTCTTTCACTTAACATAGTTTTCAAGATTCATCCACGTTGTAACATGTATCAGTACTTCATTCCCTTTTATTGCCAAATAATATTCCATTGTATGAATGCCCTACATTTTATTTATCCGTTCATCAGTTGATGGATAATTAATTCTACTTTTTGGCTATTGTAAATAATGTTGCTATAACCTTACACTTATAGGTTTTTATATTGACATGTTTTAATTTATCTTGTGCATATAACTTAAGGGTGGAACTTCCGGGCTGTATGGCAACTCTGTGTTTAACTTTTTGAGGAAATGCCAGATTGTTTTCCAAAGCAGCAGCACCATTTAACATTCCAACCAGCAGTGTATGAGGCATTCAGTTCCTCTATATACCTGTCAGCATTTGTTGTTATTTTTTTTTTATTATAGTTATCCTAGTGGGTGTTAAGTGGTACCTCATTGTAATTTTGATTCCGTAGCTGAATCTCTTCTTGATTGGCCTGACCTCGGTTATACATCCATCTATCAGCTAATTACTGTGGCCAGTGGAGGTTGATAATCTTAACTGAATTAGGGTAAATCCCTGCAGGTGGGAGTCAGTCACTCCCAAACTGCGTAAGGAAAATTAGGAGACACAATGTGAAAGGAAGGAGAAATGGATGCCTGGGAGGCAACAAATACATGGTTTCTACAGGATGGGTTTGCTTTCTTGGTTTCAGTGTTAAAATTGTGCTGTACACAGAGATTGTAGTGGTATAGAATAGGAAGGAAAGAAAATCTTGGTCAGGACTCAGGCAGAGAAGAAGCTCAACAAATAAGCATTGAAATAGATCCTACTGAAAATAAGTTTCTCCCTGAAAACTTTAGTCACTGGACACATATGTGCACACCAGCTTGGATTTATTACCACTTTATCCTCTTCTTCTTTTATTGGTCAAACTATCTTCAGGCCCAGACCCCCCTGAGTGCTCCTTTGCCAGATGCAGAGTCATAAAATACTAAGGAATTTGTTACAATTACTTTGGGATCAACACCTGATTCCCCCAGTCTAAATAGTTGCAAATGGCACAGCTATGCTTTGGCTTCCCAGGTGGCGCAGTGGTAAAAAATCTGCTAGCAAATACAGGAGATGCAAGAGACATGGGTTTGCTCCCTGGGTCAGGAAGACCCTTTGGCATAAGAAAAGGCAACCCACTCCAGTATTCTTACCTGGAAAATTCCATGGACAGAGGAGCCTGGTGTGTTACAGGCCATGAGGTCACAAAGAGTTGGACTTGACTGAGCCCACCCCTCCACACACACACACACACACACACAGACACATAGCTATGTCGTTATTGTTTTTTCCTTTCTTTTGGCTGTGCTGTGTGGCATGTGGGATCTTGGTTCCCCAACCAGGTATTGAACCCATGTATCCTGAATTGGATGAGTGGGGTCTTAACCACTGGACCACCAGGGAAGTCCCTACATGCTTTTCTTTTCTTTTTTCCTCAGGGATTAACTTTCTTTCTTTTGGATATTTTTGAGATTTGATAAGCTTTTCTGATTATCATGTCTTCTTGAAAGGAAAGATTTTGGATTGTATGTTAGAAGGGAAAGCTGCATAAAGAGGACTCATTGATTATCTTTTTGGTCGTGAAAGATTATAGAAAATTTCAGGGCTAGAGAGACACTGAGAGAAGCATAACTAGCCCTTTTTCAGCATTTCCTTGACATGGGTTCTTCTTTCTTTTCTCTTCCCTTTTTTTCTTTCTTTTGCATTGCTAATACTGTCTGCATCGTGACTTTTCTGGCTACTACTGCTGTGTAAAACATATCTCCTCCTCTGGAAAAAAGGGGTGCCTAAGACAACCATTGTATCGCACTAACAAAGTTAAAGAGATTTGACAGCTAAATGCAATGCCTGACCCTAGACTGGATTCTGTACTAGAAGGGAAAAAATGCTCTAAAGCACATTATTGAATCAACTGACAAAACTGAAATATAAATGGTAGACAAAAGTATTCATACCAATGCTAGATTTACTAATGTTGCTATGTACTGTGGTTATCTGAGAGAATATCCTTGTTCTTAGGAGGTGCACACTGAAGCACTTAGGGGTAAAGGGCCATAATGCCTGTAACCTATCCTTAAATAGTTCAAAAATTCATTTAAATGTAAGAATTATATATACACACATACATTTATCATAAAGTACTTTATATTTTGCTGTGCTGGGTCTTTGTTCCAACATTCGGACTTTCTCTATTTGCAGTGAGAGGGGGCAGCTCTCTAGTTGCAGTGCACAGGCTTTCCATTGAGATGACTTCTCTTGTTCTAGAGCATGGGCTTAGTAGTTGTGGTGCTTGTGCTTAGTTCCCCTGAGGCATGTGGAATCCTTCCGGACCAGGTATTAAACCCACGTCCCCTGTACTGGCAGGTGGATTCTTAACCACTGGACCACCAGGGAAGTCCTATCATAAATTAATATAAATAACTATATCATACATATATGAAAGAGAAAAGCAGAGATAGACAGGAGAATGAAGAAGTGGGATAAAATGCTCACATAGTGGAATCTGGGTAATGGCGTATGGGTGTTCTTTATAGACTGAGTGAGTGAGTGAAAGTCACTCAGTTGTGTCCGACTCTTTGCTACCCCATGGACTCTACAGTCCATGGAATTCTCCAGGCCAGAATGCTGGAGTGGGTAGCCTTTCCCTTCTCCAGGGGATCTTCCCAACCCAGGGATCGAACCCAGGTCTCCCACATTGCAGCCACATTTTTTACCAGCTGAGCCACAAGGGAAGCTTGTATTTATAGACTGAAATTATTCCCAAATAAAAAGTTTTAAAATGACAAACAGTTTACTGATTTGTCTTGCACATACTTTTGTAGGTCAGGAAGGGCTGACCTGGGTAGCCCTTTTTTTTTTAATGTGTTTATTATTGGCTGTGCAGGGTCTTAGTTGCTGCTCAGTCTTTTCTGTAGTTGCAGCAGGCAGGGCTACTCTCTAGTGGCAGTGTGCAAGCTTCTCATTGCCCAGGCTTCTCTTGTTGCAGGGCACTGGTTCTAGGGTGCACAGGCTTCAGTAGTTGCGGCTCCCAGGGCTCTAGAGCACCAGCTCAATAGCTGTGGCACATGGGCTTAGTTACTCCATGGCATGTGTGATCTTCCAGGATCACGGTTTGAACCCATGTCTCCTGCATTGGCAAGAGGATACTTTTACCACTAAGCCACCAGGGAAGCCACTGGGTAGCTCTTGCTCGGGGTCTTTCATGCATTTGCAGCCAGATACTAGTAGGGGCAGCAGTCACCCGAAGGCTGGACAGAGCTGGGGTTAAGGTATCTCACATGGCTGGCAGTTGATGCTGGCTGTCAGCTAGGAGCTCAGTTCAGTTCAGTTGCTCAGTCGGGTCCGACTCTTTGCGATCCCATGGACTGCAGCACGCCAGGCCTCCCTGTCCATCACCAACTCCCAGAGCTTGCTCAAACTCAATGTCCATCGAGTCGGTGATGCCATCCAGTCATCTCATCCTCTTGTCCCCTTCTCCTTCTGCCTTCAATCTTGCCCAGCATCAGGATCTTTTCCAATGAGTCAGTTCTTCACATCAGGTGGCCAAAGTATTGGAGCTTCAGCTTCAGCATCAGTCCTTCCAATGAATATTCAGGACGGATTTCCTTGAGGATTGACTGGTTTGATCTCCTTGGAGTCCAAGGGACTCTCAAGAGTCTTCTTCAACACCACAGTTCCAAAGCATCAATTCTTCAGCACTCAGCCTTTTTTGTCGTCCAACTCTCACATCCATACATGACTACTGGAAAAACCATAGCTTTGACTAGATGGACCTTTGTTGGCAAAGTAATGTCTCTGCTTTTTAATATGCTGTCTAGGTTGGTCATAGCTTTTCTTTCAAGGAGCAAGCATCTTTTAATTTCATGTCTGCAGTCACCATCTGCAGTGATTTTGGAGCCCCAAAACATAAAGTCTGTCACTGTTTCCATCATTTCCCCATCTATTTCTCATGAAGTGATGGGACCAGATACCATGATCTTAGTTTTTTGAATGTTGAGTTTTAAGCCAGGCTTTTCACTTTCTTCTTTCACTTTCATCAAGAGGCTCTTTAGTTCCTCTTCACTTTCTGCCATAAGGATGGCGTCATCTGTGTATCTGAGGTTATGGATATTTCTCCTGGCAATCTTGATTCCAGCTTGTGCTTCATCCAGCCTGGCATTTCACATGATATACTCTGCATATAAATTAAATAAGCAGGGTGACAACATACAGCCTTGACGTATAACCTGTTGTTTCATGTCCGGTTCTAACTGTTGCTTTTTGACCTGCATACAGATTTCTCAAGAGGCAGGTAAGGTTGTCTGGTATTCCCATTCCCATCTCTTGAAGGATTTTCCACAGTTTGTTGTGATCTACACAGAGAAAGGTTTTGGCGTAATCAATAAAGCAGATAATTCTCTTGCTTTTTCTATGATCCAACTGATGTTGGCAATTTAATCTCTGGTTCCTCTGCTTTTTCTAAATCCAGCTTGAACAGCTGGAAGCTCATGGTTCTTGTACTGTTGAAGCCTGGCTTGGAGTATTTTGAGCATTTCTTTGCTAACACGTGAGATGAGTGCAATTGTGTGGTAGTTTGAACATTCTTTGGCATTGCCCTTCTTTGGGATTGGAATGAAAATTGACCTAGACTGACTGAGCTAGGAGTTCAGTTGGACGTTTGACTGGCATGCTTACATGTGGCTTCTCTAGCATGGCAGCCTCAGGGTAGCAAACTTCTTACATTGTTTCTCCCAGAGTGAAAATCCAAAGAGAACAGGTGGAAGCCGCATGGCCTCTTCTGACCTAGACTTGGAAGGTATACAGCATCATTTCTGCTGCATTCTACTGGTTCCAAGAGAGCCACTGGGTTGTTTCCAGGAACTTGGGGTCATGTTCCAAAACTGCTAGAAATGCTTACATGCTTAACATTCCAGGCACTGTTTTATGTGCTTTATATATATTAACTCATTTGATTCTTACTAAAAAACACCTTGGGCTTCCCTTGTGGCTCAGTTGGTAAAGAATCCGCCTGCAATGCGGGAGACCTGGGTTCGATCCCTGAGTTGGGAAGATCCCCTGGAGAAGGGAAAGGTTACCCACTCCAGTATTCTGGCCTAGAGAATTCCACAGACTGTATAGTTCATGGGGTTGCAAAGAGTCGGACACAACTGAGTGACTCACTTCACGTCAAAAAACACCTTAAGGTAGGTAATCCTACCGTCTTTATTTTAGAGAAAACTGAGGTACAGAAGTTTAGTAAGTTCCATTATGACACCTTTAGTCAAAGGGCTAGGATTTGAATCCAGTCTGGCCCTAGAGCCCACACTGCATTGTATACACCTGTGACTCCTACTACTTTTGGTTAAACTTCTATACACATAGATGCATAGTGAAGGACAGGGAAGCCTGCATTCCTGCAGTCCATCGGGTTGTAAAGAGTCGGACATGACGGAGGGCTGAACACCCCATAGATAAGCAGTTTTCCTTCACAAGCACACTTCCCCAACACAAAATCATGTGACACGTCTTACCTTCTCAGCTCTGACTTTTTCATATGTGGCTTGCTTTCCCTGGAATACTTTTCTTCTGCTTATGTTATTTATTCAGATCTTTTAGGAAGCTTTCCCTGAACACCCACTTGTGGAATGAGTGCTTCTCCTAGGGTCACACTGTGCTTGTGATGCTGGACAACTTGCCTGTGGTCCTGGCTGTTTCCCCATTGGATTCTTAGTTCCCTGAGGGCAGGGACATTATTTTATTCCTAAGTGATTTGTAGCACTGAGCACAGTGCCTGGTGTGTAGTATGTAAATAAGGATAATCTCTCACATTCATACCCCTCATATACAATTACCTCACATTTTTCACATATAAACACAGCCACTAAGGCAGATATATCATGTGCCACATTTAGTCTTGTCTATGCGCCCTCAATCACTGTGATTCAGTCTCTGTGACATTCCTCACACCGCAAGCATATCACACACACAATTATTGTGACAGCTCTCATCTTCAATCACTGTCATGTACTGTTTTCCATACAGTCATGGTCACCATCTGTACTCTTAAAACAGGATATTTATCCTCCTACAAACTGAGTTAAGATGACAACGGCTCTATTTTTCACACACGCCTTCACATACTGTATTTTTCATCCACACAATCCCTGACAATTCCTGACATATACAGTTATGCTCACACACTGTCTGTCTTCTTTCAGCTCCCACACTTTCGCACACACACTCCTCACTCGCACAGGCACACGCGTACACACCCCGCTCAGTCCAGGAACTGGAGGGGCACACCGAGGGGGTCTGAGCCCTACAAGCTCAGCTCCCGAATCTCAGTCCGGGCCAGCGCTGCCCC
>NW_011495071.1:17207382-17224148 GCF_000754665.1 Bison bison bison
GGAGGCAGAGATCCCCCTTAGCGCTCCGGCCGCTGCCCGAGCTTTTAGGGAGAGCCAGCGCCGCCGCGCCGAGCTTCCTGCCGTGAGGCCGGGGCGCGGGGCGTAGGGCGTGGGGCTGGAGCCCCGCGCGCTGGGTTTCTAGCCGCCCGGGCCGCCTCCTGCACCGTGGGTGCGATCGCGGTGGCAACTTGGCTCCGCGTGGTCTCCGAGCTTCCCCGCGCACGCCGAGCCCGAGCTGCCCGCTTCGAGCGGTGTGTTTCTCTTTGTGTGTGTTTGCGCTTTTCTTTTAAGTAATCTCTTAGGTAATATGTCCGGGGGGGAGTGTGTGATAATACCCCAGGGAAATGGTGGCCTCGAGGAAGTTAAGAATGTTCTCCGATAGGGGTGAGACCATTTCCTGGGAATTCCTGGTGCCTTCCTGCCTCTCGCCGTGCCAAGGTGAAGTTTAGGGTGGGCCAGGCTAGGAGATGACCGACCGAGTCGTGCGTTCTGTGTCAGTTCCAGCCACTGTCTCCCCCACCCCCAGTCCTCTCTGGTTGCTGGAGGCGGAAAGTCGGGTTGTAAAGGAAAGGGAGGTCAAATTCTTGGTTCTTAGGATTTGCTTGTGGTAGGAGGTTTGAGTGATCTTTTTTGGGACTACTAAAGAGAGAAGCTCCGATTTCTCTCTGCTTTTGTCAACCTAAAAGGTGTGGCGTATGTTGGGAGAGAATGAAGGTACAGCGTTGTAACAGGTAACAAAGATACATATCAAGAGTGTTGTTAAAATGCTTGGTGAAATATACCTGTTTGAGCCATTTGCTTTCAGTTGGCATACTTGAATAGCGTATTTCATTTCACTTAATGTATATAGTGACATTAAAATACAGAGTTCTGTGACATAAATGTGATTGTTACCTGTCCAGTTGACTAAATGAGCAATAATTGCTGTTATACCATTTCAAGATATTAAAAACTGCTGCTGAAACCTTTGTATCCAGGAAGAGATGTTTATGTAATGAGCATTTACAGTATACTCGTTAGTGGGTTAAAAAAAATTCACACTAAGAGGTGAGATTGGCTTTAGTATAGGAGGCTGCAGAATCGGAGATGCTGTCATGTTATTTCTCATGGGGTCGGGAGAGACTTTAAGTAACTGGCAAAGCAAAACAATTTATAGTTAACTTTTTTGGGGAACAGTGCCTAGGGGGAGGTGGAAGGTTGGCTAGGAGAGAGAATAATCCTGGGTTCCTGCATTAATAAATAGAGTTACCTAAAAGATTTAAACCACAATATGTCTTTAGCTTTTTGGATGGGGGTCGGCGAATCCATCTCTATTTGAATCTGTACGTTAATTATTAAGATATTGGAACTTTTTGTTTTGGGAAATAGTATTAGAAACTATTAAAATGACAGTAATTTCTGTTTGCTTAATTTTCTAAATTCATTTGTTAAAGAAGCACTTCCTTTATGAATAGTGATGTACCTAGTTACTCTAGATGGTTTAAAAGAAGTAAAACAGGTGTGAGCTTTGAGTCATGCAGAGTTGAGTGCTAAATCTTGCTCTGTTGTTTATTTACTGGGAGGACATTGCCAATATATTATTTAGCTTCTCTGAACCTCAATTTTCTTTTCAGTAAAACAGGTCTAATCACACATTCTTCATAATCCTTTGAATTAAGGGACCATCCTTAGCTTTGTATCTAGCGTATACTATGTGCTCCGTTAATGATGGCTCTTAGAAGCTTATGTGTACACTTCTGTTAACACATTTAAATGCAAAGGGAGTTCTGAATTGAGGAAAAGTCAGTTTGGGAAGGATTGATAAAAGGACTGTGTAGGCGTGATGGTAGAAAGAGAGGGCAAGAGGTGGGGGGCAGTCATATGCTAGTTTGGAGAGAGGAGGTAGGCAAGGAGGGGAGGGGGATTGGCCCCTTACTTGGGACCAGTGGAAGGGAGGAACATGAGCTCTGACTTTGAAAAGGCTTTCTGGAGAGGTAGAAGAAGCCAGACCTGGATGGAGTCTCAGCTCTACCACTTGCTGCCTGTGTGATCTTAGGCAAATTACTTAACCTCTGGGTACCTTAGTTTTTTCCGACTGTAAGTTGGGGAAATACAAAGTACACTTACAGTTCTGAAAATTAACATCTGTCCAGGGCCTGGAACAATGTCTGGTGCATAGTAAGGCTACAAACATTATCATTATTACTGTTTTAATCTTAGCTTATGGAGCCAAGGTGACTATCATCTATACTTAATAGAACTGCTATTTATTGTCCAGCTCCTGGGAAATTAAAATTCATTGTTATGATGGTCTTGCAGTAGTAATGGAAGGAGAGGAGTCTGCAGAAAGATAATAATCTTAACGGGCGGAAGTCAGTCCTCTTTGTAGGTGATCAGGATGACACAAATCAGTTTTATTTATTTTATAAGGCTCTTGAGATACAGCACTGTTTTTTAGTGTTCAGTATGTATTTTTCTATTATATAATCTTGAATAGAAAAAATATAATGAAAAAATTTGGGAGTGGAGCACTTAAATCCCAACTTTCTTTAAATTGTTGCCTTATAAAGAGGGCTTCCCTGGTGGCTCAGATGGTAAAGTGTCTGTCTGCAGTGCAGGAGACCTGGGTTTGATCCCTGGGTTGGGAAGATCCCCTGGAGAAGGAAATGGCAGTCCACTCCAGTACTCTTGCCTGGAAAATCTCTTGGATGGAGGAGCCTGGTAGGCTACAGTCTGTGGGGTCACAGAGAGTTGGACATGACTGAGTGACTTCACTTTCTTTCTATGCATATAAAGAGCTACAAAAATTAGGAAATTAAGGCAAGAATTACTTGATTGAGGTGGTTTTCCTCTTTAAAAATGAATGTAACACATCATGAAACATCCATGACTAATAATATAAAATATTATTAAGAATAAATGTGTGTACATGAACTCCTTGTTTCTGTTCGTAGTTTTCTGAAAGTTCTGTTGGAAAATAGAAGCTCTTGATGATGAGTGGACTCTATAGTTAGAAATGATTTTAACATTTTCTAACTGTACAGAGTGAAATGGAGAATATCTCTGGGTTCTAGGTCTCCCTCCTCAGGTGACTCTGGAGATTCTTAGAGTCTTCTGTAATCTCTTTGGGGCTTTATTTTCTTCTCCTTAAAATATTGGGCTTGGGTGAACAAATTGCCTCCTCACTCCTGTGTGATTGATATTTAGGTAATGAATGCTGATCCCATTTTGAGTTGGGAAAACTTGATGAGTTGGGAGTTGATTTTCAGAAATAATGGAGTAACCATTGTGGTTTCTGGCAACTCTGAGAAAAGACCATACATGTTTTACACGAAAAGAGGAATTTCCCAGCCTCTGTTCTTCATTTAGCATCCTTAGTTGTTATTCACAGTTTGTCAGATTTTGAGCTGTGTAGCGGGGGTAGCTGACTTCTCAGGTATCAAGTTTTAGTCAGTCTTACAACCTGTTAGCCTGGACTTGACTCAGATGTTGCTTTTTACGTAATTTATCTTTTGTGCAATCCCCTTCCATTGCTTTTTCCTGGGACAAAGATCTTAGAAGAGATTTCAAGGTACATGCATTTGTGTTAAAGTTAATTGATTTTAGTAAGTTTAGATTCCTGAATTACTATTCTGTTGCTACATCTTGAACATGTGCCCTGCAATTAGAAATCACTTAAAGTAACTTTTATCTAAGAATTTGAAATTATACTGTGTATTGCATTGCAGACTTGATGGACATGAGTGTGAGTAAGCTCTGGGAGTTGGTGATGGACAGAGAAGCCTGGCGTGCTGCAGTCCATGGGTTTGCAGAGGCGACTGAATTGAACTGTGGACTTGTCTTTTAGTGTGAAAATTACTATTCTGCATTTTCAGAGTAGTTTACAAATGAATTCTTAGCATTGAAAAATAAGGTACCCCTCCCTAGTGGTGTTTTACATACTAGAGATTTCCTCATTTTGTTAGGATGAAATGGTTCTGTTGGCAGTTCCTAGATACACATGCTAGGCACTCAAGAAAGAACACCTTCTTCTAGAGAATGACCGCTTTTGTTAGAGAGAAATTCTGACCCAGAGAGTCATAAAACTCATTCTTCTTATTCATTTCTAACCTGTGTGTGTGTGTGTGTACGCGTGCATGTGCAGATGTGTGCAAGCCTGTGTCTTGTCTTGGAATGGGAAGTCGAAGGAGTTTAGTGGGGATACTTCTGTTGAATGGGTTAAGAGTTCTGCTTTCCCTTGGTATAGTACCATTCGAAGGCAAAATGATGACAGGCATCTGCCTACTGGAATGGGATTTTTAATTCATTTTTATCACTGAAATGTTAAGGGTCTTTCCTAAGCTTTAAAATGAAAGTAGCCTGTTTAATTAAGTGAGGAAAATAAATTGGTAATGTGAGGAAGGAGAACAGAAAGAGACTTTCTTGAAGCTGTATTATTTAAATTTTTTTTTAAGATTTCTTTTTCAAATTAAATTGATCTCATAAAAGAGAAACAGATTTTGTGATGCTACATGAACTTAGAAGTCTCTTAGGGTATTTGTTTCTTGTTGAAAAGTGATAATGAGTAAAAGACTTTGACTCTACTTGTAAACAACATAGAGTTAATTGTCACTGAATCTTCCTGAATGACCTTGATCTTGAATTAATTTGGCTAGAGCCACCCAGTCTGGGGTTCAGATTGAAACGTCAAGTAATGTCCTTGGTAGGCTTTTGATTTACTTCTGTTTCTCAAAGAAAAATGTCTCTCAGGCCTTTATGAAAAAGACAAAGATACACTTTACTTATTTCTTTGCTTCTTTCAGAACTACATATTTTCTGTGTAGTTCTGAAAGAAGCAAAGAAATATGACTAAAATTGTGCTACTGGAGTTATTTGTAAGTTTTAGTTTCAGCATTTTGTAAAAGCAATATGATTGTTTGTTGGTTATATAACATTAAATAGTTTAATTAAAATATATTTACAGAATTTGTAAATGTTCAGTACTGGATATATGGATATACAAGTAGCATGATAGCTGATGTTGCTTTTTAAAAAACCTTTACCCAGTTTTCTCAAATGCTACCATTTTACCATATTTGTTTTATTCCCCCCAAATACAGTTTTTTCCTGAATCATCTGAGTGTAAGTTGAAGACAGTGCCCCTTTATTTTTAGATACTTCCTTGTGTATTTCCTAAATGCAAGGGCACTTGGCTTATAGTGTATAACCTAAATCAGAAACTAATATTGATATATTATTAATGTAATGTGCAGAACTTAGATTTTGCCAGTTGTCCAAATAGTGCCCTTTATAGCAAAAGAAAAATCTCAGATTATGCAGTACATTTTGTTTCCGTGTCTTTACTTTGAAACAGTTCTTTCATCTTCATTTTTAAAATGTTTGTTTGGCTGCGTCTGGTGTTGGCTGCAGCATGTATTGATCTTTGTTGCGTCATGTGGGGTCTTTTGTTGCAGCTCAGGTTCTCTAATTGTCTTGAGGGCTCAGTAGTTGGGGTGTGTAGGCTTAGTTGCTCCATGGCAGGTGGAGTCTTAGTTCCTGGACCAGGGATTGAACCCGTGTCCCCTTGCATTGCAAGGCAGATTCTTAACCACTGGACCACCAAGGATGTCCCAAGTCTGTGTGTCTTATGACATGGACATTTTTGAATACAAGTTAGTTATTTATAGAGTTCC
Organism: Bison bison bison; assembly: GCF_000754665.1. Lineage (NCBI taxonomy): Eukaryota > Metazoa > Chordata > Mammalia > Artiodactyla > Bovidae > Bison > Bison bison. Next base: position 17,213,034 of record NW_011495071.1, read on the forward strand.
TTCAGTTTGAATTTGTTTCTTCATGGTTTCTTCATTCGTTTTGGGCGCAGGCATAGCAGAGGTGTGTTCTCAGAGTGTTATTTCAGGAGATATAATCAACATCCAGTTGATTTGACTGGATTCTGTAGTTGATTTGACAGCATAAGTGTTTACCTTTTGACTCAGTGCTCCCAAATCAACAAATTTACCCTGGAAATGTACTTCCAGTAGTATTAAAATATAAGTGCATGGGGCCACAGCATTGTTTGTAATGTAAAAAATTAGAAGCAGCCTACAGGATAGAGAGGGGTTGAATGGAATATGGTACATTCACCCAGTAGAGCATTCTGCAGCTATAAAAAGAACTGATGGGAAATGCGTTCCAGGATAAATTGTTCAGTGAAAAATACAAAGTACAAAGGTATTTACTGTATTTGTGATATATTACTTTTAGTGTAGGAAAGAAGAGGAAATAAAATAACAAACTTATTTACTGATTGGGGCAAAAAAGCACAGAAATGGGTAAGTCAGAGGTTAAAGAGATGACTGGTGAGCTCTGTGTGTGGGTAGGGATGAGGGGAAAGGGATTGAGGGCCTCTTCTGAGGATCCTTTTCTGACTACTGGAACCATGTTTAAGGTTTCACACACTCAGTATATAAACAGCAAACACCAATAAAATCAAAGGTAGAATACTAACAAAACAAATAAACTGAACCTTATTTCAAATGACTAACATAACCATACTGAAGGAGGAAAAGAAAAAAAAAAGTAACTTTTGAACCCAGCGTTTGGACTATGTCCTCAGGATAAAGATGAACTCTAAACAAACACTGAACTCTGGTTAACAGGCCTTTTTCCCCCCCATCTTCCTCGCAGCAGCATAGGGTTTGCAATTCTGAAACAATTTGCTATACTAGGATTAAGTAGATAAGTAAATGTGTTGTGGAAAATGGGAGCCAAGTTCCTCACAGCCGAAGAAGGGAGTTATAAATGTGGAAAGGGTGAAGGCTAGGAAGCACTCGATGCAAAGTTGGAATTGAGGACACTGGCATAAAATTGTTAGGGGAAGCACACTGACTGAAACTGCCCACCCTGACCAGACAGGAGGTCCTGGTAAGGAACAGGAAACTAACAAGGCACCGCCAACCAGAAGAGTTCAGGAAAGGTCAAAAGGGGATACCACGTGTCCGACCACCTCCCAGAATCCTTCTCACTGGCATCCATCTTGGCTGGGCAATGTGTGCACCACAGGAAGGACTCTGAGTCAGTGACTGGCCAAAGAAAACCCAGAGGCTAATCCCATCACTGTAAAGCCCAAACGGCTGTGAATCGTAAGCTGTGATTGCGTGGTAGAGCACTCCTGGGTTCCCTTACCCTACTGCTCTGCCCAGGTGCCCCTTCCCAATAACGTCTCTTGCTTTGTCAGCACGTGTGTCTCCTTGGACAATTCATTTCCAAGTGTTAGACAAGAGTCCACTCTTGGGCCCTGGAAGTGGTTCCCCATCTTAAAACAGAACTCATAGTTTAAAAAGTAAATACTAAGATATAGAAATAGGTGTGTGTGGCTGCTCATACACATATCTATACATCTTTTTTCCAGCTATGTCTGCTGAGAGTGCATGGAAACAGTGACCCCCTATAAGCAGTGAGAACACCTAATGCCAGATCTTGGGTGCTAAATATCATTCTTTAAAGGAACCTTGGAGAAATGACTGATCCCTGGGCTGGGGCAGGGAGAAGTAGAAGATGAACTTGGAGCATCTTTACCAGAAAGTAAAGAGGTGCTCAGTGTCAACTACAAATTGTCTCCTGCCAAGAGCATTGCCAGTGACTGAACAAGAAGGGCATTTGCCATCTGCCTCTGTGGAGATTGAACCCTGTGTTCCTGCCACTGTTGACCTTCAACAGCCCCTGAGGGAGTTCAGAGGGAATGAAGTACACTGTGTCCAGGGAATCTGGTGGGACAAGTCTTCAGATAGTTGGATACTTTGAGGAACTGACTTTATGATCCCAGTCCTTGTATCTCCTCATATCTAGAAAAGCACTAAATCTCTTCATTGATGACATCAGATCCTTGTGACTAGCAGAAAACCTTTTGTAAAATGAATGCTTAATGGTATTGAATTCCTGCTTCACCCAAACCTTATATATTGGCCTTCCCCCACTACCTCTTTGGAGCAGTCTCTCAGAGCTATGTGAGGAGCTGCCTTCTGGGCGGCAGTTCTCATTTTGCCCTAAATAAAACTTGACCTGCAGCTCTCAAGTTTGCATCTTTTTCAGTCGACATCAGAAAACAAAATGGTGGTGGCATGTCAAAGAGACAGAGCCAGCCTGGAAGGCCCACTGGCTAACACTGGGATAAGCTTCCCAGGTGGTGCTAGTGGTAAAGAGCCCGCCTGCCAATGCAGGAGATGTAAGAAACCTGGGTTTGATCCCTGGGTTGGGAAGATCCCCTGGAGGAGGGCAGGGCCACTTGCTTCCAGTATTCTTGCCTGGAGAATCCCATGGACAGAGGAGCTTGGCAGGCTGTGGCCCATGCGGTCACAAAGAGTCAGAAGTGACTGAAGTGACATGCAACTCTGGGATAGTCTCATCATCAAAATAATGATAATAATTGATTATTGCCCATAAATAAAGAATCTAAGAATCCATAGGGATAAATAAATTAAGGAGGAAGGGAAGTTCTTCCTTAGATTTGATGAGTAAAACATAGAGGAAATGGTGGAATTAGAAAATCAACATTTGGCAGTCAAACAGCTGATTTAAGTAAGAATCATAAATGGATTTAAAAGTAGTGGGTAAAAGTTTGAGAGTAGCTGGATATTAACATAGTCGTAAAGTATCTGCCCATAACGTATTGTTAATTATCAAGGGGAAACTAATAGCCACATGGAAGAAACCTGGCTGATCCCTTGACCAAAGTGATCCAAGTTAACATTTTGACATTGCTTTAGGTAAAGATAATAAGCAGAGTTTTATTCAGTTATGCTAGTGAGATCTGGTCTTCACAGTTACCTTAGCTCTGATTGAAAATAAGCCTGAAGGAACCACATTGAGGCAAAAAGGGAACCAACTTTCTCTCTAAGGAGAAAATTTTTGCTTAATTTTATAGGCAGATGCCTTTTGAGGAAAACGTTGATAGTTAAAGCCAATACAGATTTTGGCCACGATTTTAGCATGATATCCTCACTTTGCACTAATCTTGCCTTTTGCTATGTAGATTTTCCTCCCTTGTGTTGTGTGGTGGATTTGAAAAATAGATTCTTTCTCTCTCCCTCTCCTTTTTTGTTTTACTACTTGGATTTACCTTAAAATTATTCATGTTCTTTTTTTTTTTATTCATGTTCTTAAACATTTAATTAGAATAGTTGTCTTATTTCTAGTTGTAGAAAATGAGGAATTTAGCAGTTTTGTTTGCTGTTTTCACTCACCCTTTTCATAAATTTCAGTTCAGTTCAGTCGCTCAGTCATGTCTGACTCTTTGTCACCCCATGAACTGCAGCATGCCAGGCCTCCCTGTCCATCACCAACTCCAGGAGTTTACCCAAACCCCTGTCCATTGTGTCGGTGATACCATCCAACCATCTCATCCTCTGTCGTTCCCTTCTCCTCCTGCCCTCAATCTTTCCCAGCATCAGGGTCTTTTCAAATGAGTCAGCTCTTCGCATCAGGTGGCCAAAGTATTGGAGTTTCGGCTTTAGCATCAATCCTTCCAATGAACACCCAGGACTGATATCCTTTAGGATGGGCTGGTTGGATCTCCGGTCTTTAAAGTAACCAAAAGTGTGTGTGACTGCACTGTTTTAAGAGATTGTTTTTTGTCTTTTGCATTTGATTTTGTTATTATAATTGTAATAGTAAATATTGTTGTTCAGTGGCTCAGTTGTGTCCAACTCTTTGTGACCCATAGACTGCAGCCTGCCAGGCTTCTGTCTCCTTCATCTTCTGGAGCTTGCTCAGATTTATGTTCATTGAGTCAGTGATGCCATCCAACCATCCTGCCCTCTCCCTTCTCATTAAGAACTATTGCTTTTATTTGCCATTTCTTACCATTCTAACTAATTTCAGTCCTAACAAGCAGTCCTCACGAACAGCTGGTTTTTATTTTGAATTGTTATTTAGAGAACACTTTCAAGTACTTTTAAAATTTAAAGATTAACCTTACATTAATTTTTAAGATTTAATTTTAATATTAAAATTTTACTTTTGAATGATAAATAATGAGTATAAAATTATTGGGTCCTAAGATTTTTGTATTGAAACAGTTGGAGATATTGCTTTACTTATCTTTCATGTCTTTGCTTTTATCTCACTAGCCTCAAGTTTCTATTCTGCAGGAATAACTTGTTTTCTGTTTGTATGCTTGTAGCCTTCTTTTATCATTGGAAATGGAAACATTTGTCAGGATATGACTGGAAGTATTTCTCTGTTCACTAGTTTTCCCTGAGAAATAATGAAACATTCTCAGGTCTGGGAAAGTTTTCTTCTTCATTTTTGAAGTCATTTTCTCAATTATCTTCTGAAATACCTATTTGTGCATTGATTCTTTGAAATCATTGTTTCATATATTCTTAAGTTAATCAGTGAAAAGGCTAAGATAGTTTGTCTCCATTCAAGAATTTGTCACATTTGCCTTCTGTATCACTGAAATTTCTGGATGTCAGATCGAAGTACTCTCTTAAACAGATATAATACCCTTGATATTTCAGTCTTATAGTAATCAGTGGTGATGTTCTTTTGTCTTAAGGCCACATAACTGATATTTTTAAAGCTTGGTACTGCTTAAAGAAAAAATTCTTGCCAGGGAAGGGTTTTTTCTTGAGTGGCAGAATGTGTTTTTTAAATTTATCCTCTTATGATGAGTTGACCTTAGTCATTCTTGGTGTTGGAAGTAAAGAATTGGCTTTGATCTCTTTGCTGTTCAGGGGACTCTCAAGAGTCTTCTCCAGCACCACAATTCAAAAGCATCAGTTCTTCAGTGCTCAGCCTTCTTTGTGGTCCAACTCTCACATCCATACATGACTACTGGAAAAACAATAGCTTTGACTATATGTACCTTTGTTGGCAAAGTAATGTCTCTGCTTTTTAATACACTATTTAGGGTTGTCATAGTTTTTTTTTTTTTTTTTTTTTCATTTTCACTTCATTTCGTTTCTTTTTTTTGGAGAATTAGGGATGGTTAAGAGGATAGTTTTCAAGTTTATTAATACTTAAAATTTAACCTTTCTCCATTGCGGCAAGTAGAAGAAGCTTTGAAAGATAGTCAGGGGTGTGTGTGTGTCTGTGTGTGAAGCTGCAAAATGCATATCAAGGCAAAGCCTTGTTGTAGGTACAGAAATCAGTACGGCCTAGACTCAAAAGCTGCAGTGCTTGCTTCAGTGTGTGTATGTGTGTGTGCGGCGGGGGGGTGGGGCAGCGTGTGCGTATGTAACCTGAAATATGCTTATTTTTATGTTGTATTTTGTATAGATTTTCCCTCACTATTTCATACATAAAATTCTTTTATGCTTTCTCCTTTCTTATGTATGTATTGGCTGTGCTGGGTCTTTGTTGCTGCATGAAGGCTTTCTCTAGTTGTGCCAAGTGGGGCCTGCTCTCAAGCTGTGGAGCACAGACTTCTCATTGTGGTGGCTTCTCTTGCTGCAGAGCACAGGCTCGAGGCTCACCGGCTTCAGTAGTTGTGGCGTGCACAGGTTCTAGAGTGCAGGCTCAGGAGTTGTGGCACATGAGTTTAATTGCCCCGTGGCATGTGGAATCTTCCTGGCTGCTGCTGCTAAGTCGCTTCAGTTGTGTCCGACTCTGTGCAACCCCAGAGACAGCAGCCCACCAGGCTCCCCCATCCCTGGGATTCTCCAGGCAAGAACACTGGAGTGGGTTGCCATTTCCTTCTTCAATGCATGAAAATGAAACGTGAAAGTGAAGTCACTCAGTCTAGTCCGACTCTTCGTGACCCCATGGGCTGCAGCCTACCAGGCTCCTCTGTCCATGGATTTTCCAGGCAAGAGTACTGGGGTGCCATTGCCTTCTCCGGAATCTTCCTGGACCAGGGATCAAACCTGTGTCTCCTGCATTGGCAGTCAGATTTTTAACCATTGGACTACCAGGGAGTCCTCCTTTCTTTAAAAAATGAGAATAACTGCTATTTATTTCTTACAGTACTGCTTTAAGTAACTTCTCTGCTATAATTTATATTTTTAAATGTATTAAAGGATTCCTAGTAAGAGGTTTTCTAGAATGTTTCTTATATTACCATCGTCATAAAGTCTGTAGTATCCTTAATGACTTTTGAAAAGGCATTATAAGACTGATTTTGCATTATTTGTTTGAAATGAAATGTGCTTTTTATGAATTCTTAGATAATTTTAATTTCAGTTTAGATATCCCCTTAATTGTGATGTGATTTAAATTAAGGGAAGGATTGAGTGGCTCTCTTTCTAAATTCCTAGCTTTGTTGGGCTATGGTCAAAGAATGTGACCTGTAAATTCCCTGTTTTGGAACATTAAGAAGTTTTAATGGACAAACATGCCGTTGATTTTTGTAAATATTCCAAGAACAAGAGAGAAGAATATTTGTAGCTTATAAGGTACAAGGTTTTACATAAATCTGTTCAACTAGAATTTGTTGATTGTGTTATTCAAATCTTCTGTAGCCTTTTTTCTTGAGTATTCTGTGAAATTCTGAAATACGTTGATTAAATTTCCCATGAAAACTATGTTTTAATTTTTTCCTTGCATTTCTAATTTTGCTTTATTTTGTTATCATTATGTGGTATATAAACTGTTAATAATGATTACATCTTTCTTATAAGTAAATAGTATCAGTCTTATGCCAAGTTTTACTTTGAATGTCAACCTATAGTATTAATGTTGCCATTTTGGATTTTTGTTTGTATGCATTTATTTCATTTATACTTGCTATTTTTTTGGTGGCCATTTTATAGGTGTTATTCAGTTTCTAAGTCATGTCTGACTCTTTGTGAGCCCAAGGACTGCAACATGCCAGGATTCCCTGCCCTTCACTATCTCCTGGAGTTTGCTCAGATTCATGTCCAGTGAGTTGATTATCCTATCTAACCATCTAATGGTGGCTCAGTGGTAACGAATCCACTTGCAGTGCAGGAAAATGGGTTCAATCCCTGGGTTGGGAAGATCCCTAAAAAAGGAAATGGCAGGCCACTCAAATGTTCTTGCCTAGAGAATCCCATGGAGAGAGGAGCCTGGCTGGCTACAGTCCATAGGGTCGCAAAGAGTCTGACATGACCAAAGCGACTTCGCATATCTAATCTACTGCCACCCCCTTCTCCTTTTGCCTTCAGTCTTTCCCAGCATCTTTTGCTTTCAGTCTTTTCCATTGAGTTGACTCTGCATCAGGTGGCCAAAGCATTGGAGCTTCAGCTTCAGCATCAGTCCTTCCAATGAATATTCAGGGTTGATTTCCTTTAGGATTGACTGGTTTGGTCTCTTTGCATTCTAAAAGCGTTTGTAAATAATATGTAATGTGATCTTAAGAATCAAACCTGAGAGTCCTTGTCTCTTAGTGGAGTTCACCCCATTCACATTTATTGTATGATATGATTACATTATCTGTGAAATAATCTAGGTAAATTTGTTTTGCTCCTTATTCTTTTTATATTCTTTGCTTTTAACCTTTTTTTTTTTGCAGGCTTAATTTTGTTTCTGTTGCTTTATTTCCCCTGCATTGAGAGTGAGAAATCAGGGATCATTTTTAAATGTAGAGGTTGTTTCTGAGAAACTTGTTCCTTGTGATTGTCTTCATCATAGTCATTAGTAATCTGTGAGATTAAACACCACAGCTGCCAACTTTTTCTTTTTTAAAAAGATGTCCTCAACCTGGAAAAATTCTTACTGCTTATCTGAGAACAGACAGTTTGACACAAAGAATCCTTGCCAGTTAAGATATTTCTTCAGATCTTGTTTTAGCCACTATCTGGCTGTTGGATAAGATAACCGTTCTGTGTCTGATTCATTTTGGCATTATTCTTTTAAACTCTATAAACACTGAAATGTTCATAAGTAAAATAAGTGTTTTAGTAGAGAAATTTTATGAGTTTGGAATTTTTGCCTGAATGTCTGCCCTTGGTTGTATTTGTACATCTTATTCTTCATATTTAGAGTGTGATAGACCAGAAGTAACTTTGTTACATAGAAGTAAGCATATGTGTGTGTGTGCTTAGTCGCTCAATCGTGTCTGACTCTTTGCAGCCCATGGACTGTAGCCCGCCAGGAGCCTCTGTCCTTGGGGATTCTCCAGGCAAGACTACTGGACTGGGTTGCCATGCCCTCCTCCAGGGGATCTTCCAGTCCAAGGATCGAACCCAGTTCTCCCTCATTGCAGGCGGATTCTTTACTGTCTGAGCCACTAGGGAAGCCCAAGCATATAGCAGAATATTTATTAGTATTTATTAGTTGCTAATATTGGGTCTTGAACAGGATATAATAAGTTGTTGGGAAAAGGAAGTATCAGGAAAGATGAGTTGTATTTATTATGGTTTTGTAACCACTAGTCACTAAAGAGGCTGTAGAAATAAACTTGTTTTCGATTTTGGGTTTCAAAGTTTCTCTGAAATTAAAAGACTACATGTGACATATATACATTTGAGCTTTAGAATTTTAGTAGTTGATCCATAGCATTCTGTTTTATTGAAAATAATCTTTGTCTCGAGAAGATTTCCTATTTTAATTTCTCTCTGGAAATTCTGACTCAGGAAATGTAAAACAACTTGAGAGTAAGATCTTAAAGATTTATTACTTTTGTCTTGTTTCCTAGTGAGTTTTCTCTTAATGCTTTGGTTAAATGATACATGTGGTTGAGATTACAAGAGTCAGCAATTTGTTAGCTGAAAGGAAAAGAACAGTAAGCAAGGAGTTAGTCAAACTGCAAAGGAAGATTTATGATAGATATAACATTTAAGTTTCAAAAATCTTGTGGAAAAGATATGTAAGTATTTGTGATTTTATCTCTTTTGCTTCTTCTGAAGTTAGGTCAATTAAATAAGGTAGGGAAATTCACCTTATGCATGTATATGCATGTGCACAAGCGTGCACAGGTGTGTATCTTAAACTGAGAAAGGAGTGAATTTAGTTTAGAGAAGGGTTCATTGTTGTTGGAATAAAAAAATGAAGATAAAATTTAAAACAAACGTATAGGTCTGTGATAATTTAATGACTTGGATAATAATAGTAACTCGAGTACTGCATGAATTATTTTCAGATATTGCCATGGTCCATGCCAACAACTTGGTTTAAATTAGCTTCTTTTTAATTGTTATATTACTTAAAGTTAAAAATTCTTATAACCGTTGCAGTGTTTTATGGTAAAAGCACTTTCCATTCAGTTGAAAGTTAAGAATGGAGTAGAAACTGGTGAGCTTGCGTGTTAATAATTTACACGTCATCAAATGTTGGGTCTTGGGATTACTTCCTTACCATTATGAAGGTTCTATGATCATAATTTTAGCAGTTGATAAAATAGTATGGAAAAGGTTGTCTTCTGTTATAATGTTAGAGTGTGGTTCTCAACTTTTAGTTTTACATTTTAAAGACACAGACTGCTGTTTTGTTTATTTTTTTTCCTTCCTCATATTTCAAATTATGTATTTAGTTAATTTCCTTATAGCAGATAGTTTCAGGAAGAAGCCATTGGCTGAGCTGATTAGTCAAATAAAGTTGTCTGACATGGGTTACTTTAGTTTGTGGTTTTAGATGAACAGTACGTGGTACACAGCTGTTGCTCCAACAGCTTTGTTCCAGCTGTCTTACTGGCCTGTCACAAAATACCCCACATTCCTTTTTTTTTTTAAAAATGAAACCGCTTGTAATATTCTATACTTTTTTACTCCATTAAAATGGATCCTGCTCATTAATTACTTCAATAACTTTTATGTGTATCAATAGCTATTTATTTAAAATGATGCTAACATAGATTATGAGTGACAGATTTAAACCTCTTATTTGTAATGTTTTGTTGTGAATTAAAGTTGGAGTTATAAAATATTTATGCAAGTTGTGTTAAACATTGAAAACGTCACCAAACTTAAAAATGTCCCCAAATAAGTAGTTGTATTTGGATGATGAGATAGGTGTCTTATGATTTTTTTCTAACCTTTGTTTCTATTATTAAGCTTCAATAGAATTATAAGATGAAAAGCTGTGATTTTGTGTTTATGAAGTTTGTATAGAACCTGTATATTGTATATATTGTATAGAACCTATAAATACAGGTAGACTATTTTTTGTTTTTTATGATCAGGTGGTTGACCTTCATTTTTACTATCTTACTTAGGGTATCTGAATTATAATACTAAGAGTTTCAAGTTTTTGTTTTTTAGTAAGGAGCGAGGACCTGTAACAAGTGTTTTGAATCATAATGACTAATATATATTGAACATTTTCTCTGTTAGATACCATGCTTAAAAGCTTTATAAGCATTGTTTTAATATTTACAATTTATTGTTTCTTTTTTGCAGATATGGAAACTGAGGCTCAGAAGTTAATTAAATTGCTCAAGATCCCACAATAATGACTGAGATGGGACTTGAAGCCATATTTTCTTGGTTACAGAAAACCTAAGGGGGCTTCCCTGGTTACTCAGCAGTAAAGAATCTGCCTGCCAGTGCAGGAAATGTGGGTTTGATTCCTGGGTGGGGAAGATCCCCAGGAGAAGGAAATGGCAATCCACTCCAGTATTCTTGCCTGGGAAATTCCATGGACAGAGGAGCCTGGCAGGCTGTAGTCCATGGGGTCACAAACGAGTTGGATATGACTTAGTGACTAGATAACAACAACAGGGGAACTATGCCCTATTCAGTTCAGTTCAATCGCTCAGTTGTGTCCAACTCTTTGCGACCCCATGAACTGCAGCACGCCTGGCCTCCCTGTCCATTACTAACTCCTGGAGATTGCCTAAACTCGTGTCCACTGAGTCGGTGATGCCATCCAAACATCTCTGTCTCATGTCATCCCCTTCTCCTCCTGCCCTCAATCTTTCCCAGCATCAGGGTCTTTTCAAGTGAGTCAGCTCTTCGCATGAGGTAGCCAAAGTATTGGAGTTTCAGCTTCAGCATCAGTCTTTCCAATGAACACCCAGGACTTATCTCCTTTAACATGGACTGGTT
>NW_011495071.1:17224248-17225518 GCF_000754665.1 Bison bison bison
CAATGAGTATTCAGGACTGATTTCCTTTAGGATGGACTGGTTGGATCTCCTTGCAGTCCAAGGGACTCTCAAGAGTCTTCTCCAACACCACAGTTCAAAAGCATCAATTCTTTGGCACTCAGCTTTCTTTATAGTCCAACTCTCACATCTATACATGACTACTGGAAAAACCATAGCCTTGACTAGACTGACCTTTATTGACAAAGTACTGTCTCTGCTCTTTAATATGCTTTCTAGGTTGGTCATAACTTTCCTTCCAAGGAGTAAGCATCTTTTAATTTCATGGCTGCAATCACCATCTGCAGTGATTTTGGAGCCCAAGAAAATAAAGTCTGTCTTCTGTTTCCACTGTTTCCCCATCTATTTGCCGTGAAGTGATGGGACTGGATGCCGTGAGCTTAGTTTTCTGAATGTTGAGCTTTAAGCCAACTTTTTCACTCTCCTCTATGCCCTATCACATAGGCCAAATATAACATTTTATTTAATGAGTTACCTTAATAATGAAGTCTTTAAGTTTTTCTTTGAGTAGGTTCATGAAGCATTTTCTATTTAGTTGAACTTAGGAGACCTGAGATTGAATAGGGAGTGAAGTGTTGTTTATAGTATCTGTCTGCCTCCCTTTTTGCTCTCTTCTGTCTGTCTGTCTGTCAGCAGTTTCCCATTACTGCTACACATGCTCTTCTGGTTCCTGCTCTCCCCCGACTTGGCATCCCCCTACACCTGCCCAGCACCTATTTGAAATTCCTGCTCTCACGTCTGATCGCACTTAGTTGCAATCTGTGTGAAGTATACATTCATAACTTTTGCTGTATCCTTTACCAAGTGGGCCTTTTTAACCTAATTCTTACTCACCTTTCTAGGTGTGACTCAGGGTTCATCCCAGCCGTTCCTGAGGGAACATCCAGATTGGAGAGGTATTCCTCCCATGTGCTTCCGTAGTATCCTGTGCATTTTCCCCCTGAAGCTGTTGAGTGTAAATCGTGGAAGTAATGCCCCATTAATGTTTGTTACCTAAAGAACAAAAAAGAGAGAGTCTTTTATGTAATGTTAGTATAGTTATCAAAATCAGGATATAATAGTATTATCTAACTTACATTATTGAAACTTCACCAGAAGTTCCAATGTCCTTTATAAATGCAAGAAAGAATCCCCACCCCCACCCCACCCCGGATCCAGTCCAGGATTGCATGTGTTGCATTTTTCATGTCTTTTTAGTCTTAACATTTACTTGTAAAATATCCCACAATTGGTGTCTCAGACGGTAAAGAGT
>NW_011495071.1:17225618-17269317 GCF_000754665.1 Bison bison bison
GATTCCCGAGTTCTATCCCTGGGTGGGGAAGATCCCCTGGAGAAGGAAATGGCAACCTACTCCAGTATTCTTGCCTGGGAAATCCCATGGACAGAGGGGCCTTGTAGGCTACAGTCCATGTAGTCATGCAGTCACAGAGAGTCGGAGACGACTGAGTGATTTCACTTTCACTCACTTATAGGTTGTCTATTGTTTTCTTATCATTAGAATCAAATTGCGTAGTTTTGGCATAAATACCGTAAAAGAAAGGTGTTTCTTCAGTCCGTCATATTTAGGAGGCAACATTACCCCATAACCGTTGATGTGAAATCTGATTCCTTAGTTAATTGTTGAAAAATTACTGCTGTTCCCTTTGTAATTAATATCTTACGATGGGTAGAGATCCTGAGGCCAGGTTAATACTAGTTATTTTTGAGCTTTTGGAGTTGTGTCTCTGTCTTTCTGGAATACACCTTTCTCCCTTCCTTGTTTCTTGCTTTCTTACTAAACTTGCTGTCTTCAATTTGTGTTTAGTGACAAGAGTGTTTTTTTTTTAAATCCCTTCAAAGAACACTTATATTTTCTTTAGGGGCAAAAAGCCTCAGTACTACATTTTCCTTATTCTTTAGAAGGATCTACACTTTCTTCATGTTGATTTTTTTCATCTATAAAACGAAGTGACTGAAACAAATTATATCTGAGATCCTTTCAGATTCTAAAATACATGAATTTGAAGTTTTAAAAAGTTAGATTGTTATATTCTGTTTGACCTTTTCCACCCTAAGTTTTCTAAAAAATTGTTTTCCTCCTCCTTCCTGTATAACATATAAATGTCTCATTGCTTTGGATTGGCCATGATATTTTTCACACCCCGATAATGTCTCTTCCCAAACTGAAAGACAAAGCGGTGTTCTTGTCTTGGTGGCTTGAGGGTGGGAGTGGGGGCTTATTCCCATAACAGTCAAGAATTAAAGCTGTCATCCATTGGGGTTTTCTGAATTACTTCTTACAAAGAGAAGAAGAAGAAGGAAAAAAAACAGTTGAGTATAATAGGGTTTATTACTTTTAAAACATGATTTATGTATAATTCCTTTTTGAGGGTTTTACAGTTTCTAGTTATTATATCATGATTTCTAAAGAAATGAGAAACTTTATTCACTGTGAAATTTAGAACAGATTATTTAGTTGTAGAAGTTATTGTGTTATAAACAGACTGAGTCAGGTGTTAGTCTAATATTTTTCCTACTTAAAAAGTACTTAAAAATTGAACTCTCTTGTGAATTACTAAAATAATTGGCTACACTTTAATTTTTTAAAATAATTCTTCCTTAATTTTTTTTTATCATAACTAGCATTTTATCTTTTGTGATGTTTTACATTTGCATAACTTTTTAGTTTTTGGAGAACTTTTATGTATTGGCTTGTCCAGAAAGTTCGTTGGGTAGGAAAAACCTGAACAAACTTTTTGGTCAACCCAATACATGATATCCTTTTATAGTAGCATCAACCCTTTATGATTGCAAGGCGATATGACATTGTTACAGTCATCATTATTTCCATGGAGGAAAATAAAGGAAATGGAGGCTTAGGAAGAAGTGATTTGCTTAAGGTTCTATGTAGCAGGAAACAGTGAAGCTGGGATTTAAGTTGGTTTTCCTGACTCCTCAAATATAGTGGTATTTCTATAGACCTAGGAATATTAAATTGGAACAAAGATGCCAACACTTACTAGAGGAAACTGAAAAGAGTGATCCATACTCATTTAGTAAATGGATTTCTGTTCTGTGATTGTTACCAGTATGAATCTGATGGTGGCACTGATAAAAGCTAGTGTGGAGCTGGAGCCTTGTATTGGAACCCTCTGTTGAACACGTAGCTTCAGAAGACTGAGGTTAGGTTAACAAGTATCACTGTTATATAAAAATGGCAAACACCAGGTTTAGGTATTGATTCCTTTTTGGGTGGGAGGGGCATGGAATGTGACTATGGAGGTACGTATAAGAGTCTACAATCATACTGCTAATGTTTTATTTCCTAAGTTGGGAGGTAAGTATACATAGTCTTAATATTTTTCTTTATAATATTTTCTGAGATATTGTATAGTTACTTAAAAACAAGAATGTGCTCTAAATTGACTTAAGTATGTACTCAGATGGAAACTTTGAACCTTTCATTTGGTGTTCTAGGTATCATGCCTTGGTTGACAAGACACAAGTGTGTTCTTTAGGGGTTTTCCTTCAGGGCGGGAAACTGTTTTTTCCGCCTGTCTATTTAAACAACAAATAAAACTTTGCTATTCTAATTATGTTAAAAAGTTGATAATTGAGATTGTGAGCAAAACTGTTTTGTGTGAATGTGTATGTATAAGTGTATGTGTTTTGATTTGCTTTTAAAATTACTATACCCAGTTGCTGAAGATTTCTCCAAAGCGTAGTATCTGATTTCATCTCGGTGGTTACAGGAACTGATGATTCATTTTGCCTTAAATTTCCTGTATGAAGAACTGATACCTTTAACTTTTCCCAGAATAAAATTGTTAAGCTATTAGTAGATACAAAAAAATGAAGGCTCACATACTGTGGTTTTAGGTAGGTGTGAGTAAGGATTAAAAGAAAATCTAGAGTATTATATGCTAGATCTCTGATGTGTGGTATTCTGCTAACATTTTTGCTTATGAAATTTACTGATTTATAATATGGGTAATTCCTGGAGTATTTTCATCAAAAACTGATAATTTGGGGGAGTAGGAATATTTATTTTGAAAATGTGCTTCCCATGTGGTCTTGTGAATGAAAAGGAATCATATTTTCAAGTTTGGATGATTATAGGATTAGAAAAAATGCTGTTGATTGTTGTTCATATGAAAGTGTTGCCTTTATTTTTGGGTACTTCTGCTTTTTGGAGAGGTAAGATGAGAGAAAAGGAATTCTGTGCTCTTCAGTGTAAAAAGTATGTACACTTAGATGTTGATGATAATTCCCTCAATAAAGAAATTGATTGAAAACATGATAATTAGGGGCATCTTTAGATTTATAGATTACAATATGTGCTTAAGAGGAAGTGGGTGTGGTAGAGTGGGTAAGAATTGGGAGGTTGGGGAAGGTGAAATAAATGCTCTTGTTTTGGAGTTTAGTGATTTGAATGATCTCCTTTTGGGAGTGTTACCTACAAATTAACTCATGATGTAAGTTGGAGGGTCTCTTGGTGATTTTGGTTGAATGTCATGTAAGAACTGGACTCTTATTGATTTTTGGACACTTGAAAAAGTGTTTTGCTTCTAGCATGGTTTAAGTTTACCAGTTTTCTGGTGTCTTCTCATAAGAAGAGCCATTCTTACCATTTTAGAGGCAAGTGGAAATTGTGGTCCATTAAGACTTTTGTCATAGAATTTGGAAGATGTTCTACATGCAAGGATTCTTTTACCGTTTTTTTTTTTGTACAAAGGACTCTTAGGATTATGGCGATGCCTCTGGACTCCTCAGAATAGTTTTCTTAAATGTATACTACATAGGTTTATAAAAGAAACTGATTGCCTTGAAATATAATTATTAAAATATTAAAAACAGAAATCTTTTTTAATGCATGTTGAGTGTAAATGCTTTTCTTATTTATAATAGCTGTTACATGAAATATCTGTGATTTCTATTGAAGAGAGTCACAGATACTGCTACTGTGGTTTATTGAGGGAAATGCTAAATTTCTGGTTAGAGATTAATGAAAAAAAATTTCTCCTGTGTTTTTGAAATTTTAATCCCAGGAACCTCTTTTTAATGCAGAATGAATGAATAAATAAAAAAGCAGTTAGAACCAGATGACTGTGGAATTGAGTCTCATATTCTCCACTTACTAGTATCTGTATTTTACTGAGTAAAATATCTTGCTAGTATTTTCTCAACTTTGAGCCTTTGTTTCCTCATCAATATAATGGAGATGGTAATAGTACTTGTGGGAACACCTACAGAATTAAAATTCTACAAGTACTTTACCTTTTTCATCTACTGCCACAGTGACTGGTATTGTCATTCTACCAATTTGAGTGAAGTGTAAAAACCTTTATGTCCCTTTACTCTCCCCTGTTTCAGTTCAGTTCAGTCACTCAGTTGTGTCCAACTCTTTGCGACCCCATGGACTGCAGCACGCCAGGCCTCCCTGTCCAACACCAACTACCGGAGCGTACTCAAACTCATGTCCATTGAGTCGGTGATGCCATCCAACCATCTCATCTCTGTAGTCCCCTTCTCCTCCTGCCTTCAATCTTTTCCAGCATGAGGGTCTTTTCAAATGAGTCAGTTCTTTGCATCAGGTGGCCAAAGTATTGGAGTTTCAGCTTCAGCATCAGTCCTTCCAATGAGTATTCAGGACTGATTTCCTTTAGGATGGACTGGTTGGATCTCCTTGCAGTCCAAGGGACTCTCAAGAGTCTTCTCCAACACCACAGTTCAAAAGCGTCAATTCTTCGGTGCTCAGCTTTATTTATAGTCCAACTCTCACATCCACACATGAGTACTGGAAAAACCATAGCTTTGACTAGATGGACCTTTGTTGGCAAAGTAATGTCTCTGCTTTTTAATATGCTGTCTGCTGCTGCTGCTGCTGCTGCTAAGTCGCTTCAGTCATGTCTGACTCTGTGCGACCCCACAGACGGCAGCCCACCAGGCTCCCCTGTCCCTGGGATTCTCCAGGCAAGAACACTGGAGTGGGTTGCCATTTCCTTCTCCAGTGCAGGAAAGTGAGAAGTGAAAGTGAAGTCGCTCAGTCGTGTCCGACTCTTAGCGACCCCATGGACTGCAGCCCACCAGGCTCCTCTGTCCATGGGATTTTCCAAGCAAGAGTACTGGAGTGGGGTGCCATTTGGTCATAACTTTTCTTTCAAGGAGCAAGCGTCTTTTAATTTCATGGCTGCAGTCACCATCTGCAGTGATTTTGGAGCCCAAGCATATAAAGTCTGTCTTCTGTTTCCACTGTTTCCCCATCTATTTGCCATGAAGTGATGGGACCAGATGCCATGATCTTAGGTTTCTGAATGTTGAGTTTTAAGCCAACTTTTCACTCTCCTCTTTCGCTTTCATCAAGAGGCTCTTTAGTTCTTCGCTTTCTGCCATAAGGGTGATATCATCTGCATATCTGAGGTTATTGATATTTCTCCTGGCAATCTTGATTCCAGCTTGTGCTTCATCCAGCCCAGTGCTTCTCATGATGTACTCTGCATATAAGTTAAATAAGCAGGGTGACAGTATACAGCCTTGACGTACTCCTTTCCCTATTTGGAACCAGTCCGTTACTCCCCTGTTTATAATATACTAATTTTAAAAACTGCATCAGACCATATTATAATTTTTGTTTCAACTTTCAGGCATACTTTAGAAAACCCAATAGTAAGAAAACCTGTTGTACATGCCCATATTTTTGCTAACAGTTCTTCTTTCCTGAGATTCCTTCTGTTAGTGTTTCTATTTGGTTTAGAGAACTTCTCTAGTCATTCTTTAAGTCTGCTGGTGACAGATTCTTTTGTATTTACTTAATATAAAAGTAAGATGACTTTTTTTGTGGATTGACAGCTCAGCACTTGAAAAATTGTGCCACTTCTGTCTTAATGTTTTCTGATGAGATATTTGCTGTCTTCTGTTCCTCCCTATAGGTTGATGTTTTTCTCTGTCTTCAAGGTTTTTTCTTTGTTTTTAGAAGTTTAATTATGATGTGTCTTAGTGTGGATTTCTTTGGAGTTTTTACCTTTCTACAGTTTGTTCATCTTCTTAAATTTGTAGATCTGGCTTGCCAAATTTGGAGTTTTCAGTTACTTTTTCAAGTACTTTTAAGCCTTGCTATTTTGTCCTCTCCTTCCCAAATGCTGATAATACGAATGTTTTTGGATCTTTTGTTATAGTCTCACAGGAGCTTGAGCCTTCATTTATTTATTTATTTGTTTCCAGCCTATTTCTCTTAGTTTTTCAGATTGGATAATTTTCATAGTCTTATCTTCCAATTAATTGTTATTTCTATCCTTCGACTCTGGTTATTTTGATTATTTTTCAATTTTAAGTTCCCATTTTGTCGTTTTTAACATATTTGTTGCTGACACTTTGATTTTTTTTGCTGAGACTTTTTTTTTTTCCTCCCTGTGTATTTCAAGCATGCTTGTATTGTTGAAACATTTTTATCCAGACAACTTTAATGTCTTTGTCAGATGATTCTAATGCCTCTGTTGTCTTGATGGTGGTGTCTGTTGATTGCATTTTTGTCACTCAGTTTGAGATCGTCCTTGGATTTTCTGTTGAAACCAGACCGTATTTTGTTCTGAGGCTTTGGATCTTAGTCAGACATCAGTGTTAGCTGCCTCTTTGAGGCTGCCCTAGCAGGAGAAGGGAGCTGGAGGGTGCTACCTTACTGCTGCGAGGTGGAGGTGGACATCCAGTTGCCTCTTGAAGGTTCCACTGAAACCTGAGGTGAGGGGAGACACTCCTTATTATTGCTGGGTGGGGGTGGTAGTCCAGTCCGCCCTCATGATCTTCAGTGATGTTCTTGTGGAGTAAGATTCATTACTAGTGCATGGGGATGAAAGTTCTGGCTTCCTACTTGGCCTTCTCTGACACTGTCCAGTGGGGGTTGGGGTGCTTCCAGTATGGCCTTGAGAATGTGGAATTAATTAATTTCATACATCTCACAGTTACATATTTAAAAAAATTTTTCTGATGATACAAACAATTCTTGTTTCAGAAGAAAAATAGCAACAGGTGAGCAGCAAACAGTTAAACAAAATACAATGTTTTATATTGTCATCCCTTACTGAATAGCTAAAAAAAAAACACCACCACTTTAAAATTATCCACTGACAAAGGTTAATAAATGGTTACCTGTTATAAGTTAAAGAAGCAAGGATGTGGGTACTGTCAGATTGCTACTGAAATTGTCAATCAACAAACTGTATTAGTCTTAAATGTCATGAACTTTGACCCAGGAGTTAATTTTCAAGGAATTTTCCCTGATAAAGTAATTTGCTATGAGATATAATGATTTATATACAAAGTTTTGTGACAGGGCTACTTAAAAGATTTTGGAAATAGCCTATATGATCAGTAATAAAGATGGATTAAATAATGGTCCATGTCATTAAAATTAACTTTTAGGAGACTGTTTAACAAGGAGGAAATAGTCATTAAATAGGAGGTAGAAACAGATTATAAAACTGAGCATACAATAGATTTAATTATACTTTGTTTTGTTTTTGGCATTGTGGCTAGGGACCTGGAACTTGAATTTTCTTTAGTGTGGAGATAGATCCAAGTGTTAAGGGGGCCAGAAGCTTAAATGGTTTGGGGGACCCTCTTTAAGAAAGAATACAGAATTGTGTATGCAGGTGAATATTTGTTTAGAATAAGAAAAGAGGCATTCGTATAAACGAAGGACCTCAAAGCCCAGTCTTAACTCATTTTGTGGTGAATCTGCCTCTGCTCTAAAGTATAAAATTTGGTTTATGTACACTGAGACTTCATTAATCTTACTTATATCTTCTGTCCTCTATATTTTTGATTATATGCTGAATTGTTTTTCTAAACTTCTCCCGTGTTTCTAATAATTCTTGCATTGACTTACACTTTTTGTTGTGTAAATAATTTTGTTTCATTAAGCTTAATGATATTATAAAATCTCATTATAGCTCTTGCCAAATAAATTTTATCATGTTTAATACTGATGTTTTTATCTTTCTTCTGCTGACTAAATTCGTTGCATTTTTTCGCTTACCCTTTTATTATCAGCCTTCTATTTTTTTCTTTCTTTGGAGCCTCTTCATTTTTTTAAGAAAGCCTTATAAGTTTATTGGAGTTATTTTGGTCTCAGTTTGGCCTCTTTGTATTTTTCTCTCCTTACTTCTGTGTTTGACCTGTGTTGTAGGGTTTTGTTTTTTTCACAGAAACTTTTAAGGAGTAGCATCTAGTTTTACTACTGGTTGTGTGTGTGTGTTGGGGGGAGGAGGAGGGAGTGTAAATAAAGTTTTCATCCATGAATTTTTTTCTTCTGAGTTGTGGTTGTGAATGTGTGTGAATCTGTGAAGAGTTGGTTGGAAGAGATTAAAATTATGTACTGCAAATTTTTTTTTTCCCTAAAGCATTTAGAGATTCCTTAAGAAGGGGAGAATTCATGTAGCTTGGGTTATGTTGCGTGAATTTGTATTGTCACAATTCAGTTGCAGTTTGATAACTTGTCTTTCAAATGAAATCACGTAAACTCGCCTAGCTTTGTAATCCCCACAGTCCTTTTGGGGTCCTTTTAGGGAGTGTGTGTGTGTACATTCAGGCAATGCAAACTTAGGTTGCTTAGCTCTTAGTTGACTGGTGCAAATTAAAAGGCAGTTTTGCTAATACAGATTAAAGTGCTTCCAAACCTTAACACAACATCGCTTGCCTTTCTAGTGTTCGTAATGACAATTTGTATTTGCTCTTTAAACATGTAGGAAGGCCTTGGAACTGATCCCCACTCCCATGGAATAAAGTTAGTAGAAAGAACAAGACTGTTTTACTACCTCTTACTCTGAACAAGACAACTTCCTTTATTTTGCATTTTTGGGTGGTGGTTATAGCACTTGTTTTGAGGTTTGACCACCCTCTCAGTTATTTTTATTTTTTCATGTCGCTTTGAGTATACCCTGTGGTGTTTTAGCTATAATATTTTTAATGAAATTCATGCATGTATATTATGTCTTAAAACATCATTTGTTTTGACTTAATTTGGCTTGTTATATGCTATCTCTGCTTTATATGAGTTTTTTTTTTTAAACAGTTGAATGCTTATTTTTCCACAGCCAAACTCATACTCTTAATAGATTTGCAGTGTTTGTTTTCTCTGTTTAACATATAAATGATTTAAGATATGACATAAGTTACAACTGCTTGGTTTGCTAAGGGTACCCACCCTTCCACCCACAGCAACTCAGCAGAGTACAGACGTTTTCCCCTTATTGGAAACTATGTCCTAAATTCAGTTAACTCCTAATCTTGTTATGTCAGCTGGAATTAAGGTATAGTAGAACTTTTTCCCCTTAAAATTGTTTTTCTTACCACTGTTTAGCTTTCACAGGGCTTACTGAACAAATTTCAGAATCGGTGAAACTTTGTGAATAATTTGCAATCTTTTTCAAAACTTTAATAGAATTGGAAAACATATATTCCCTGAAATAAGTTTCACTCTCAACAATTGGTGTGGTTGAGTTTAGTCTAGCATGTGCCATAACTTTTTATTTAAAATAGAAGTGTCTTATAAAATAGTTAATAGTTGCATACTTCCTGGCACAGAAATTCAGTATGCAAAATGTTAAAAATTATATAATAGAAGCAGCATATTGAGCTTCCCTGGTGGCTCATATGGTAAAGAATCTGCCTGTAATGCAGGGGCCCTGGGTTCAATCCCTGAGTTGGGATGATCCCTTGGAGAAGGGCATGGCTACTCACTCTAGTAATCTTGTCTGGAGAATCTCATGGACAGAGAAGCCTGGTGGGCTATGGTCTATGGGGTCGCAGAGTTGAATATGACTGAGCGACTAACACTTTCACTTTTTTCCCTCAGCAGCAGCATATTAGAAGCTATGTTATCCAGTTACATGTAGTTTTAAATTGTTACTGTTTCTGGCTTTATGAAAAAATAAAGCGTTAGGTGTGTGCCCCGAGCTTTTCAGATTTGCATATCTCCTGTTGAAACCTTCACTGCTATTTTCATGTTCCATGCCATGAGAGAGTGAGGTCACTTTTAATGCTATTCAGGGAATGAAAATCAAAATTTCTTGAAGAGAATCTAATATGTCTGTGTTTTGCTTAATGCTTTCCTGTTACATTCCCAGACAGAGGTCTTAAATTTGAGGAAGTTGTTGAGAGACGCCTGGTGAGATTCTGAACTCCATCTTCCCTCAGAAGGGGATCAATTGCTACTTCTTCCCCAGCCCCCACTCCATTTCATAATTGGACAGTGGTACTTTATGCAAAAATTACATTTTACAAGCCAAACATATATTGGGAGAAGATTCTCTGTTGTATAATAGCAAACATGGACAGTTCTTCCACACACTTAAAAAATGAGGAAATATATCAGGAGACCTAAAAATGCGACCACAGTTTACATAGAAAGCCTCAGTAAATAGAAAAGCACATTATACTCTTGGATTTGAAGATTCAAATTTTTTAGTATGTCAGTACTAGAAATTAATGGCATCCCAAAATAAAAACTGAAAGAATTAAGAAAAAAAGGCTCTACCAGACAGTTAACTCTATTGAGGTAAGTATTAGTGTAAGCTCATTTTGTAGATGAATGAAATGAAGCTCAGAAATCAAGAACTTCTCAAGTCTGTAGAAGCTAGGAAGTAGTTGAAGCAAGGCATCACAAGAAGGTGTTTGAAGGCTCAGATGTAGTAATAGCTAACTCTGTAGTAAGCACTTATATTACTAAACACTGCTGTTGAGGCAAAGTATATATTTTCCCAATTAGAATAGCATCTAAATATACTTAGAATGTCAAAATTTGTGAGACTTTTCTAGGGTGGTTCTAGAGCTAATGCAGCCATACAGTTAAGTTCATTTCACATGCTAGCAAGGTTGCACTGGGGTAGGTTCAAGGTTCCAGCTAGGCTCTAACAGTGTTGTGAACCGAGAACTTCCAGATGTACAGCTGGGTTTAGAAGAGGCAGAGGAACCAGAGATCAAGTTGCCAACATCCATTGGATCATAGAGAAAGCAAGGGGATTCCAGAAAAACATCTGCTTCATTGAATATGCCTTTGACTGTGTGAATCACAACACACTGTGGAAAATTCTTCAAGAGATGGGAATACCAGACCACTTTACCTGTCTCCTGAGAAACCTATATGTGGTTAATAAGCAACAGTTAGAACTGGACATGGAACATCTGACTGGTTCTAAATTGGGAAAGGAGTACAATAAAGCTGTATGTTCTCACCCTACTTATTTAACTTATATGCAGAGTATATCATGTGAAATGGTGGACTGGATGAATCACAAGCTGGAATCAAGATTGCCAGGAGAAATATCAACAACCTCAGATATACAGATGATACTACTGTAATGGTAGAAACTAAAGAGGGAACAAAAGAGCCTCTTGATTAAAGTGAAAGAGGAGAGTGAAAAAGCTGGCTTGAAACTCATCATTGAAAAACTAAGATCTTGGCATGTAGTCCCATTCACTTCATGGCAAATAGAAGGGGAAAATGTGGAAGCAGTGACAGATTTTATTTTCTTCGGCTCCAAAATCACTGTAGACAGTAACTGCAGCCACAAAATTAAAACATGCTTCCTCCTTGGAAGAATAGCTATGACAAACCTAGACAGTGTATTAAAAAGCAGAGACATCACTTTGCAGACAAAGGTCCGTCTAATCAAAGCTATGGTTTTTCCAGTAATCATGTACAGATGCGAGAGTTGGACCATAAAGAAGACTGAGCGCTGAAGAACTGATGCTTTTGAATTGTGCAGGAAGAGACTCTTGAGAGTCCCTTGGACTGCAAGGACATCTAACCAGTCCATCCTAAAGGAAATCAGTCCTGAATGTTCATTGGAAGAACTGATGTTGAAGCTGAAACTCCAATACTTTGGCCATCTGATGTGAAGAGCTGACTCATTTGAAAAGACCCTGATGATGGGAAAGATTGAAGGCAGGAGAAGGGGACGACAGGATGAGATGGCTGGATGGAATCACCAACTCAATGGACATGAGTTTGGGTAAACTCCGGGAGTTGGTGATGGCCAGGGAGGCCTGGTGTGCTGCAGTCCATGGGGTTGCAAAGAATTGGACACAACTGAGTGACTGAATTGAGCTGGACAGCAAGGAGATCAAACCAGTCAATCCTAAGTCATCCCTGAATATTCATTGGAAGGACTGATGCTAAAGTTCTGATACTTTGGCTGCCTGATGCAAACAGCCAACTCCCTGGAAAAGACCCTGATGCTGGGAAAGATTGAAGGCAGGAGGAGAAGGAAGCGGCAGAGGATGAGATGGTTAGATAGCATTACCTACTCAATGAACGTGAATTTGAGCAAACTCTTGGAGATAGTGGAGGACAGAGGAGACTGGTCACAAAGAGTTGGGCACAATTTAGCAACTGAGCAACAACAGCAACAATTTATAACTTTATAAAGGGTCTTACATAATCTCTTCCTCCCAATTTCACTTTTCCCCATGTGCATAAGCAGTTTTTCAGCATCATTTATTGACTATTCTAACCTTCACCTGCTATTCTGCTTCTTTATATACCAAAGTTGATACATATTTTTGGCCTTTTTTTTTTTTTCCCCTTATTGCTTCATCAGTTCTGCTCTTTTTATTTATTAATACTTGGCTGCGGTGCATCTTAGTTGCAGCACGTGGGCTCTTTTGTTGCGGTGTGTGGGCTTAGTTGCCCCTCAGCACATGAGATCCTAATTCTTGATCAAGGATCAAACCTATGTCCCTGCATTGCATGGTGTAACCACTGGACACCAGGGAAGTCCCTCCACTCTATCTTAATTTCATGAATGGTTAAGATAAGCTTCACTGCTGTGTTCATTCAGTACAAATTTCATTGAGCCCTGGTGGCTTAGTGGTAAAAGAATCCACCTGCCAGTGCAAGAGACACGGGTTTGCTCCCTGATCTGGGAAGATCCCACATGCCACGGAGCATTTAAGCCCATGTGACACAACTATTTAGTCTGTGCTCTGGAGCCCAGGAGCTGCAACTGCTGAGCCCACGTGCCGCAATTGCTGAAGCCCATGCACTCTTGAGCTTGTGCTCCACAGCAGGAGAGGCCACAGCAATGAGAAGAAGCCTGCTTACCGCAAGAGAGTAGCCTGTGCTCACCACAACTAGAGAAAGCCCAGGTGCAGCAACGAAGACCCAGTGTAGCTGAAAATAAACACATAAAGTTATTTAAAAAGTTTCATTGAAAAAATAATTACTGGGCAACTTCTGTGTGCCAGGAACTGTGTAGGTGTTGGGAAAATAGCACTGAACAAAATTCTCACAGAGATCAGTCTTATAAAAAATGTCTTGGATATTTGTCTTGTTTATTTTAGAATTTTAGATTAGCTTGCAGGTTCCATTAAAAATCTGATAGCTTTTAGAAAACTTTAAATTGTATGAGATAAGGGAAATTTTACATTTTGACAGTTTTATCTGTGAACATAGAATGCCTTTGCATTCAGAAGTATCTCCCTCCTTCCCCATCCCCCTCCTCCTTTTTGGCCTTTGATTAAAGCTTTATAGTTTCCATTATCTATAAAGATCTAGAACATATTTTATTAGCTTTATTCCCAGTTAGCTTTATTCTCGGCTATCATATATTTCTCATTTATTCTCAGTTAAAATAGCATATCATATATCAGAAGAACATTGCTTTATTGACTATGCCAAAGCCTTTGACTGTGTGGATCACAACAAACTGTGGAAAATTCTTAATGACATGGGAATACCAGACCACCTGACTGCCTCCTGAGAAACCTATATGCAGGTCAAGAAGCAACAGTGAGAACCAGACATGGAACAACAGACTGGTTCCAAATTGGGAAAGGAGTACATCAAGGCTGTATATTGTCAAGGCTGTGTATTGATTATTTAACTTGTATGCAGAGTATATCATGTGAAATGCCAGGCTGGATGAAGCACAAGCTGAAATCAAGATTGCCAGGAGAAATACCAATAACCTCAGATACACAGATGATACCGCCCTTATGACAGAAAGTGAAGAAGAACTAAAGAGCCTCTTGATGAAAGTGAAAGAGGAGAGTGAAAAAGTTGGCTTAAAACTCAACATTCAGAAACCTAAGACCATGGCATCTGGTCCCATCACTTCGTGGCAAATAGATGGGGAAACAGTGGCTGACTTTATTTTTTTGGGCTCCAAAATCACTGCAGATGGTGACTGCAGCCATGAAATTAAAAAACGTTTGTTCTTGAAAGAAAAGCTATGATCAACCTAGACACTGTATTAAAAAGTAGAGACATTACTTTGCCAACAAAGGTCTGTCTAGTCAAACTTATGGTTTTTCCAGTGGTCATGTATGGATGTGAGAGTTGGACTATAAAGAAAGCTGAGTGCTGAAGAATTGATGCTTTTGAACTGTGGTGTTGGAGAAGACTCTTGAGAGTCCCTTGGACTGCAAGGAGATCCAATCAGTCCATCCTATAGGAAATCAGTCCTGAATATTCATTGGAAGGACTGATGCTGAAGCTGAATCTCCAATAATTTGGCCACCTGATGCAAAGAACTGTGAGTCATTGGAAAAGACCCTGATGCTGGGAAAGATTGAAGGTGGAAGGAGAAGGGGACAACAGAGGATGAGATGGTTGGATGGCATCACTGACTTGATGGACATGAGTTTGAGCAAGCTCCAGGAGTTGGTGAAGGACAGGGAAGCCTGGCATGCTGCAGTTGGGCTCGCAAAGATTTGGACACAACTGAGCGACTGAACTGAACTGATCATATATTTGCTATTATAAATGATATCATCTGTTTGAACTTTTTCTAATGCTTTGTATATAGAAATGGCTTATTTTTGACTGTGACTTGTGTATATTTAATTGTGTATGCAGATACCTTGCAGAGCTCTAGTTCCCATAATTACTTTTTATATTCTGTAGGGTTTTCTATGTGGATAATTGTGTCATGAAATATAGTTGACTTTTGAATGATGCAGATGTTAGGGATGCTTGACCCTACTTGTAGTCAAAAAGGCCTTCCATAAAGGTGGTTTCTCTGTCAACCAACCATGGATCATATTTACTATTAAAAATAGTCACACATAAATGGACCCATCCAGTTCAAACCTGTGGTGTTCAAGGGTCAACTGTAGTGTGTGTATGTGTGTTTAAGAAAGAAATGGAAAATTTTATTCATATGAACCTGAGAACTATAACACAGGAGACAGTCTTTTCAGGAAACTTGAGATACTATTCTAACTGTAATATGCTGTGTTTTTTTTTTGAAGTTCGTTTATTTTTTGCCTGCAGTGGGTCCTCACTGTAGTGTGTGGACTTCTCGTGGCATGCAGTCTTTCTCTTGTCGTGGTGCGTAGGCTTCTTCTGTTGTGGAGTACAGGCTCTAGAGCGTGCAGGCTCAGTTGTGGCACAGAGACTTTCCTAGTTGTGGCACGTGAGCTTAGCTGCCCTGCGGCATGTGGGATCCTAGGTCTCTAACCAGGGATCGAACCCATGTCCCCTGCCTTGAAAGGCAGATTCTTAACCACTGGACCACCAGGGAAGTCTCTGTAATCTACTTTTAGTTCTTATATTTTGTTTTCTTGATTTATTGTATTGGTTACAATCTCCAATATAATGTAACAGTGAACATTCTTTTTTTTTTTAATTGAAATATAGTTGATGTGCAATATTAATGAGTTAAGGTGTACAACAGTGATTTGCTATCTAAAGGTTATATTCCACTTATTTTAAATGTTGGCTGTATGTGTTGCACAGTATATCCACTTAGCTTATTTTATACATAATAGTTTATACCTCTTAATCCCCACCCCCATATTGCCCTCCCTCATTTCTCCTCCCCATTTGTTGTTTTTCAGTCCCTCAGTCACGTCTGACTCTTTGCAACCTCATGGACTGCAGCACGCCAGGCTTCCCTGTACTTCACTATCTCCTGAAGCTTGCTCAAGCTCATGTCCATTGAGTCGGTGATGCTACCCAACCATCTTGTCCTCTCTTGTCCCTTTCTCCTCCTGCCTTCAATCTTTCTCAGCATCAGGGTCTTTTCTAATGAACTGGCTCTTCATATCAGGTGGCCAAAGTATTGGAGATTCAGCATCAGTCCTTCCAATGAATATTCAGGATTGATTTCCTTTAAGATTGTCTGGTTTGATCTCCTTGCAGTCCAAGGGACTCTCAAGGGTCTTCTCTAATACCACAGTTCCAAAGCATCAATTCTTTGGCGCTCAATCTTCTTTATGGTTCGACTCTCACATCCATACATGACCACTGGAAAAACCATAGCCTTGACTAGACGGACCTTTGTTGGCAAAGTAATGTCTGTGGTTTTTAATATGCTGTCTAGTTTGGTCATAGCTTTTCTTCCAAGGAGCAAGTGTCTTAATTTCGTGGCTGCAGTCACCATCTGCAGTGATTTTGGAGCCCAAGAAAATAAAGTCAATACTATTTCCATTGTTTCCCCATCTATTTGCCATGAAGTGATGGGACTGGATGCTATGATCTTAATTTTTTGAATGTTGAGTTTTAAGCTAGCTTTTTCACTCTCCTCTTTCACCTTTGTCAAGAGGCTCTTTAGTTGCTCTTCACTTTCTGCCATAGGGTGGTGTCATCTGCATACCTGAGGTTTATCGATGTTTCTCCTGGCACTCTCTATTCTGGCTTGTGCTTCACCCAGCCTGGCATTTCACATGATGTTCTTTGCATGTAAGTTAAATAAGCAGGGTGACAATATACAGCCTTGACATATGTACTCCTTTCCCAATTTGGAGGCAGTCATTGTTCCTTGTCCTGTTATAACAGCTGCTTCTTGACCTGCATACAGGTTTCTCAGGAGGCAGGTCAGGTGGTCTGGTATTCCCATTTCTTCAAGAATTTTCCACATTTTCTTGTGATCCACAGTCAAAGGCTTTATCATAGTCAGTGAAGCAGAAGTAGATGTTTTTCTGGAATTCTCTTGCTTTTTCTATGATCCAACGGATGTTGGCTATTTGATCTCTGGTTCTTCTGCCTTTTCTAAATCCAGCTTGAATATCTGGAAGTTCTCAGTTGATGTACTTTTGAAGCCTAGCTTGGAGAATTTTGAGCATTACTTTGCTATTGTGTGAAATGAGTGCAATTGTGTGGTAGTTTGAATATTCTTTGACTTTGCCCTTTTTTGGGATTGGAGTGAAAACTGACCTTTTCCAGTTCTGTGGCCACTGCTAAATTTTCCAAATTTGCTGGCATATTGAAGGCAGCACTTTCACAGCATCATCTCTTAGGATTTGAAATAGCTCAGCTGGAATTCCATCACCTCCACTAGCTTTGTTCGTAGTGATGCTTCCTAAGGCCCACTTGAGTTTGCACTCCAGAATGTCTGGCTCTAGATGAATGATCACACCATCGTGGTTGTCTGGTTCATTAAGATCTTTTTTGTATAGTCCTTCTGTGTATTCTTCTCCCCACTGGTTGGTAACTGCTAGTTTGTTCTCTGTATTATGAGTCTGCTGCTGCTGCTTTTGTTTTCAGCCACACCATGTGACATGTAGGATCCTAGTTCCCCAACCAGATGTTGAACCTGTGCCCCCTGCACTGGCAGGTTAGTCTTAATGGCTGGACCTCCTGGGAAAGTCCCCCTGCTTTTTTTTTTATTATACGCATTAGTTTGTTTTATTTTTTAGATTCCACATGTAAGTGATCATACAGTATTTGTCTTTATCTGACTTATTTCACTTAGCATAATGCCCTCCAAGTCTGTCTATGTTGCGTCAAATGGCAAAATTTCATTCATTTGTATGGCTGTGTGGTATTCTGTTGGATGTGTCTACCACAGCTTCTTTCTTCATTTATCTGTGGGTGGACACTTAGGTTGTCTCCGTATCTTGGCAAGTGTACATAATGCTGCTGTGTATGCATCATTTTGAATTAATGTGTTTGCTTTTTTTGGATGTATACCCAGAAGTCAAATTGATGTATTGCGTGGTAGTTTTACTTTTGGGGGTTTTTGTTTTTGATCGTGCCCTGTGGCTTGTGGGATCTATCTTAGTTCCCTGACCAGGGATTGAACCTGCGCTCCGACAGTGAAAGTGCCAAGTCTTAACCACTAGACCACCTGGGAATTCCCTGCTTTTAGTTTTTTTAAAGAAACCTTCACAATAGTGGACATTCTTATTCTTGATTTTAGAGTTTGGCTGTTTAAAAAATTGTTCTTTGTGGTAGGTTTTAGGTTCCCCCCAATCTCCCATTTTATGAAATTTTTAAGATAAATATGTCATTTTCTCATGCTTTTATTTCTTACAATCATATTGTTTTTCCTTTAATCTGTTCATGTGAATTATATTTGTACTTTTTTTCAAAAGGTCTGTGTATCCTTGTATTCTTGGATTCTTGGGATATATCAGTCATAATGTATATTCTTGTTTGTTTACTTACTATTGGAGTCTGTTTGCTAATGTTTTGTTTATGGGTTTAAAATTTTTTTGCATCTATTGCTTTTTAGTGAAGTTGGCCTGTAATTTTCATTTTTCTTAATGTCTCTTTGTCTTTTTTGGTATCATGGCATCATGAGTTGATAAGTATTTCCTTTTTTGCTGTTCTCTTGAAGAATTTGTGTAATACAGGAATTCCTGCTCCTTGCTTTTACAACTTCTAGACTTGGCTTTTTTGTATATGTGTGACAAGGTTATTTTTGTTTCTTAGTTTTTCCTCCTCTGTTGGCCCTGTAATTATTGATGCTTCTTAATTACTGTATCCCCAAACAAGCAACTGAAGCTCAGTTTCTTCACTCTGGTCCGATTCTTTGTGACCCTGTGGACTGTAGCCTGCCAGGCTCCTCTGTCCATGGAATTTTTCAGGCTGGAATACTGGAATGGGTTGCCATTTCCTTCTCCAGGGGATATTCCCCACCCAGGGATCGAACCAGTGTCTCCTGAGTCTCCTGCGTTGGCAGGCGGATTCTTTATCTGATGAGCCACCTGGGAAGCTCATAATTACTGTATCCCCAGTCAAGGGTGAGCTCAAGTGAGAGAAGGGAGCATTTATTGACAGGAAAACATAGGAAATGCAGACTTTCAGGAACAAGTCAGAGTTTCAGTTAGATGCTAAACTCTGGGCTAGGAACATGCTGGGAGTGGAAAGGGAGCTGAACCTGAGACTTCTGTATTAAGAGGAGTCCCTCCAACCAGGCCAAAGTAGTCATAGGAGGGCTAAGTTCTTAGCAGATTGACAGCCCTCTGCTTTCCCTGCTCCCCCTGGTTTCTGAAATATGCACTAGCAGAAGATAAAGACAGGGCAGAAATGATAGATTTAGGCTCCACCCACACCCTGGGCAGGATTTCAGATATCTTAATACTTTCTGATCATTCCTCCGAGTGTCAATATAAAGAATGAGGGGCTCCGGTGCCATCCTTGCGTAGTTTGCGGCCACACCCCACCACCCTTCCATGAGGGGAAATTAATGAGAAAATCTAAAATCTTCTCTCAGTTAGTCATGCTAGTAGATGGAGAAACAGTATGGACATTCCCTAATGGGGAATGTATTGTCCATAGAAACAGTATGGACATCCCCTAATGGGGAAAGTATTGGTGTGCACTTACTTGTTTACAGTCAGTTTATCTTTTACCATTAAGTTGCTTAAGTTACTATGAAGATTAACACATTTCCAAAAAGTCTTTTCCTATTTTTTGTCATGCTTCTTTTCATAGTTGGTTGTCAGGGTCTTGAGAGATGAATTTTGAAATAAGTTTAAATTATTTGACATTTCTATTTTTGCCAATCCATGTTATTTTATATAAACTGACAGTATATTTAGTTTAGAAAAGTTCTGTTCCTGTGCTTTTATTGTAAGTCATTGTTATCCAATGTTTTTGCGTAACTTTTTCTGAAAGTTTTTTTTTTTTAGTTAAGGGAAATCTCTGGGAATGGGGAATCTCTTTTAACTTTGAAGGCGAAGATCTGCAGAAAGAAACTTTCTACTGCTTTCATTTACAGATTGAAATTAGCTAAATGTGCAAGTAAATAAGTGAAAATTGCCTAAAAGTTCATTAAAAAAATTTGACTGGATTAATTTCCAGTTTCAGTTGACTTCTGACTTTTGATAGAGAGCATGTAGCTCTTGATAAGCATGCAGTCATTCTAGGTATATTGCCACTTAAGAAAACAGCTTTTTAAAAATCTGTTAGAACACGGGAAAAAAAGATCTTGCTCTCTTGTGGTTTTACAGGGTGCCAGAGGTTTAGTTGCTTGTGTGTTTCACTCAGTTGCTTTCTGTTTAATGAGTAAGATCACCACGATGCATCACAACTTTGCAGACTCACTGCAAAGGAAATAGCAGGAGGTAAAATGACCTCAAATGAATGTGACTTTCTTGTGGGATGGGGTGGGTGGGCAGTGCTACAATTAAATAAACAAATTGAACTGTGCAGGAAGACCTTTATTTGTGACTTTGGGGAGGGGGGTGTCATTCCTTGTTTTTTAAAACATTTTCACAATGACTAGTTCATTGTAAATATATAATATAATTACATTGAGGTGTTTAGTATTTTTATAGTCTTATTTTTGTTATCATTTCTTTAGTGAGCTCTTTCTTTTGGGCTGATACTTTACTATTTTGAGCACCTTAAGGTAAGAGAGATGTTAATTCTCACAATATTGGTTGAATGGAACTAACAACTTTTATCTTGTCATGTTGGATTCTTTTACATCTGTTTTTGCTCGTTTATTCTTCAGGTTTCATTGTTTTACTCACACAATAATTTTGCACTCAGAGAAATAAAACTGATATTTGCATCTCTCTACCATAAGCCTTCTGGATAGGATCATGGCCTTTTATCTGTTGAATGTTGGTATGAGATAGTTTGATAATACTTTAAAGGGGATGGAGAAATCCTTCATTATGTATGATAAGCTTGCAGTTATCTGTGCTCTTTCTTAGAAGGCAGAAAGGGAGTCTGGATAGTTTATATCTGTATTTATTGCAATGCGAGTCATGCTTATGTACCTAGGAAAAACTTTGCCTGTTTGCCAGCTTATTGCCAGTGTAAGGGTTGACTGAGGTCTGCGGGGAGAAGCATTTGAGGTCTGGACATTTTGTTCCATAAATATAGACAAAATAGAGGCAATACATTTATTTTGTTTTCTAAAGGTAGCTCTCAGTGTAATGTAGTGGTTTGGGGCATCGAATCGAGCCAGACTGCTTGGAATCAATCTCCACTCTACCACTAACTGGCCTGTGGCTTTGAGCAAGTTACTTAACCTCGGTCTCCTTTTCCTCACCTGTAAGATGGAGACTGTAATGGGAGTACTTGCCTACTTCATGGACTTCTTGTGAGGTTTCAGTTAATATATGGAAGCACTTAGTGCCTGGCACCTAGTAAACTCTATAGAGATATTGTGACTTAAAGTGTACAGACATGTTTCCCCGAAGTAGTTGGAAGTGTGAAGCTTAATTTTTCTAAAAGTCTGACTTATAGTTACTTTTGAATAGCCCCCAAAGTGGAGAATGAAAGAATCAATAAACCCTGTCTTTGGGTTATTACACTGTCTGCCTTCCTGTGGAAATGTCTCTTCTCCCTTAGCTGCTCCATGGCCTGGCTGAGGCTGGGCTCTCTGCTGGGATGACCACAGCAGGGGAGACACAGAGTGCGAGGGCCCCGGCTGGCTGGGTGCAGGAGTCCTGCTCTGAAAGAAGGGTTTTGCTTCTCTCATTAGGGCACCTAATTGAACAAGTGCCATCTCATCTCTGGGCTTGCTAAGTTGCTTCAGTTGTGTCCGACTCTTTGCGACCTTAAGAATTGTAGCCTGCCAGGCTCCTCTATCCATGGAATTCCCTAGGCAAGAATACTGGAGTGTGTTGCCGTGCCCTCCTCCAAGGGATCTTCCTGACCCAGGGATCAAACCCATGTCTCTTACATTGGCAGGCGGAGTCTCTACCACCAGTGCCACCTGGGAAACCCGTTCCTGAGCACTCTAGTGTTAAAAGAAATAAACATCCAAATAGGACTTGGCTAGTGCTTCATTCACCTACTACTTCTCTAGAGTTGACCTTAAAGGAGTTTGCAGAAACAGGGTTTTCCTGTCCTAAAATACAGTTTTAGTCCTAACTGAAGGGGAAAAACATCATGAAAATGTCCTGTTCTTTCTGCTGTCTCCAAAAAGCACCTGATTCTCTTTTAGTAATGCAGTTTATTTTACAGTTGTCCCCCTTTGTACTCTAAAAGCTTTACTATGATTTGTTTTATAGAAGATCAAGAGAAAAAACAGTAAAGTTCTCATCTTCTAAGTTGATAAAAAGGCTTTTTTCCTTAGGTGAAAAAATTACCTGTGAATTTTGGTTTCCCACAAACCAAAACTTTTGTTTCCCACATAATTTAGTAAAATGTCAGTATGAGTTTATTCATGTTGGCTTTAATATTAATAAAGATATTCTGCCTCTTTATAGGTCTGTATTGTCTTTTATAAATAAATCTGTTCCTGGCAAGATGTATAAATTTTAAGAATTTGTGGAACTCCTCATACGACGCCCCCCAGTAAAAGATAGCAATGTCAGATGGTAGAACATTCACCTGGTGTCTGTGCTCCTTTATAGTTCCTTATGCTAAACCTACTCCAGGGCTTATTGCTTGGAAACTGTAGTATCTTTTCCATCCTAAGACACGTTAAAAATTATTATCCTTGTAATTAGGATGCATCTTCCAGTTGATGGTGTCCTTGAATCAAGAAAAGATTGCACTTGTTTTTTTGTCTTGCCTCCTACTTGACAATGAGTAGACCCCTTAAGTGCAAGAACCCATATTCGTTTATTTTTATCTCCAATGTCTCTTGTGCATTTAGACTCTTGGCTTTTGCTGAACCACAGTGTTGCAGTTTTTAAGATCATCTCAATAAGCATTAAAGTGAGACTTTCATCAGGACACTTTTGCAGGGAGAAACACATCAAAGGAGGGTCTGGTAATTGCTGATAAGTTAAATGCTACTTCTGTTTCCTCTCCTTTGCTCCCCTTCTCTTTCTCTTTTGGTTGATTTCTCTTTTGCTTCCTACTGATGCATACATCACAGACAAAACATTACATTTTTCCTATATCGGTTGCTTTGAGCAGATGCCAGTGACGTGAAAGAGTAAGAATATTATATTTTTATGATATACTGTTATTTTTGGATCATCCTTTGAATATTGTATGGTCCCAAATCACTTTCTCTTATGAAAATGAGGAAATGGGCTAGGGGTAGGTGGGTGGTGTTTAGCGGTGTAATGTGTAGGCCCTGGTCATGGAAGAAAGGGCTAGATTTCTTGCTCAAGTCTTGTGCTTTAGAAGAATCCTCTTCTGAATTACCTTTCTTTTGTTATTTTCATTCATTTAAAATTATCTGGTTTATAAATAGCTCTGTGATTATGAGACTTTGGGTTTTCACACCCTTATCATAATAAACCAGATGTTTGGTTGAGAAGGTGAGGTGTATCTTCCCTTTATCTTGCCCCTGAGTACCTTAATTATTGGTCTTGTGAAATCTAGATGTAATCTTGATGCTGAAAGAAACTGCTTAGTGGGTCTAGTTGTTTCCTTAAGTTAAAATTTTATGTGTGGGGAATTAGAAAATTCTGGTCTGAGACCTTAATTGGTATTTTTTCTGAAAGTGACTGCCATGTAAATTTTTTAAATAGGTTTTATTTATTTTTTTTAGAGTTTTAGATTTACAGAAAAATTGAAAAAGTAGAAAGCCTCCATATATTGGTAGTTCCTCATTGTTAACATCTTGTATCATATGGAACATTTGTTTTAATTATTAAACCCACATTGATACATTTTTATTATTTAAAGTCCACACTTCATTCAGGTTTCCATAGTTTTTATTAATACTTCTCTTCTGTTCCAGGATCCCACCAAGATGCCACATTACATTTAGTTTCGTGTTTTGTCAGGCTCCTCTTAGCAGAATTTCTTTGTTTTTGGTGACCTTGGCTATTTTGAGAAGTGCGTGTCAAGTGTTTTTATAGAATACCCCCTGTTGGAATTTGTCTGGTGTTTTCCCCATAAGTAGACTGGGGCTCTGGGTTTTGGGGAGGAAGACCACAAAGGTGAAGTACCACTTTCATCACGTCACATCAAGGGCGCATGCTAATCCCATCACAGCAAGGGCGCACACTGTCAGCAGGGTTTATGACTGTTGATGGTGACCTTGATCATCTGGCTGAGGTAGTGTGTTCGACTTCTTCACCATAAAATTACTCCTCCCCTCTTGCTTTTTCTTCTATATTCTTTGAAGGGAAGTCATTTTGTGCAGCCCACACTTAGGGTGTGAAGATGCTGTGTAATTTTGAATAAACATATGTAAATGGTGGAGCAGCATAATATCTGGAGTTAGTGAAATTTTTATTTTTAGCAAAAACATCAGTGTTTAAGTAAAACATTAAGGAATGTACCTGCATTCAGAGATTTGGTTTGGAAAAATTTTTTAAGCTTTTTTTCCTTCTCAGTGTTCCAACCTTTGCTATTGCATCTGTTAGATGTTCCTCTTTAGCTGTTTTTTGTGCTGCCTATTTGATACTTATTTTTGAGAAAATAAAGTGAAAGATATCATTAGTCAAAAACTCTTGAATAAAATTTGTTGATATTTTTATCTTCATCTATTGCTTTTCTACACATAAAAATATTATTTCTAAAATTGAGGGCTTAGTTGATATGTAAATTACGATTAGAGACCAGAACAGTTCAGGACCCAAAATGATCAAGGGAAAGCACCTTGTCGGAAACCCCCATGACAATACAGCTCTCCTCGTAGTTCCCATTTGTGTGTTTCAATTATAAGGCTTATGTTAAAATTAGATCAGAATTTCCACTGTAGACTCTCAATTTCATAGTTGTGTAACTGCCACACAAACTTGATTGTAAACAAAGGCCTTTAATGACAGGCCTTATTCAAGCAATTCAAGAAAGGGTTATTCAGCTTGCAGCTGAAAATATATGTCTAGTTTTACATTTCAAGTTGAGAAATTGTGAAGAGGCTTTGATTCTAAAATTTTTTGTACTCTTTCCCAAACTTTCTGCAGTGAAAATCTATTATTTTATAATAAGAAAAAAAACTAAATTGAAAATAATAAAATTAACTTGTTAAAATCTTGGCTTATTATATTTTAAAAGGAATTTGGAAACATAAATCAGTTTACCTTCTTTCACTTTTCATGTTTTGTTAAATAACGGAGGCTTTCAAGTTTAGAGAATGAAAATAGTTATTTTGTGTGTCTGTGTGTATCTTTGCTGTAAGTTGTAGTCCCAGTACTGTGAAGACAGCTCAGTATTTGAGTTCCAATAACTGGTGAGCAGAAGGAAAAAAAAATTCTTCTTTGCCATCCAGTCCTCTGGGTTTAAGAACTCCATACAGAATATAATGAAGAATGGGGTGATCAAATTTTATGGGTCAGTGTATTCCTTTCCTAGCTGCTCTAACACATTTCCACAAACTTTGTAGTTTTAAACAATAGAAATTTATTCTCTTAGAATTCTGGAGGACAAAATCCTCCAATCAAATTGTCCGACGGGGTTGGTTCCAGGGGCCCCGGGGGTGAATCGGTTTCTTGCCTCTCTCCCAGCCTCTGGTGATTTTTGGCAACCCATTGCCATTCGTTGGCTTGTGGATGCCTCACTCTGACCTCTGCCTCCACCTTCAGGTGGTCTTCCCGTCTGGGTCTTCTCTTCTCAAACCTTCTTCTCTTTTCTCTTATAAAGACACAGTCATTGGATTTAAGTCCTGAATGATCTCATCTGGAGATCCTTAACTGAATTGAATCTGCAAAGACCTATTTCCAAATAAGGTCACGTTCACAGATATCAATTGTTAGGAGTTAAATATACCTTTTTGGGTGCTGCAATTCAACCCACTACAGTGAGTAAACCCGTTTCTGAGTTTGCTTATAAGCACTATAGTACACTGTAAATTTGCTGATAACACTGCACTTTTACTTAATGGAATAACAGTCATAGAATCTCACTTATACGCATGTGAATGTGATTCAGAATTTAGCTGCACGCTTGCTTTCTCTTAATGTGGCTTGCAATTGATGTGGCATCTTTCACTGAAATTAGGCTGTACACATACAGACAAGTTATAATTTGTGCCTTTAAATGATGTGAGCAAAGTCTTAAGTTCTGTGAACATAGGCCATTTAGTTCGACTTTTTAAACCTACATATTGGGCATTTTTGTAAGATGAGTGTTTATATGGTTCTTTTTGATATGAATCATGTCTGTCTCCGCTTAAAAGAGTTCAAATTTATCCAGTGATCTAGTCTGATTTAAAATTGTGCGCCACAAGGAGGGACTTTATGGAAACTACTGAGAATTGCTGGGTGGATAAATGGGGTTAAATAATCAAAAGTAAGAAGGGTGGTCCTTGGTGTGACTAGACAGAGCCACTTTCTGAGAAGTGCTGACCCAGCCTCCTGGCATGTGGTTGGTTTGGAGAGAAATTCTAAGAGCATTCTGTCCTCCTCCTCTCCCATTTTGAGATATGAAGGTCATGAGGAATTTAGTTCTTATTGTTATTAGGATAAAACAGTAGCAATTCAGGCTCATTCAGATAGTTTTTTAAAGTTTAGTTGTGCTATAGACCCATAGCTATAATATTTGACAGTGTAATTTATAAAAGTACTTCTCCCACACCCATTATGTATTCAGGGGAGTCTTTTTTTGGGGGGGGGTTGGTAGTACTTCAAAAATTGTTGCTTTCATTCTACTTGTTTATATATTGTCTCCTACACTAAAATGTAAGTCCCACACGTGTCAGAAACATGTCAGTTTTATTCTCATTCAGGACTATGTTCCAGGTCCAAAGTGGCAAAATTCTTGTTGCATAAATGGACACGCTTGAAACTCATAGACTTACCTCATTCTTTTTCATGGCTGTTTATTCTTCTATAATATAGGTACAATAGGTACTATAATTCATTTAACTGTTCCCTGTTACAACACTTAAGTTATCAAGAGTTTTTCACAAGAACAAAGCTGCCTGAACATCTTGTTTATGTGTGTGCATATCTGTATATGTTATCTGTGGTAGCTTGCAATCTTGATATCTGCTGTTTATGGCATGCTTCTGTAAAACTGTTTAGCACATTTTAAAATGTATTGTTGGAATAATTTTCAGGCATAATTGACCCTCTGTGGGACAGATCTTGGCTTAATCTTTTTGAAAGGAACGATCATAACCCTTCTGTGCATTATATATAGTAAGACTGGGAAGGAGCACAATGGCCAGTATAGGATGAGATTAGAGCATCAGAATCTCTAGTGGCTTTCATTTCACTTGGAGTAAAATCCAAAGTCCTTACCAAGACCTTCAAGTTTTTGCCCGCCTCCCTGTGAACTTTGTGAACTTGTTTTGTTTGTTGTACTGTAGCCATGCCAGCCTTCTTGCTGTTCCTCCAGTGTGTTACACTTCCTCTCACCTCACTGCCTTTAAATTCATGTCCTGGTCTACCCCCAGGTAGCAGCATGGCTCATTCCCTCAATTGATCCAAGATTCTCTCAGGTGTCATACTGTCCCTGTCTCCTTCTCAGCCATTGTTTGCAGTATCACATCCTCCTCTCTAGCCCCTGCTACTGTCAGCCCCCGAGTTCTTCAGACTTTTTATCACCTCTGACATGTTAATGTTTGTTGATGGTCATCTGCCAATAAACTGCAAGCCCCCTGAGAGCTAGAATTCTACCCTCAGCTCCTGATGCATTGTAGGTGCTCCACTAGCATCTGTAGATTGAGTGGGTCAGTGAAGCAAGGAAGATTCACGTAGAAGTTTTAAAAGTTTAGTAGAATGTGAGCTGGAAAAGTCATCACGTTCTTTTACTTCTGATTTTGCTTTTGTAGGCTCCTTTTCTGCTCTAAAAGAGATGAGAAATGAAAATGGCGTGTAGGATATTCATAGGTAGCAGTGGATGAAGGGGAAAGGAAATGAAAAAGGAAGTACAACCCAGGCTCTGGGGAGCAAAAATTATAGTCAGAAGTGAGTTGGTCAGCTCCCTGCTTGCTGGGCAGACTTTCTAAGTTTGGAGAGGAAGAGAACCAACTTTCAGATGTCCATTTTGAGCTAGGCAGTGTGCTAAGTACTTTCACCTTCACAGTAGCCCTTTCAAATAAGAATTATTATGGCCACTTTATAGGTCAGAAAATTGAGTTTTAGGAGATTAAATCACCTTTCCCAGATCACATAGG
The DNA here is from genome assembly GCF_000754665.1 of Bison bison bison. NCBI lineage: Eukaryota > Metazoa > Chordata > Mammalia > Artiodactyla > Bovidae > Bison > Bison bison. The sequence continues at coordinate 17,253,463 of NW_011495071.1, forward strand.
TAATACCTCCGCTTTAAAGTAATGAAACATGATGTCAGTGATGCTATTTGCTGCAAAGCCTACAGCTAGAAAGTAGCAGGAGCCTAGGGCTCATGATCTGATATTGTTATGCCACAAACTTAAAGACATTTTCAATAGCGCCTGCAAATTAGATTTGACACACTGTAGGAGCTAAATATGTCATAATAAAATTAGAGAGCTGGAAAGAGTCTTTCAAGACATCATGAAGAGGAAATTCCTCATTTACAGCTAAAAGCCAAGAAAGAGGTTGACTCATCTAAGAACATTCATCTGGTTGTCAAGCTGGGACTAGAATCTAGGTTTCCTCACACTCCCGTGCTGTGTCTTTGTTACTTAACGGTTGATATTTAATCTGTCTGGGTCTTTACCCTTGATTCCCTCTTTCATTCACATGTTTCAAGTTTTCAAACCTACAAATTACTTTTCCCTCCCACTCGTGTCTCCCAGCAACCTCTTGTTTTCTACAGGTAATTGAAGTTAACAGTTTCTTGTGTATCTTTCCAGAGATGTTTTATATATGTAAAGCAAATATATAAACTGTGTGTTTATTTAATGACATATCATGGGGTTTACTCCATATTAACAGGTGAAGTCATTTTTCTACTTTTCTTTGTAAAATTGTTTGCATTGAGTGTTTCTTAATTTAGCCAGTCATTTACTGAAGGACATTTTACATTTTTCCAGTTTTTAAAAGTTAAGAACAATTCAATAACGTTATTTTTATACACAAATGTATCAGTAGGATAAATTTCTCTAAGTAAAATTGGTAGATCAAAGAGTATATGTTTTTGTATTTTTTTTTAATATTACCATACTTAGACCTTTTTTCTTAACATAGAAATTGAATATTTTCATTTTGAATAAGATTTTTTTTTAACTGTTCTTTCTATTTGACAATAGTTTATAATTTAAAAAAGTAACATTTTAAGAGTAACAGCATTTCTTTTTAAACTGGTACACGCTGTAAGCTTTGATGTGAATATCACAGGTTAAAGAAGTATAATGGGCTCGGTATTGCTTTGGAGTCAGACCTGGATTTGGATTTCCACCAGCCTACTGACTTTGTGACCTTTGGCAGGTCACTTAACTGCCGAGTCTCAATGATCCTATCTGTAAAGTGGGAATAACACTAACCTTGTTGTCTAGAACTGCTGTCTTTCATTGATTCTAACTCACACATTGATTCTAACTCACACAGCATTTTAGTACTGACATTGAGATGCTTCATAATGAAAGATGTGCCATAGTTTTAGCAATTTTTTTCATTCTTGGCATATGAAATAATGAGGGTCTTATAACTGATGCTGTCTTAGATTTGATGAAGTAGGGTGATTGCAAATACTGCCACAAGGGAACTGTGCTAGGGCATCCTATAGGCAGAGGAGGTTCAGGGTTGGAGAGGGTGTGGATGGGTGTTAGGGGAGTGGGTTTGGCATTGGAAATTGCAGATCCACCACATAGTGGGAGGAGAGTGCTACTGATTGGAACACAGGAGCAGATATTACCCACAAATGTGATACATAGAAGTTGGAATTGTGGCAGATTGTTGGTGAATAATAGGACTTTGGCCCATGTTTGAGATTTAGGAAATATGGATTAACTTTTGGCAGGAAGACTTTATAAATTAACGTGATTGTTTTAAAGTAGGAAAAAGTTTGACAGACATTTCTCCAAAGATATACAAATGGCCAATAAGCATGTAAAATGATGTTCAGTGTTCCATTGGGGAAATGCCAATCAAAACTGCAAAGAGGGACTTTCCTGATGGTTCAGTGGTTAAGACTCCGTGCTTCTACTGCAGAAGGAGCAGGTGTAGTCCCCTGGTCAGGGAGCCGAGATCCTCTGTGTCCCACACTGTGGCCAAATAAATATTGGGTTGATAAAAAAGTCCATTTGGGTTTTCCCGTAACATCTTAAAAAAAAACCTGAATGAATTCTTTGGCCAACCCAATAAATAAAACAAGTTAATTAAAAAAAAAACAAAACAACACTGTAAAGAGATGACTGCTTTGTACTAGGATGGATAGAATCAAAAAGACACATTTTCAGTAACAAGTAATGATGAGGATCTTGAGAAATGAGAGCCCTTGAACTTTGCTGATGGGAATGTAAATGGAACAGCCACTTCAGGAAACAGTTTGGCAGTTCCTCAAAAAGCTAAACATTAAGTTACCATATGATCCAACCATTCCACTATTAGTATATGCCCAAGAAAAGAACATATGTTCACACAAAAAGATTGTATGTGAATGGTCATAGCAGCATTGTCCATAATAGCCAAAACGTGGAAATGACTCAAATGTCCATTACCTGATGAACAGATAAATACAGTGAGGTATATCCATATGATGGCATATCATCAAAAGGAATGAGAAGTGAAGTACTCACATGTTTCAGCACGGATGAACACTGAAAACATTATGCTAAGTGCAAAAAGCCAGAGACAAATGACCACATATTGTATGATTACATTTATATGAAATGTCCCAAACAGGCAAAGCTATTGAGACAGAAAGTGGATGAGTCATTTAGTGGTCATAGAAATGGCAGGGGATGGGGGAAATGGAAAATGGCTCCTAATGGGTATAGGATTCCTTTTTGGGGTGGTGAAAGGGTTCTGGAATTAGTGATGGTGGCTGCATAACCTGGTAAGTTGATGCAAACTAATGAATAGTGTACTTTAAAAGGTGTGAATTTTATGGTAAATGAATTATATCCCAGTAATGGTCTTAAAGGGCTTCCCTGGTGGCTCAGTGGTGAAGAACGCATCTGCCAATGAGAGATGCAGGTTTGATCCCTGGATCAGGAAGATCCCTTGGAGATTTCTCTCCAACTCCAGATTTCTCTCCAACTCCAGATTTCTTGCCTGGGATATGCCATGGACAGAGGAGCCTGGTGAGCTATAGTGCATGGGGTCACAAAAGAGTTGGACATGACTTGGTGACTAAACTATAACAATGCTCTTAAAAACAAAGAAAAAGGAGACCCTGGTTCTAGAAAGAGCGTGGGTAACTTAGCAGATCATCAGAATAAAAGAGTTAGAGTAGAAGAAGCCCAATTTAAATGAACTGGAACACCTGTTGATTGGAAAAGTCTGTTAAAAGGGAGAATAAATGGAGATACTGGGGTTTGGGAATGAAAAAGAAGCAATTATGAGCATTGTAGTATTGTGCCAAGGTCAGACAATTAACAAAGCTAACAGTGCTGAGACTCTGAATGTGGACCATGTAATAGTTGAGAATGCTTCTTGCCTAAAGCTGATATGGCCCTGAGGTCTCTGTGGTGGCACTGAGCCTGCAGAGGGGCTCCCAGTGTGGGGAAGACTGGATATGAAGAAGAAAGATGCCGAGATGGCACCCAGGTTAAGCCTGGACAGCTTTGTGCCCCTGGAGGTTAGGAGTTTGTTCATCTAAAATGTCCCACAGAGGCCAGCACAATGTTGTTTAGGCAGCTGTGGCCCACATGAGGTTAGAGGTAGGGAAGGCTGACTAACTAGTAGTCATGAGGATGGGAAGGAGGGGTGGGTATGGAAACTCCAGGAGTGCAGGGTTCAGTCAAGGCAAGAACTGAAAGACTAAGAAAAACTTGTTTCTTGGTGTGAAAAAGAGAATGTCTGGGAATTACTCATATTTCCCACGGGGATGATGTGAGGCTTATATAGTTCTCTCTGTTTATCTATTATTCTTGTCTGTGCCAGTAATCATTGTGCTTTTAAAAAATGTTAATTAAAAAATTTCTTTTATTGGAGTATAGTTGGTTTACAGCATTGTGTTAGTTTAAGGTATTCAGGAAAGTGGGTCAGTTTAAAAATTTTGGTAATTCTTATCCTTAAAACTTTATTTAGGCTTTATATGTTATCTGTATAAGACCACAGTAATTGAGAAATGACAGCAAACACCTATTAAGTTCAGGGAAGTGAAATAAACTTGATCGTACTCTGTGATAGAGGCCACTGGCTTATTGTTGCTCACTGGTTTGTAAATATGCCAACAGTGAGAGATGACCATCTGGTTAGGTAGGCAACCCCTGAGTCGAGCTTGACTTGCATACAAGTGGTTCGTGTGTGTGAATCGTGGCTGTAGCCGTGGCAGGGCTGTGTGCGGCCCTTTTCCTCCTGTTGACAGTTTTCAGAATCACTCACTGGTACTGTGAATGAAAACTGTGTGATCTGATGAAGCTAACCTATTGGGTAGGCAAAGTTGTAGGGTGGTGGGGAGTGGGGAAAGAGGGAAACATTTCTTTTTTCTTCCCTGCTTTTAAAGCCTTGGGTTTGGAAGGATGAAAGCTGTGAAGAGTATAGGGAACTGGCATCATGAAATGGTGGTTTGCCCACCCCTGAATAGTTTTCCCTCCAGAGTCTGAAACTTTTCTTCTTGACCGGTGTTGAAAATGTTCCTAGAGATTGGTTTTGCTCTTGAAAAGAAAAAACGTCTGCAGGGTCAGGGTGAGCTGTCTCATACTGGCAGCATTCTCTAATTTGGACTGATAATTGTCTGCCTAGTGCCTCTGGATGAGGAAATCGCTAGTTTTACTTTGAGAGTGGAAGGAACAGTGGGGAGAAAGGCAAGTAGTTTTGTACCTAGAATGTTTTTAGAAGGAGGCTAAAGCCTGGGTAAGAGCGTAGTAATAGGGACTTGGAGAATGAAGAGGCTGGGTGTACATGGGGATGCCCCTTGACAAGCTTTTCCTCCTTTTAAGTGTAGCTTTGGGCTGGCTCTGTACTCTGGGAAAGGAAACAAAACTCCCTTCCCATTTCTTCTTGGGCCAGATGACTCTGCTTCAGAGGTTAGGACTCAGGGTTAACACTGGCTCAGGACCATATTTCAGTGGTAGCTTTTGTGGTCTGGCCTATGGACCTAAACACAGATTGGAACAACTTTTCCCTGGGGAAATAAATGAGCACCAAATAACAGACTTTAGAAGCAAACTTTTGTGATATAACCAGTTTGTAAGTTGACTTTGTACCATACTTTTTGTAGTGCATACCAGGCCTATTCATTGGCAGCCACATACTTCACTTGAGGTGTAGATATCATCACTGAGATTGTACAGAAGTCACATGAAAGGCACGTGGTGGCTCTAGACAGTGAGACAATCAGCACCTTTGACTGAAGTTTTGTTAAAGAGAAGCTAAAAGGAGTGTAGGGTTTAGGGTAGTTTTTATTATTCTGCATTAGCATTCTGGAGGATAAATTATGGAGATCTCTGTAATTATGCATGTTAAGTGAAATGCTGATTTCAGTCAGAAACAAAAATATGTACTCAAGTGCAGGAATATCAAGCACATTGGAAACATTTGACAAAAAAAAATAAGGGAGGATGTTGCAGGGAACAAAGGTTCTCTGTGACTTGACAGCTGCTGTTAAAAAGTGACACCAGGAAGCGCCCGGTCTGGCTTACAGCTGCCTGAAGTTGCTGTAGTCTTCTCTAGTGTTACCAGAGGAATTTGCACCGCTCCTGTTTTAGCAAACAGGCCACTGATAGCTAACCAGGACCTTACTGTGCTCTTAGAAATCGATTCCTAGTTCTTCATTATGACCTTCATAATTACTGGGTTTTCCAACAGCAAAATATGTTGAGGCTCTAACCATGTATGTGCAGAGTACCTTGCTTAACACCAAAGAAATTCTTAAAAGCTTGAGACAGGCCTTGGATTCATCAAATCTAGCTGGACACATTTAACAGGGTTTTAACTGGAACTCTAACTTGTTTTAGTTTCTTTGGAAGCCTCAAAGACTGGGAATAAAGCAGTAGTTGCTTGGTGACCCTCATATTTCAAGGACTTGCATAGAAGATGGCCTTAAATTGCTTTTGCACATTTAGCCCATACTTTCCAGGAAGTAAAAGTGTGGAGAATTAAGGGTTCTGAGACAAGGGTATTTTTGGAGAGGAAGCCGTCAGCGGCGTGTTCTTTGCCCTTTCCCGTCTCTACACACCATGGAGTGGAGAGGATGCTTCTCTTAAGCCCCCTTCATTGAAGCCAAATGATGGGGGAAGCTCCAATAGAATCATTCTGAGAGCTTGACCTGTATCCCCTTGTGTTTGGAGAACATAAAGATTAGTATACGAATCTGTGGACTGATAGCAGAGCAGAGAGAAAGGAAGAGGACTGTTTAGTTAGTAGTATGCACTTTAAAAGACAATAATAGGTTCCCCTGAGTTTCTGGATGGAACCAGATTTAAAAACCTTCTGAAAAGAGACTCTGTGTGTCGCAGCCTAGAAGATGATGTCAGTCAGGAGAAGGTGTCCTTCGGAACCCCAAGAATTGAGAGTGTTCCAGGACTTACTCATGTCCTGAGAATTGCACGTGGAGGGTCTCACTTGTGTACTCTTCTGGAAAACCTGCAGGACCTCCTGAGAAAGTTATCATGGGCATCAGCTCTCACTGGTAAGGTCTTGTCAACCTCCCTTATTTCTCTCTACTCCTTCAGCTTCCAACCCCTAAGGAGCCAGGATAGAGGCAGTCTTGTTGGCAGTAGGAAAGATACATAATAATACGGGGAAATTGAAGATGACTGGTCTTAATATCCCTCTGCTGCTACTGCTGCTAAGTGGCTTCAGTTGTGTCCGACTCTGTGCGACCCCATAGACAGCAGCCCACTAGGCTCCCCCGTCCCTGGGATTCTCCAGGCAAGAACACTGGAGTGGGTTGCCATTTCCTTCTCCAGTGCGTGTCTGACTCTTTTCAACCCCATGGACTGCTGCCTACCAGGCTCCTCCGTCCATAGGATTTTCCAGGCGAGAGTACTGGAGTGGGGTGCCATTGCCTTCTCCAAAATTATCCCTCTACCCCAGTCCAATCACAAAACTCTCAGCTCTGTGTAGAACGGAGAGAAAGAAACTTTAATTTTAGATGAGTATTGACTGATGTAATTAAGATGTTGTACTGTGTTGTTGTTTAGTTGATAAGTTGTGTCTGACTCTTTTGCCACCCCATGGACTGCAGCCCGCCAGGCTCCTCTATCCATGGGATTTCCCAGGCAAAAATATTAGAGTGGATTGCTATTTCCTTCTCCAGGGGATCTTCCTGACCCAGGGGTCAAACTCACATCTCCTGAATTGGCAGGTGGATTCTTTACCACTGAGCCACCGGAGAATCCCAAGACGTTGTACTAGACATCTAAATTTTTTTTTTCAGTTTTTGAAATTGAAGTATAATTCGTGTACAGTGTTGTGACAATCTGCTGTATAGCAGAGTGACTCAGATATACACATACATTCTTCTTAAAATATTCTTTTCCATTATAATTTCACACCCTCTTCCAACAACACACGAGGTGACTCTACACATGGACATCACCAGATGGTCAATACTGAAATCAGATTGGTTATATTCTTTGCAGCCGAAGATGGAGAAGCTCTATACAGTCAGCAAAAACAAGACCGGGAGCTGATTGTGCTGAGATCATAAACTCCTTATTGCAAAATTCAGACTTAAATTGAAGAAAGTGGGGAAAACCACTAGGCCATTAAGGTATGACTTAAATCAAATCCCTTATGATTATACAATGGAAGTGACAAATAGATTCAAGGGATTAGATCTGGTAGACAGAATGCCTGAAGAACTATGGACAGAGATTCATAATGTTGTACAGGAGGCAGTGATCACAACTATTGCCAGGAAAATGAAATGCAAAAAGGCAAAGTGGTTGTTTGAGGAGGCCTTACAAATAGCTGAGAAAAGAAGAGAAGCAAAAGGCAAAGGAGAAAGATCAACCCATCTGAATGCAGATGGGTTCACAGAAGAGCAAGCAGTTTCACAGACACACAGAGATAAGAAAACCTTCCTAAATGATCAATGCAAGAAATAGAGGAAAACAATAGAATGAGAAAGACTAGAGATCTCTTCAAGAAAATCAGAGATGCCAAGGGAACATTTCATGCAAAGATGGGCACAATAAAGGATAGAAATGGTATGGACCTAACAGAAGCAGAAGATACTAAGAGGTCGCAAGAATACACAAAAGACCTATATAACAAAGATCTTAGTGACCCAGATAACCATGATGATGTGATCACTCACCTAGAGCCAAACATCTTGAAGTGCGAAGTCAAGTGGGCCTTAGGAAGCATCACTACGAATAAAGTTAGTGGAGGCAATAGAATTCGTGCTAATCTATTTCAAATCCTAAAAGATGATGGTGTGAAAGTGCTTTACTTAATTTGCCAGCAAATTTGGAAAACTCAGCAGTGGCCACAGGACTGGAAAAGGTCAGTTTTCATTCCAATCCCAGAGAAAGACAATGCCAAAGAATGTTCAAACTACCTCACAGTTGCACTTATTTCACATGCTAGCGAAGTAATGCTCAAAATTCTCCAAGCCAGGCTTCAACAGTAAGTGGACTGAGAACTTCCAAATGTTCGAGATGGATTTAGAAAAGGCAGAGGAACCAGAGATCAAATTGCCAACATCCGTTGGGTCATAGAAAAAGCAAGAGAATTCCAGAAAAACATCTACTTCTGCTTCATTGACTACACTAAAGCCTTTGACTGTGTGGATCACAAGAAACTGTGGAAAATTCTTCAAGAGATGGGAATACCAGGCCCACTTTACCTGCTTCCTGAGAAATCTGTATGCAGGTCAAGAAAAAATGGACTGGTTCCAAATTGGGAAAGGAGTACATCAAGGCTGTATATTGTCACCCTGCTTATTTAACTTATATGCAAAGAACATCATGCGAAATGCCGGGCTGGATGACACACAAGCTGGAATCAAGATTGCCAGGAGAAATATCAATAACTTCAGATATGCAGATGATATCACCCTTATGGTAGAAAGCAAAGAAGAACTAGAGAGTCTCTTGATGAAAGAGGAGAGTGAAAAAGTTGGCTTAAAATTCAACATTCAAAAAAGTAAGAACATGGCATCCAGTCCCATCACTTCATGTCGAATAGATGGGGAAACAATGGAAACAATGATGAACTTTATTTTCTTGGGCTCCAAAATCACTGCAGATTTGAAATAAAAAGACACTTGCTCCTTGGAAGAAAAGCTATGACCAACGTAGACAGCATATTAAAAAGCAGACACATTACCAACAAAGGTCCGTCTAGTCAAAGTTAGGATTTTTCCAATAGTCATGTATGGATGTGAGAGTTGGTCCCTAAAGAAGGCTGAGCTCCTAAGAATTGATGCTTTGGAACTATGGTGCTGGAGAAGACTCTTGAGAGTCCCTTGGACTGCAAGGAGATCAAACCAGTCAATCCTTAAGGAAATAAAACCTGAATATTCATTGGAAGGACTGATACTGAGCCTGAAGCTCCAATACTTCAGCTACCTGATGGGAAGAGCCGACTTATTAGAAGTCGGGTGATGCTGGGAAAGATTGAAGGCAGGAGAAGGGGATGAGATGACTGAATGGCATCATTGACTCAATGCACATGTGTTTGGACAAGCTCGGAGAGTTGGTGATGGATAGGGAAGCCTGGCGTGCTGCAGTCCATGGGGTTGCAAAAAATCCAACACAATTGAGTGACTGAACAACATCAAATTATGATTTCATAGGATATTGAATATAGTTTCCTATGCTGTACTTTGGGACCTTGTTGATCCATTCTAAATGTAATCGTGTATCTTCCAACGTCAAATTCCCAGCCTTTCTCCTGCCCCCATTTGGCAACCACAAGTCTATAGTCTCTCAGTCTGGTTTTTTTTTTTTTTTTAATGTTTTATTTATTTGGCCACACAGGGTATTAATTGCAGCACACAGGACCTTCGATCTTCATTGCGCCATGAGAAGGAGGTTCTTAGTTGCGGCATGTGGGATCTAGTTCCCTGACCAGGGGTCGAACGTGGGCCACGTGCATTAGGAGCTCAGAGTCTTAGCCACTGAAACCAGCGTGGAAGCCCCTGTTTCTGTTTTGTAGATAGGTTCATTTGTGCCATAGTTTAGATTCCACATTTAAGCGATATCATATAGTATTTGTCGTTCTCTTTCTGGCTTACTTCACTTAGTGCTGTAGTCTCTTGTTGTATTCATGTTGCTGCACATGGCATTCTTTTTTATGGCGGAGTAGTATTGCACTGTATATATGTACTGCATCTTCTTTATTCATTCACCTGTTGATGGACATTTAGGTTGTTTCTGTGTTTTTTTTGGCTCTTGTGAATAGTGTTGCTATAAACATAGGGATGCATGTATCTTTTTGAATTATAGTTTTGTCTGTGTATATTCCTAGAAGTAGGATTGCTGGATCACATGGTAATTCTATTTTTAGTTTTCTGAGTAACCTCCATACTGTTTTGACAGTGGCTGTACTAACTTACATTCCAACCAACAGTATGGGAGGTTTCCCTTTTCTTCAGACCTCTCCAGTAGTTGTTATTTGTAGACTTTTTAATGATGACCATTCCAACTGGTGTGAAGTGGTACCTCATTGTATTTTTGATTTGCATTTCTCTAATAATTAGTGATATTGAACATCTTTTCACTTGCTGACTGGCCACCTTAATTATTGAAACCATAATGTTCTTTGGGCTGAAAGTAATTGAAAAGCATTTATAATTGAACGATTAGAAAAAATTAGGAGATTTACCTCAGATCTCATTAAATTGCAAGGAAAAGCTTACCCACAGAAGGGCTTTGAAGAAAGTTTTCTGCTTATAATACACTGAGTTTATTAGCTCAGTGTTTGATTTATACATCCATATGTACACACATTCATATATACTGGGTTTCCTTGGTGGCTCAGGTGGTAAAGAATCTGCCTGCAATGCAGGAGATCCAGGTTCAGTCCCTGGGTTGGGAAGATCCCCTGGAGAAGGGAATGGCTACCCATTCCAGTATTCTTGCCTGGAGAATTTCATGGACAGAGGAGCCTGGTGGGCTGCAGTCCAGGGAGTTGCAAAGAGTTGGACATGACAGAGCGACTAACACATATATACAAACATGAAAAGATGAGCAATTAGGAGGTATACATCTCTAACATCTCTAAGACCCATTTTCTCAACAGAAGAGAGTTGAGAACAAGGCTGATTTAAGGAGGGCATATTCCAGGGCCCACTTCAGGATGAGGGAAAAGGCAAACCAGAAAGGAAGGGGTGAGGGCTGCTCAGAGCTGCCCCAGGGACTGGAGAGGTGCGATCACCAGTGAGGCCGTGTGTGCTGCTCTCCTCTTCCTGCTCATCCTGGCCCACTGTGCCAAGGATCCTGATGTGCAGGGAGGCAGTAGGGTGAAGTGGGAAGAGCTGGAGGTGCAAGTCGGACGGACCAGAATACAGTGCTACCCCCTTTACCAGCTGTGGGAAACTGGAGCACCTCATTTAACCTGCCTGAACCTCAGTTTCCTTGACTGTGAGATGGGAATACTAACTGAACCCCAAACCACTTACTTTCTTTTGCAAGGCCTCCAACTCTTTAACCAGAAAATGACCTCAATATGCTCTGAATTCCTCCTACCCTTTAAGGTGAGGATAGTTTGGATTTTCCCAACTTTGAATATACTGTCTTACTGTTAAAAGTTGTGATTTGGAAATATATACATATCAAGCTTTATGTATACCATGTATACAAGGCGGAGGTGAACAGGACCACAAGAAAGGAAAGAATGGAACCGTGTAGTTGTTAGTCTCGGTTTTCCTTGTTTCGTATTTTTCCTGGTACTTTTACTCCTTGTTTTATAGGCCAATAAAGGAATAAAAGATTTGAAATCTTATGAATTATATTAAATAGCAAGAATTCTAAAGCATTCATTAGGATAAGACCTGAACTTAAATCGTAGTTCTCCTTATTAGCTAGCTGGGTGACCTGGAAAAGGTAGTCTGTGCCTCACTTAAAAATTTAAGAGGGAAATACATATCTGAAGAATCTTTAGGAAAAGTTTATGTGTATCATTTTTAAACTGCATGTCACAAAGCAGATGCTTAATAAATGATGACTCCTGTTATTGATTGAGGAATTTCATTTTTTAAAAAAAAATGGGAGCAGTGGAAGCAGGAATGGAGGATGAGAATGAGTGGGCTTTACCTCCAGAGAGGGTGAGTAGAGCAGGAGTGTTGGCCAGAAAGCCTGGAAACTTGATTTTAGTGCTGGATCCATTTGATCTTTAAACATTAGGCAAGTCCACTCTACCTCTGACAAAAATCTGTCCTCATAGAGCTTGTATTCCAGTCAGGTTGAAGGAATGATGGACAGTAAAAGAGAAAAAATAAAATATAAAGAGAACTACAAGATATTCTGACCAAAAAAAAATCATCAGGTTTCTAGGTGAGTTAGTTGGTCTTGAGTAGAGTGAGGGGAAAGCTTAGGATTAAAAAGGATCTAGTATATTCTTCCTTTGATTTGACCCTTCATGTAGTTCTTAACGTACTACCACCAGATTTAAAAAAATTTTTTTAATAATATATGCAGTGTATAATTATATAGTGATCACTATAATATATTCTTGTATACACATTACCCAGATTCGGGAGTTGTCGAGGTTTTCCCACACTGTTTAACCAGTTTCCTTCCCCTGCTGTCTCCCTTTCCCCTCCTCTTTCTGACCCCGTGAGTTTAGAGGACTCCGAAGAACACTGCTGTGCTCAGAAATGCCCTGGCACTTGTTTACAGCTCCCCAGTGGCACCTCAGGTCTAAGCTCACTGGACTTGAATCAGTGAGCTGGGTTTTCTGAGTTTCCCAAATTCTCCAGGAAATTCATTACCCGTCCCAGGGTGTAGACCAGGCACCGCTCCGTGGCAGTGTTTGGGAATTGCATTTTCACCAGGACCTTGGTGCCTGGAGAGTGACTTGTCACTTCTGCCACTAATTGCAGAAGTTACATCAGCTTATTTTCTTTCCTCCCAGTCCCCTCCTTATCTTCCTTAAGGCAGCTCGTTTGAATGGGAAAAGAATGAAGTGGCAATTCTCTTAAGTTAAGTAGAGCTTCTATTTATTGTGCGGCAGGAAAAACATCCCTAGCTATCACTATTTGTTATGGTTTGGACAGTCCTACTCAGACCATATTTTATCAGGGAAAATCTCCCTGTCTGAATGGGACAGCTTCCCTAATCTTAAGCTTTTCTCCATAATTCCGAGCAACCCTAAAGAGACTTAGGTCCACATTTGCCCTTCTTATTACCTGGAAGGCATCCCACCTATTGAAAAGAGGTATTCCTTTCTTTCTAGTTGGGATCCTTCTCCATGCATCTTTTCCTGTGATTTCAGGAAAGCGTACTGCTTTCTGCACCTGTGACTCTCACTCCTCCTCTCAGTGGGCTGAACTCTATAGTCCACTGCCCTTCCGGAGCCTCTGCTGTCTTCCACAATGCAAGACTGTATTTTTTCACCTTGTTTTCTGCTACAAAATATCTGTCTGGGGCTGTTGGTAACTTTTTTCAGCCTCAGGGGAGAGACTGTTTTCTCTTCAATTGCTGGGACTCTATAAGTGAAGGCACACACAGTTACTATGTATTCCTGCAGCATTACCTGCTTACACTTGGTTGCCTTCTGAACAAGCATGTTACTGGCATTTCCTGCTAATTTCTGTTCTTTGGCCAATACCTTTAATACTCCCCATTCCCCTTGTCCCAATTACAACACAGTTGCTAGTTGTGTAAAAAGCAGTGGGTTCCTGTGTAAGTAGGGACCTTGTCCCTGTGCTGTGCTTAGTCGCTCAGTCATGTCTAACTCTTTGCAACCCAATGGACCATAGCCTGCCGGGCTTCTCTGTCCATGGGTTTCTCCAGGCAAGAATACTGGAGTGGGTTGCCACGTCCTCCTCCAGGGGATCTTCCCAACCCAAGGATCGAACCCAAGTCTCTTGCATTGCAGGCGGATTCTTTACCATCTGAGCCACCAGGGATGCCCCATAAATGATTGTTGAACAAGTGAATGAAACCAAGAGCAAGAGCAATCGGCAGAAGGGATTCAGGTAGTGAAGAATACCACTTTGGTGAACAACACACATCAAACTGGAGAGCTTTGTGAACTGTGTAAAGAAAGTGCTGATTCCTAGAAACAACGGGGAACCATTAATATATTTTATAGAGGAGTAGTTTGTACACATACAAAATGCACATATCTTAAATGTACAGCTTGATGAGTTTTTACATGTGTTATATATACTTGTGTAATTACTGCTGAAGTCCAAAGAAATATTTCCAGAACTTCAGATGGGGAGCTTTTATCTTGATTCACAGCATTTTGGAAAACAAGTCTAGTCTGGTATAACTAGGATTGGAATTACAATAGCCGTTCCTGGTATTAGGTCATGTTTTCAGTTGAATAAAAACTCTAGTTCATACCATTTAACTACATGACAGAACAATACACTGACCAACATTTATTAGTCATCAGTGTGTGTTGGCACTTTATATTCTTTACTTCATTTTATCCTTTCCATGGGGTTGTGTTACTATCCTGTTTTACAGATGCTGAAGGTTAAAGAGGTAATTTGCCTTAGGTTCCACAGCTAGAAAGTAGTAGAGTTAGAATTAAATCCAGCACTCTCCATCACCAGAGACTGATCTCCTGTTGGTGATCTGCTGCCTCAAATATCTGGGACCCAAGTTTAAGTAACAAAAATATTAAGTCTTTGGGATAGGAGGTGATGATTTATCTTTCCTACCTGCACAGGATGAATGCTAGTTTTAGGCGCATTATGACCTGTGGCTTATTAGAATTGTGAGAGGGAAATGGGTCTTTGGTTATGTAACAGAGTAATGTTCCTTAAGATGGATCTCTTATGAGGGGCAATGATGCTTTTAGTGAAGATGGTTCTTTAAAATCTATATATAGCAAGGTCTCTGCAAATTTTGAAAATAGGACATAGCAAAGATGAAATGTAGACCTAAATACCCAGAAATTGCAACAGTTAACTCATATTAAACATTAATGAGTGGGATAAATGCATGCCAGTCTTGGTGAAGAGGCAAAATTCTTATAACATTAAGATTGTATTTCAAGAGCCAAGACATCTAAAGAAAATATGTAACTTCCATAGTCACAGAAAGGAAAAACAATTGTCCTCAGCGTTGCTTAAACCAACAGTCCTCTATATGTGTTATTTTCTTAATTTGGTATCACAAGGCAAAGAAACCCATCACAGCGGAAGTCATACATGACTTGAACATTTGAAAAAAATATACTTAATATTTGTCCATTGTGTTTTCAGACAAACTGGGAGGGTCATTTTGGCACATTAAGGGATAACTTGGGAGTCGTCAACGAAGCTTAGGTTTTACAAGATGAAAGCATGGCAGCAAGTGTCAGGTTACTGTGGAGAAACATGTTTCAGGAAACTTAAGATTTAAATACTGTGCTTTATCCAGGTTGTTTGGTGAAAGACTGCTTTCTGTGTTGTTTAGAATAGTGGGTACAAAGAATATGTTGCCAGTTGTATTTACTTTTAGAAGAGATGTGGGTTCCAGAGAATCAGTTCAAAGATTGTTTTGATATCTGTTTATTTTAAAATGGGGATGGGGTGGTGATGGAAATGGCTTTCTACTCAAAGCCCCTCCTGTTGGTAATTAAAAAAAAAAAATCAGTTCAGGTCAGTCACACAGTCATGTCCGACTCTCTGCGACCCTATGGACTGTAGCATGCCAGGCTTCCCTATCCATCACCACCCGCCAGAGCTTACTCAGACTCCTGTCCATTGAGTCGGTGATACCATCCAACCATCTCATCCTCTGTTGTCCCCCTTTTCCTCCCACCTTCAATCTTGCCCAGCACCAGAGTCTTTTCAAATGAGTCAGTTCTTGCATCAGGTGGCCAAAGTATTGGGAGTTTCAGCTTCAGCATCAGTCCTTCCAATGAGTATTCAGGACTGATTTCCTTTAGGAGGGACTGGTTGGATCTCCTTGCAGTCTAGGGGACTCTCAAAAGTCTTCTCCAATACCACAGTTCCAAAG
>NW_011495071.1:17269417-17310451 GCF_000754665.1 Bison bison bison
TGAGGCCCCAGTCAGGCACCAGTCACGTCTCCCACACTCCCGCAGCCTGCTCCTTCCCGGGCGCGAACGCTAGAAGCTGGGCAGGGCTTGGGGAGGCTCGCCCAGCCCAGAGCAGCGTCTCGGCCAGGGCTCTGTGCTATCGCGCCTGGGCGCAGAGCTGGAGCTCCGCCAGTGTGGAAGCTCACTCGGTCCTTCCCAGTACAGGCTTGCAAGCACCCGCCGGCAGCCAGCCTCCCATTGAGTCGGTGATACCATCCAACCATCTCATCCTCTGTTGTCCCCCTTTTCCTCCCACCTTCAATCTTGCCCAGCACCAGAGTCTTTTCAAATGAGTCAGTTCTTGCATCAGGTGGCCAAAGTATTGGGAGTTTCAGCTTCAGCATCAGTCCTTCCAATGAGTATTCAGGACTGATTTCCTTTAGGAGGGACTGGTTGGATCTCCTTGCAGTCTAGGGGACTCTCAAAAGTCTTCTCCAATACCACAGTTCCAAAGCATCAATTCTAAAGCACTCAGCTTTCTTTGTAGTCCAACTCTCATATCCATACATGACTACTGGAAAAACCATAGCTTTGACTAGATGGACGTTTGTTGGTAAAGTAATGTCTCTGCTTTTTAATATGCTCTCTGAGTTGGTTGTAGCTTTTCTTCTAAGGAGTAAGCGTCTTTTAATTTCATGGCTGCAGTCACCATCTGCAGTGATTTTGGAGCCCAGAAAAATAAAGTCTTTCACTGTTGCTATTGTTTCTCCATCTATTTGCCGTGAAGTGATGGGACCAGATGCCATGATCTTCGTTTTCTGAATGTTGAGCTTTAAGCCCACTTTTTCACTCTCCTCTTTCACTTTCATCAAGAGGCTTTTTATTTCCTCTTCACTTTCTGCCATAAGGGTGGTGTCATCTACATATGTGAGGTTATCGATATTTCTCTTGGCAATCTTGATTCCAGCTTTTGCTTCTTCCAGCCCAGCGTTTCTCATGATGTACTCTGCATTTAAGTTAAATGAGCAGGGTGACAATAAACAGCCTTGACATACTCCTTTCCTGATTTGGAACCAGTCTGTTATTTCATGTCCAGTTCTAATTGTTGCTTCTTGACCTGCATACAGATTTCTCAGGAGGCAGGTCAGGTGGTCTTGTATTCCCATGTTATTAAGAATTTTCCACAGTTTATTGTGATCCACACAGTCAAAGGCTTTGGTGTAGTCAGTAAAACAGAAGAAGATGTTTTTCTGGAACTCTCTTGCTTTTTTGATGATCCAACTGATGTTGGCCATTTGATCATTTAAATGAAGCCACCAAAAGGGAAATAGAATTACAGCTAAATTCTATATAACTAAAGTTACTCCAAAAATACAAATAAAAAATAGGAAGTATCATTTAAAATTAAAATAAATATGTAAAGTCAGGGTAGCAAGCAGATTAGTCCTTGTCCCCTCCCCCTCTGCCCCCATACGAGGAGTTTCTTTGCTGCCCTGTTCAGAGTGCTTACTTTTAAGTAGCTTTTTGGTTTGTGCACAGCTCACCATGCAGGGTTGTCTCTTCAGAACGATGTGTCCCTGGAGCCAGCAGGTCCAGTTTCCAGGAGCTCTTGCTTGTAGAATGACTGAACACCTTCAGCACTCATTTCTAGCATTAAGCTGCCTTCCTCCAAGTCATCCCTCAGATTTTGTGATGAGTTAGTGGCAAAATAGGCTTTGAGGAGGCCAGTCAAGAGGGAGAGTAAGGGAGACACTCAGAACTGACATCAGTGTCCTAGGCAGTGCCCTTCTGGATGAAGGGGAAATCAGTTGTCTTTTAGATGCGTGTTTCTGGTTTCTTTTTAAAATCTTTTAAAAAGATTGTGAAATGTAATAATCAAACATTAAGTGATTTGCTAGGACTCCTCCCGTCTTCCTCTGCTGCCTTAACTGCCCTCCTTCTGGTGATGACTTCATAAGGTGATGGTTGGGTGGCTTTGCTAACAGAAGAGGAAATAGTTGGAAAACTAACAAAAATATCAGTGAAAGAATAAGTTTGAGATTCATGCAGATTAAAAAAAAATCCTGAAATCATGTCCTTTAGGGTAATACACAAGGCAACTGAAAGGGAACTAAGGCAAGGTGTGAGAAAAGTGAAGAGACGATCAGGCATCGAAGCAGGCAGACTTCGTGTTGTCTCTTTTGTTCCAAAACTGTTACAGTTTGTTCTAAGGACTGATGCCTGCCTTTGGGTTGGAGATAGACCTGAATTACAGCTATAGGTGTGTTTCTAGTTTTTCTGGAACTTGAAATCCAGAGTTTTACTTGTATGTAAGTTAATTACGAAAAATGGAAAAAAACTGCAGTAGAGCTTTTACAGTCTTCTTACATGTTTCAGATGTGAAAATTCAGAGATGTTTAGTATCCTTTCTCCACTTGGAAGCTGCTGTGAATAGATTTCATTCAATAGGGAATTGACATAGTAGGATACACTTTAATACAGTGAAAATATTTTGATGAGTTCTGGGTAAAGTTATGTTGGTACTTGGGCAAGTAAGCATAAATTTTAAAATTATGTTATTTTTCTTACAGTCTTATTTTGTAACGGATTATGATCCAACCATCGAGGATTCCTACACAAAGCAGTGTGTGATAGATGACCGGGCAGCCCGGCTAGACAGTAAGTAAGCTTCTTTTATTTAATGGTTCATGTATCATATTTTTTTAAGTAAGCTTTGAAGTTTTGCTAGGTTAAATACCTACAGTTGAAATGTTAGATGATCTTGAATATAAGTTCATCTTTTTCATTAGTTTTAATTGATGAATCTACATGTTAGGCAATTTAAATGTAATGTAAAACAATAACTGGATTGAGAGCAGGTAAAATTAGTCATGTCACTGTAACTTGTTAAAGTTGGGTTTATTGGGACATTTGGGGAAAAAACAAACGAGGTCTTGGCTCTTCCTGCATTTTGATGAAGGCTAAAACAGGTGAAGTAAATATAGAAAAGCTTCAATATTTGCTAACTTGCTTAGAGTTTATAGCACAGAGGCCTTAGCAAATAGTGTTTTGTGCTTGGTTAAACATTCCACTCCTCCACAAGAGAAAGGGCTGTTCTTTTAACTTGTATGATTCTTTTATTCACAGAGATCAATGAATACCTCAGCACCTGTACATTCAGTATGGTATTGGGGGGTGGGGTGCACCAGCATTTCCTTCTTGAATTTACAGGTATCTTTTTCAGTTCTTTTCATAGAGGAGGTAAACATCCAAGTGACTTCAGAAGTTATCTGACTCTGTCTGCCTATATGAATTTGATATTTATAACCTTGTCATTGCTATGCTAATGTATTCTAACTACGAAATCAACCTGCACTGATGAAGATAACTCTGCGACTGTCTGCCATTAGAATACATTTGTCTTTAGCATTGAAAATAAAGTACTAAAAGGGGAATGCTGTTTAAAAAATTGTACTAAGTGTGATGTTTTCCAAAGGATTCACAGTAACTGGGCCTGCCCATGTGAGGGAGCCATTTTTGAGAGATGAACACATGAACATCATTACATTTCTTGTTTTTTCTTTAGTTCTGGATACAGCGGGACAAGAGGAATTTGGAGCTATGAGAGAACAGTATATGAGAACTGGCGAGGGTTTCCTTTTGGTCTTTTCAGTCACAGACAGAGGCAGGTTTGTATCAATATTTAACTGTAGATCTCTCCTGTTCATGTCTAGCTCACTGTTCATTAAATTTGCATTCTTGTTTGTATAGGAAAAGGAAAAGTAAGAAAGTACTAAATGGGACAGGGGAGTCTGAATTCTGATATTTGACCAAATTAATGAATTTGTTTTTGTTTTTAGTTTTGAAGAAATCTATAAGTTTCAAAGACAGATTCTCAGAGTAAAGGATCGTGATGAGTTTCCAATGATTTTAATTGGTAATAAAGCAGATCTGGATCATCAGAGACAGGTGAGAGGGTTTTGCTCTTGGGAAACCAGTTATTTGTAATTATGTAAGTGAGCAGCTATATTTAATGAGAAAGTGCCGTGATCAAAAACACTGTGCTGAGTGTGGCACGCTGGATTTGATGGGAGTACTATAACAGGTGACAGATTAAAAGGAAGCAGATTTGGGGATATTAAATTTTTACATATTACACAGAACTTCAGTGGACTGTAAACCTGCAGGTATTTTATACCAGCTCCATTCACATGTTATAATTTCTAAGGTAAGACCTACAGCTCTAATTTACATACTCTTAAAATTACCCCTCTGCTGTGCTTAGTCGCTCAGTCGTGTCCGACTCTTTGTGACCCCATGGACTGTAGTCCACCAGGCTCCTCTGTCCATGGAATTCTCCAGGCGAGAATACTGGAGTGGGCTGCCATGCCCTCCTCTAGGGGATCTTCCCAACCTGGGGATCAAACCCAGGTCTCCTGCATTGCAGGAGTATGCTTTACCATCTGGGTCACCTGGGTAGCTTAATTCAGTGTTAATGCTGAATTACCTCATTTAGAGAATGACTTTAATTTAAATGACAGAATTTGAATTTTTCCTAAGTCCTGTTAATCACATGGGCAGCTCTAACTGCCCAATAACCTGCAGGAAAATAATATTTTTAGTATTTCGTTGCAAGCTTATTTATACTCATTTGTTCTTTACCCAATTATTTCACATTTGATTTTTAAAATTTTTGGTATATATTGGCCACTCCTCTTTTTTGTGGCAGAGGGAAACAAGATCAGATGTAAGTTAATGGAGACGCTACGTTATTTAGGTCTTTAGTCTTTACCCCCTCATCTGGAATACAGTTGTTTCAATACTTTCTTAACTTGTGTGCTGGTATTTAAGTTCCATTTTTTTATATGATCTTGGTGTTAACGTAGTCTTTTGTTGGCAGATTTTGTTTGAGAGTGCAGACATCAGGAAAGATGGGTTGACAAACAGCGTTGAGGACAGACTTCCGTTTTATAATTAACCATTATCTAAAACAGAATCTTTGATTCGTGTGCTGTTTGTAAAGTTTTGTTGAAGGTATACCAAATTTTAGACATGAACTTGATAGGATGATACTGTTCTAATGCTAAGTTTAGACATGTTTACCTGGTATAGAATAAATCTTACTGGTACTTCTCTTTCAGATCTGATTTATTATAAAATTAAGGTGAAAAACATTCTATCTACATTTCAAACCAGTAAAAGCTGTTGAAAGTAATTTAGGATATGGCATTGATCACATCCCAAAACTTGGAGTAGACAGTCCATCTTTTATAAAAAATTTATATTTTATCTTGAGGTAACCATCTTCTTCAGCATTTCTCAATCTAATTATATTTATTAACTATTGCTCAGTAGGACTTTTTTTAACTGTTCTTCTCAGCCCTTTCTAGTACTAGAAACATTTGTAGATATTGTTGGATCTGAGAACTAATGGCAAAGTAGCTCTGCCGGGAACAGGGGGTTCTTGCTGTATCTAATGCTGGATAGATATATTTCCTGCCCTGGTTTTTCTCAAGCTTTTTCATGGTGGTAACTCCAGTAAAGGAATTAGTTGGCAGGCCTGGGCTGAGCTGGGAGTCTTCTATATGTTTGGCGAGATTAGGGAGAACAGAGGAGGGGAGAGTGTGTCCACCAGAACTAAACAAGTCTTGCCATCGTTAGCTTGGGGGCAGGGAATCAGTATGAATTATTTTTAAGCCATTTATATAGTGAAGATTGCTAGTATTTGGAGTGAGTGTGGTTTCCATCTGTCTGCAGATATTAACATATCATGGTACTTTGGCTTTGTTTTATACCATAGATTTATAAATTTTTCATCTTAAGTTTTTTTCTTTTTTTTATAAAAGTAATAGAGTCTCAGAGTAAAATAACAACACAGTGATAAGAGAAACAGTATTGGGAATAAGTTTAATATTTTCATCACCTCAAAGATAAGCAGTGAGCTTGAAGTAAGTTCTTTATTTCTGGGCTTTGAAACATATGCATAGACATTAGTTACTGTGTAAACACTGAAAGGTTCAAATGTATATATGTATCCAAGGGAGAAAAGCAAATGGCTGAAAACTGCTTAATTTTCTGCTCATTCCTATGGGTCTCCTCTCTGAAGGATAGGCACAGAGAGACATCTTATTACTCCCATGCTTTGTCGTCTCTTTCCTAGGTTCCTTCACAGCCACACTCGGGGTGTTAGCTAACTCACTTAAAAGTCACCGTCAGTACTCTTATGTGAGGGCCTTTAGTGCCGACTGGAAATCCTCCTCCGTTTCCCTAGTCCATTCATTTCCCACTTGTTTGGATAATTAATACTTACTCTCTCATTCTTAAGTTTATAACACTCCCTCTCCCTCATTCTCAAGATTGATGATGAGTGGTATTTTCCTGAGGAACTTCCACATGTTCCCACCTGCACATGCGCTATCCTAAGTGCACGTGTGCCCCATCAATTTTGCTTCTCCCCACTTGCGTGGATTAACTTCACCTCACTGACCAACCTCTCTGGTAGGCACTGGAGCCCATCCATTCTTTCTCCTGGGCATCACCCTAGCATTTGTTCCATCCAGGTGTTCCAATTCTCTCCTGCATGATCATTTCCATCAGCCTGAGACATGCTGCAGTGCTCTCATCTTTATAACAAAAAGTAACCATAGCAAAATGGCAACCCACTCCAGTATTCTTGCCTAGAGAATCCTGTGGACAGAGGAGCCTGGTGGGCTGCTATCCATAGGGTCGCATGGAGTCGGATACAACTGAAGCAACTTAGCATGCATGCATGCATTGGAGAAGGAAATGGCAACCCACTCCAGTGTTCTTGCCTGGAGAATCCCAGGGACGGGGGAGCCTGGTGGGCTGCCGTCTATGGGGTCGCACAGAGTTGGACACGACTGAAGCGACTTAGCAGCAGCAGCAGCAGCAACCATAGCAAATGCTAACGTCACGTCCCTCTTTGAGAATGTTTTTCCTCCTCCTCCGAGTAAGCAAAACTCCTTAGAAGTGTTATCTCTACACTCATTCTCTACTTCTTTTCCTTTCTGGCACTGACTGCAGGCATGTAGCACCTGGTCAAGGTCATGGCTTAATGCAGATGTCAGTAACATTTGACACAGATACTCACATTCTCCTTTTTGAAACACTTTACTGAGCTCTGGAGCAGTATTCCCTGCACCTCCTCCCTCCTCCCTTTGTTGATACCTCCTTGTCTCTGTCAGGTGTCTTAGGGCTGAGGCAGACTCTCTCCTAGGCCCTGGGTGTACAAACATACCTTTTGCCTCCTAGCCTTGAGGGCCTTACTCATAGTAGCTGAAATGCTATACTAAAGGTTTCTTATCTTTGAAAACCCTCTTTCGAATTAAAGGTGATGTTCTGTATATCTTGGCATCCTTACTTGCTGTACCAGCTGAACCCAGACAGGCCACAGGCACCCTGTAAAAACTTCCCCTTGTTTGGAAATGCTGACTTTTTGGCCATCTCTTTAGATTCATAGTCACTAACCAGTCTGATTGCCGTCAGTTGCTGGTCAGTTTGTTAATTCCTGCCTTTGTCTTAGGCATGATCCTTTGGACTCTGCTCTAGTTTCTGTGCTGTTTTCCTTACAGAGCAAATGCCATTTCCCTGTGTTCTTTATATGTGGGTCAGCCCTGGGTATCCCTACTACTGCTCCTGAGATTCTGAACCCATCAGGGAGGGGAGATCAGCCAGAAGAGGCTTTGCTGCTTCCTTTTGGCTTCTGTATGTCTCTGGACTTGATTCTTGCATCCCCTATTCATCCAGCTTTTATAGAACACTTTCTAGGCACTGATGACAGAAAAAAAACAAAATCACTGACATAAAGAGAGATCTGTAGAATTTGAATGGCAGTATTAACACATACCTGAGCCCTTAGAGAGACTGATCATTTTGTTTATCCTGTCAAAGGTATAGTAAGAAAATATAGGTAAATGATTTGCTTGCCCTTGCTGAAATATAAACATTATTAAATATGACAGCATATTAATTCTGAAATTTAATACAGCAGCTGTCTGTGGGCTTGGACTGTGAACTTCATGATAGCTCTGATTTCAAGCTCTTTGTCCTTGACTCAGCCTAGTCTAGAAATCAGGAGTTTTTGTCTGTCTCTCTCTCTTTTTTTTTTTCCTTTTGATTTTTCCCCTTTTGCCTCTCCTGGCTTAGTTTCTCCGTTCCTCCTTGTTAAGTGCTTGTCATCAATAATTTGAGAAAGGAGCCCATTTCACCTGTAACAATGTATTACCTCAGTGTGCTTATCCCCGCTCCACCTGTCTGTCGGTACCTTGACCACAGAGTGCCCCTGCATCCTCCCAGGGAAAACAGGCTCCTCCCCACAACAGTCGAGTAAGGGTCTCTTCTGGCTATACGTGTTGCTGCCTTGTCTGCATCTAAAAGGTTTGTAAGCACCATGAGGGCTTCTCAGTTTTGACCACTTTGTTTTGTTCATATTTTATCCTTAGCACATAGAACAAAGTTGCTGAAGGAATGAATCAAGGTATCAGTGAATCAAGATGTGGTATTAAAATGACTACATAATAGATATTTTTGAAAAACAAATTTTGCTTCTGTAAACTTAGGTTGTATTGTAAACTCAGTACAACCCTAAGTATTGCAGATGTTGTAGTCTATTTCTATTAAACCCCATTTGTTTAATAAAATTGCTCTCATCATTCCCATTTTGCTCTTCTTGATTTAAAAATACATGGTGTTAGATAAACTTGTATTGTTGTGGATTTCCACTAAGATTCATCTGTGCCTTTGAACTGAGTTTCACTGGAGGTTTCCAAGTATAAACCTGAATTTCTTGCATCGGGTTCACCTTGGCTGTTTAAAATGAAATATTTCTGGGTAGCACTCAGATCTACCAAAACCAGGCATAGGATTTGGCATCTTTATAAAATTCCCTGGTTGGGGAACCTCCAGGAAATCCTTGTTTATGTGGCTTTCAGTTTTTTGTTGATTTTTGGCTTCACAGTGTTTTGGCTTTGTTCCATATGGTGTTCTTTTTGTCATCTTTTTGCTTTTGTGGTGATGCTGTTTTTACTTCTTAACTAAAAGTATGCTCAGTAAGCTCAGAAGCAGCACTATATGTGGTTAGAGATGTCTTGACCAGAAACGTGTGTGTGAACTTTGCTGACCTCAGTTCCTGAAAGATTGATGTGAGACCGTGCTAACAAACAAACAAATGAAGCACATAAACAGTCTTAGCAGTGGGATTTTTTTTTTAATCATCTACACTTATTAATTTATTAATTTTTCTTAATTGTATAAAGTTGGGTCATTTTCCTGTTTCCCTCCAGCTGAATATATTGTGTTGGTGGGAGAGGGCAAGGTAGCTTTCTGAGGAGTAATTGAGCAGAAAGAGCAATATTCTTAAGGATGTGTATTTCCCTCCCACAATCAAATTACCTGTATCAGTAAAGAAAGTAAT
Source organism: Bison bison bison (assembly GCF_000754665.1). Taxonomy (NCBI): domain Eukaryota; kingdom Metazoa; phylum Chordata; class Mammalia; order Artiodactyla; family Bovidae; genus Bison; species Bison bison. The sequence goes on from NW_011495071.1 coordinate 17,278,809, forward strand.
TTATTGAGATTGACATGTCTCAAATATTTATTTTTACCTTACTTCAAAGTAAAAGAAGAGAGGCATAAGTATTTGGTCATGCTCTATTTCCTTAACATATATTTATTGAATAACTGCTATGTGCTCTTCTAGGCTCTGGGTGTACAAAGGCAAGTAGACCTTACAACTTAGCTAAAAATGGCATAATGCTGGGAGAATGAAAAGACAAAACCAAAAATTGTAGTATGTTGACTTTTTTTTGCTAGTCATTAAAGAATGTGATGGTCATTCTGGGATACTGTAAAAACAACAGAAAGTTTTTGATTGCTCAAGTCTTGAATTATTAGTATGAAATGAATTAGTATAGATAGAGTTGGGACAGAAAGGAGGACATCCCAGGAAGAAGGAACAGAATTTTTAACATGAGGCTCTTTTTGTAGGAAGGAATTTCATGTCAACTTTTCTTAAAAAGCAATTTTCCTTTCTGAATTGGTGGCTCTTTAAAGCTTTCTTTTCATACTTGGCTTCTTACTCATTGTTAATTGCTTGTTTAATTTGATTGATTTATATTTCAAACCATAGGCCTTATGGTACATGTACTGTTGTGAAGGAGGGGCAGAGTAAATTTTAAAACTGTTAAACTTACATATACCAGTGCTGTGTAGAACCTGCCTGCCACTCTTTTGAAATACAACAGGGTATAATCTGTTATAAAGTAATTGTTAGATATATACATGGTAATGTAATAGCCTAATGATATTTCACTGAAGGTGCTAACTTTTGTGAATGTAATATTAAATTAGGAGAACAAGCTACATGAAAGGAATGGTTGGAACAATACTTTGAGCTGAAGTAGGGCCAGGAATAATTCATATTCTAATCAGCCAGAGTGGCAAACTCACCTAGAAGTTAATATCTAAAAATTTATTTCAAAAGCAAAGGTGAAGTAAAGACTTCTCCCAGATATACAAAAATGGAAAGAATTTATTACCAGCAGACTTACGTTAAAAGAAATGGAAAAAGAGGAAAACTGTACCAAATGGAAATCTAGATCTATACAAAGAAATGAAGAACACCTTTACCCATTTATGTGGGTAAATATAAATTACTTTTATTATTGTTACTTAAATCTCCTTAAAACATAATGGGATGTTTAAAACAAAAATAGTGTAGGTGGTAATAATAAAACTTATCAGGAGGAAGAAACATACTGTTAAAAGAGTCTTAAACTATACATGGATTGACATTCCATTTGAATTAGACAGAAGTGAAACATGTATAATATAAACTGAAGCAGTTATAAAAATAACATAATACATGCTGCTGCTAAGTCGCTTCAGTCGTGTCCGACTCTGTGCAACCCCATGGACTGCAGCCTACCAGGCTCCTCCATCCATGGGATTTTCCAGGCAACAGTACTGGAGTGGGATGCCATTGCCTTCTCCCAACATAATACATACCGAGTTCATTAGCCAACCAAGATGATAAAATGGAATTGTGAAAACAATACAGCTTATTTAATGCTGGAAGACTAAATGCTTTGTGCCTAAGATCAGAAACAAAAGTATCCCCTTCCCCTGTCGTCTTTGAGGTTCCAGGCAATACGGAAGGGTCAGAAAAAGAGTGAAAATGCATCCACATTAGAAAGAAAGCAACAAAAAACAGATTTATTAACACATGGCATGATTACTTATGTAAAAAGAGTCTGTGGCATTTACATAAATAAAAACAAAAAACACCTAGATCAGTGGATTTAGCATAATTCCAGGGTCTAAGATAAAGGTACAAAAATTATGATTCTGTTTTTGCAGAGAAAAATCTATATCCTTGAAAAAAGATGAGAAGAATGTGGTTCTGTATGGATGAGAGGTTCCTAAATTTTCTATTTTTTCCTTTTTGCTCATCTATAATTTTCTCACCTGTATTTATTATTTTTGTGTGTGTGTGGTAATGGCAGCAGTGAAAGTCTTTTTTAAAAAAATATATATATTTTCAGCCCCACCATATAACTGTAAAATATCAATAATAATAATATTTCAGCCCTCTACATTTAAAACACATACAGGACATTTACTTACATTAAATTAGCATTTTCTTATTCTGACCTGGCATTTATGTGTCATCAGCAAAGCCACCCTTCCATGCTTACCTTCCTTCATTGCCTCGTGTAAGGAAGTCATCATGAGGGTGTGTGGTCCTTGTCATTGTTTTTTCCCCCACGTGTTTATTGGGAGTCTTCCATGTACCAGGTCCTGGGGAGTGCAAATGGGAAGAGGATCATGGCTTCTTGATGCTCGCCCTGCTCTCCAGGTTCCCCTCTTGCTATGTTCTCTCTTGACTTGCTGTATTCTAGCCATTCTAGGCTTTTTCAATTCCTGGAACTTGGAGCATCTTCACACCTGCTATTTCCTTTGTCAAGGATACTTTATTTTAACTCTTAATTTTATACTGGGGTGTAGCTGATTAACCATGTTGTGATAGTTTGAGGTGGACAGTGAGGGGACTCAGCCATACATGTACATGTATCCATTCTCCCCAAACTCCCCTCCCATCTGGCTGCCACATAATGTTGAGCAGAGTTCCATGTGCTGTATAGTAGGATTTGGTTGGTTATCCATTCTAAATATAGCAGCGTGTGTATGTCCATCCCCAATTACCTAACAATCCCTTTCCCTCATCCTCTCCCAAGGCCTTGAAATTATAATGAGTTCGTTCTCTAACTCTGTGAGTGTTTCTGTTCTGTAAATAAGTTCATTTGTATCATTTCTTTTTGGATTCTGCATATAAGAGGGATACTTCTTTACCTTGACTCAACTCCATAGCCTTTGTTTAGTTTCTAACCTGAGTATCACTTCTTCAGGGAGGCTTTTCCTGACCTGCCCAGAAGGGTTATAGACTCTCATATCACTTTGTATACTTCCCAGTACTTATCACTGTTGTGTTGAATACTTTTGAGTAATCACTGGGCTAACATCTTGCCTCTGTCGTGTTCTGAGTTTTTCTGCAGAGCTGGGCTTCAGCAGTATGTGTTAAGCTGTTAAGTCTCTTGGTTCATCTTACGACAGACAAACTTGGTCTCTGGCTGGATTAACAGTGCAGTTGGTGGCCAAACAGTAGATAGAGCAGATTTAATTGTTAATACTGTACCTCAAACACAACTCTTGGAATTTCAGGTAACACAGGAAGAAGGACAGCAGTTAGCACGGCAACTTAAGGTAACATACATGGAGGCGTCAGCAAAGATTAGAATGAATGTAGATCAAGCTTTCCATGAACTTGTCCGGGTTATAAGGTAAGCAGAACACATACCGGAAGTTTGTTTGAATATATTGAATTTGATGGGTAGTCATGCTGTGCTTTTTAAAATAATTAACTGGGGGAAAAAAATCACCATTACATGTTTTTAGTAAGAAGGAGGAAATTGTAGGAGTGATTCTTGGAATCATTTTTGACATAGTATGTTAAAAACTTTAATTATGTGCATATTCTAGTTGTTTCCAAAAAGCCTAATTTTATTGTGTTGAAGTAGAGTACACATAGATTTTGAAAAGAATCAGTGCAGCTTCCAAAGGCAGAGGTGGTGTGAAGGTGGTGAGGACAGCAGCTCACCCTTGAATGGTGACCTTTGTCAGATCCTGTGCTAAGTAAGTGCTTTGTGTGTATTACTGCAGTTCACCACCACCACCCAACAGTGCCCGCACTCTGAGATGAGAAAACAGGCACAGAGAGGTTAAATGATTGGAGCATATTAGGATGGCAGAGCTGGGGCTTAAATCTAGGTCTCTGATTCCAGAGCCTGTGTGTGCTCTTAGCTTCTCACCCATTCCGCCCCCGCCCGGCTACAAGGAAACCAGGCCTTAAGGATTCAACAGTCCCACCGGCCACAAAGTATGATATCCACACTTCATAGAGGCTTTCTGTAAGCTGGCCTAGGGGGCCCCTATGATTCAGAAAGTGTTAATGGGTTCCAGGAAGCTTGAGGTGGTGAGTGAGATAGGCTGGAGTTTGTGTGTGTGAGAAAAGAGTGCGTTGGTTTAATGGGCAGGGTTTGGTTAGTTTGCTGGTTTGGCCCCTACTTCACCCTCTTTTCTTAGATCTGCTGGTTTCTCTGCTGGTTAGTTTGACAAGTATATGGACCTAGTTCCTGTTAGTTGTACATCTAAGGTGAATTGACATCTGAGCTATGGGCTTCTATTGTACTTTTTTTTTTTAAGCCCCTTTTTAAGACATTGTCTTTGTGGGTTGGAAAAGAGGTGAAGGTTGTCTTTTTGTTTTTTTAGTAATTTGTTAAAACCCAAATTCTGTTGTTTTTTTAAGGAATGTAGAGTTTCAGTTTCTCAAGTTGGAAAAAATTTGAGAAGTGAATAGTGATGTACGACCTTGTGAATATATGTAAAGCCACTGCCCTGTACACTTAAGAATGGTTAAGATGATAAATTTGATGTGTATTTTACCGTATGAACCAGTGCTTTTAAAAAAATTTTTATTGCTTTTTTTGAGCTATTTTGTCCTTGGTTTCGGTTCTTAGAATTGATCCATGTATATTGGTCAGCCAGGAGTGAGGAAGGGGTATAGGAGACTTTTTTTTGTGCCAGAGACTGTTAGATGTTTGAACATAAACAAAAATCTTCAATCCTTATAGCAAACTGTGATAGGTAGGGTTTTATTATCCCTCCTAAAATAACACAGCTCAGAGAGGAAACTAACTTCTCTAATACAGACTTGTAGCTACAAAGTGGCAGAACCGAGATAGGAATGGCATACCTCATAAGGGCAGATACTCTAGTGATAGGTGTTCCTTCCTAAGGATACCTCGGAGTCATGGAATTTCAAACTGGGAAGGGAACTTAGACCTTGTTGAGTTCAGCGTCTCATCTAATTGAAGACTTGCCCATAAATGAAGCTCAGACAGGTTTGCTTATGCATTTGTGTATCCCTGCCCCCAATGATTGGCTTTGATTCCCTTGTTGAAACTTAACACCGACATGCATATGCACGAAAACCAGATTGGTCCAACAGTAACCTGCATTTGTAGCAATATATTACCAAAAAGACAATTATCTGTAGATTTTTCTGTCTTACAGGAAATTTCAAGAGCAGGAATGTCCTCCTTCACCAGAACCAACACGGAAAGAAAAAGACAAGAAAGGCTGCCATTGTGTCATTTTCTAAGAATCCCTTGAATTTTAGCTACCAACTGCCAGGAAAGCCCTCATCTTCTCCTCCTCTCCTTACAGTTTACATCACGTTGGTACCTTTCTAGCCTTAGATAAATGATCACCGTGGTAGCCTTAGACCAAGAAGCTGGCTAATCCTTTCCATGAAGCTAATCCAATGGTCATTTCAAGACAGATTTAATGGAAACACTAAGGCTGCTTCAAAGATTATCTGATTCCTTTAAAATGTATATCTATATACACAGACACATTCTTTTTTTTTTTAAAGCTTACTTTTAATAGGGATGAATCAGTTTTGGAATCTAAGCTGTTTGCCAAGCTGAAGTCATCGGTTGTGAAATAACTTTTAACTTCTGGAATCTTATTGCCTACTGTTACTCTAAATAGAAAAACATAGGGAGTTTTTTAAAATGTGAATTTTTGCCTATCTCTAAAAATTTTGATGTCAACTTTAGTTAACCTTAAATACACTGAATTGAATCCACAAACGTGAGACATCTCAGACCTTTCCTGATGCTATAGCCTTTGTTTTCCAGTGGCCAAAATACCAAAATGCCTATTGTATTTATAGGTTAAAAACTGCGTGTAAAGCCTTTGCTATTACTCCTACTCTTAAAGATAATATTCTGTGTAGCCAAATATTTGGACTCATTCTGGACTTAGGCATTTCACTGTTCTTGGCATTTTAATTTAACTCTTTTTCACAGCCATGTTGAGAGTGAAAATAAATAATTTCTGTCTGTCTTCCTTTTCACGTATTTCTGGATAAGGGATTCAAAAAACTAAAACTGTTTTTGTTTGTAATATAAAATATGGAATTGATCTTTCCAGGGTCAGAGATGATTAATGTTTTGCTATATACTTTTATACATTATTTTCTTATCAAACTAGTTAACAAGTATTTTTATATGTTTGTAAGCAAATATGCTTTCACAGCATACCTTGTGTATATGTAAAGATAAGTATTTAATTCTCACTGTTCACTTTTAACTGACAAAGAGAAAAAAAAAAAGTGAAAACTACAAAAACTGTGGTAGAATCCTACGTGCTGTTCTGGTCCTGGTTGTACCCACCTCTGGCCAGTCACATAGCTACTTAAGAAACCTTCCCAATAGAGTACAACAGGATGAGAATCTGAAATCACTTCCAATATCCCCTACTAGATATTGACTGTTCTATCAAGTAGTAAGTGGTAAAACTTTTAACTGACAAGTAGTGTAACTGTGGATGACTTCTGACTTTGTTTTTTAATTCTGTGGATTGTGTTTAAACAATTCAAAAGTTTGTTCCTGATTTTGAGATACTAAGTGGTATTGCACAGTTGTCACTTTATTGAATGTGTACAACAGTTTCATGAAGTTTATAAAGCGTACCCTTGTATAGCTTCAGGTGCTAGAATTAAAATTGATCTGTTATCACAAGATGATGCTTGAATGACTTGTTATTTTGGTGGTTTGTTGGAGGAAACTTATTTGTAGTTCTGTGCCGTTTCCCTTAGATTTGAATCTAAGATCAGTACTGGTTATTTAGCAGGTGAACTTGGAATCTTGTGTTTTAGTGTTCTGGTGATTTCCTGAATATTTTCTTAAGTCATTGTTTCTTAAATTTTTTCTGTGAAGTGCTCCTGATAGATGCTCAACTGTAGAGAAGAGAGGAGGGTGAATACATCACATACACCCTCTCTGAAGAAGCAAAGCACACAAATTTGTTTGAATGCCTATTAAAATTACTACAGCATTTATTCTGTGGGTTTTGATGCTATAGTACTATCTCATATCCTTGTTAATACTTTCAAGTTGGGGAATTTTTTTAAATTTATCATTTGTAGCTTCAGATAGTAAGAGACTATCTATACAACATTTGTATTTAGTGGGAAGTCTTTATTTTATTCTGAGTAAATGCTTGGTAGCAAAGCAGCCTGGACGTTAAATTTGATTATCTCAATTTACTTTTTTTTTTCCTCTCTGTGCTTCACTTGGATGCCTTTTACTCCTATATATTCAAGTTCCCTAACCTTTTCTTCTGCAGTTGTTCAATCTGCTGTCAATCCCATCCAATGAATTTTTCATTTCAGACCTTACAGTTTTCCTCCTTCTGTAGACCTGCTTTTTGTTTGTTTGTTTAAATATATCTTCTGTTTCTTTCCTCATTATGTTTATGTACTTTTCTTATCCAGCCCCTCTCAGCTGAGTTCCTAGAGAATTGAGTCTAATGCCTTGCCTGTTGTATGTAGTGAATTAACTTCTCTTCTGTGCATCTGGAATGGTTCTAGCTGTGTACCATTCTTGAGATAACTGAGAAAATAATCCCTCAAATAACTTTTTTGTAGTGCTTAATTCTCTTGCAGAACCCTGATTGAGAAAGGCTGCTTTGAATAGTTGAACATAGTTATAATAGCTGTGTGATATCCTTGTCCACTGATCATCTTTTTAATTTTTGAATCTCTTTCTGTTCACTGTTTTTTTCCTCTAGTTATGGTCTCATTTTCCTCCTTCTTCGCATGTCTGTTAAGTTTTTATTAGATGCTGGACATTATGGATTTTATGTTGTTGGGTGCCTAGATTTTGTTGCCTTCATTAAAGATTGTTGGGCTTTGTCCTGGTCGCTGGTTAATCTATGTGTAGTTCAGTTTGATCCTTTCAAGTCTTGTTTTTAAGCTTCATGCAGTCTCAAGTAGCTTTTTTTCCAGGATAGTTTAGCTCCACGACTAAGGTGTGGCCCTTGTGGGGTCTCTACTGAGTGCTCTGTACAATCAGTGAAGACTCTCCAATTTAGCTTGTGGGAAGTCAGACAGTTCCTAGCTACACATGAGCTCTTGACCCAGCTCCTGGGTCATTCTTTCCCTAGCCTCCTCGAGTTTCACCTTATACATGCAAATATTAATATTTAACAAAGCCTCGTTGACCTTCTGCATATTTTTGGAGCTCTTTTTTTTCTCTCTCCCCTCCAGCTTGTCCTGCAGCTTTCAGCTGCTTCAAACTTCCTGATCTCTAGTGTCTGTCTTTTCAGCTCAGGGAAACATTTGTGCCCTGCTTGGAATCCCCTACCCCCTCTGCAGTCTGGAATGTGCCTCTAGGCAGAAAGCCAGGATAATCTTAAGACTTAGTTTATTTGTTTCCCTTCCATCAGGGATTGTGGTCCTGTGCTGCCTGGTGTATGTTTGAAAACAGTTGTTTCACGTATTTACTCAGGTTTTCTGATTGTCTAAGGTAGGAGGGTAATATTTGGTTCATGCTATTCCATCACTGAAAGATGAGGTCTTTCCCATTTTATTTCCATCATATAATCAGAGGTGCCTTGTAGCCATAAATCTATGACTTGAAATCTTCTCACAAAGAGTGACCAGTTTCATGGTGTGAATAGTGCTTGTCTGTGTGGTCATTCTTTTCCCTCTCTAGCCAGGAGGCTGGCAGACTTTATCTGTGAAGCATCAGTTAGTAAATATCACTGTGGGGTTTGCAAGCCATGTGGTGTTTGTCCCAGACACTCAACCCTGCCTGCCACTGCAGCACCAAAGCAGCCATAAGCAATCTATAAATGAAAGAATGTGGCTGTGTTCCAATGAAACCTCATTTGTGGACACTGAAATTTGTACTTCATATCATTTTCATTTGTCATGAAATATTAATTTTTTTTTTTTTTTCAAAAAATTCATTTAAAATTGTAAAAATCATTCTGTACAGATGGCAGAGTGGATATGATCTGTGGCCCATGGTTTGCCAGTCCTGCTCTCTTAACACATTTAACATTTGAGATTATATTCCCAACTTTAGAAGCTCTTAAGTGTGTAGAAATTCTTTCAAACAGGATTTCCTGAATTAACAGTCATGAGTTTCTGCCCTAGGAATTTTCTCCCTATATTGTTTGCTTGGGGCTTTACAATGATCTATAGTTGGACATTATGGTCTATTGACATACCTCTTACATTGAGGATTCCCTGTATTTAGAGCTTCGGAGTTTTGTAACATAGATTGGTCTTTTACTTTATCCTTTGACTATTAAAATTCAGTGTAACAAAGTTGTATATACTTGAGTTCTAATTTGTTCCTCTTCTAGCTTTTCATCACCACTTGTTTGTTTATTTATTTTTCCCATTCCTATACACAGTGATGCCATTGAACAAATAACTGACAGGTAAATAGGAGAGGATTATAAAGCGATAGGTTTTTGTATCACTTGAACACTTATGGGTACTTAACCAGTGACTGCTTATGAAGTTTCAAAGTACTTTTAGGGGAATTAAAAAAGGCATTTTAATTAAAAAATTTTTTATTATAGTTGATTTACAATGATGTGTTACTTTCAGCTATATAGTGAAGCCATTCAATTTTACATATATTCATTCTTTTTTAGATTCTTTTCTCACACCGGTTATCAGTATTGAGTAGAGTTCCCAGTGCTGTACAATAGGTCCTTGTTAGTTATCTGTCTTAAATATAGTAATGTGTGTATGTTCATCCCAGGCTCCTGATTTATCCCACCTGTGTTTCTCCTTTGATAACTATTAGTTTGTTTTTGAAATCTGTAAGTTTGCTTCTGTTTTGTAAATAAGTTCATTTGTATCATTAAAAAAAATTGGGTTCTGCATGAGTGATATGATATTTGTCTTTTGTCTGATTTACTTCACTTAGTATGATATCTCTGGGCCCATCCATGTTGCTGAAGATGGCTTTATTTCATTCTTTTTATGGCTGAGTAATATTCCATTGTACATATATACAATATATATGTACCCCATCTTCTTTATCCATTCAGCTGTTGATGGACACACAGGTTGCTTCCATGTCTTGGCTTGTAAATATTGCTGCAGTGAACATTGGGATACATGTATCTCTTTTGATTATGGTTTTCTCTAAACCTGTGCCCAGGAGTGGGATTGGGATTGCTGGATCATATGATAGTTCTACTTTTAGTTTTTTTAAGGAACCTCCATACTGTTTTCTGAAGTGATTGTATCAGTTTACATTCCCAACAGTAGTATAAGTAGGTTCCCTTTTCTCTATACCCTGTCCAGCATTTATTGTTTGTACACTTTTTGATGGCCATTCTGAACTGATGTGGGGTGATACTTCATTTGATTTGCATTTCTCTAATAATTGGTGATGTTGAGCATCTCTTCATGTGCTTTTGTCCCTCTGTATGTCTTCTTTGGAGAAATATCTATTTAGATCTGCCCATTTTTTGATTGCATTGTTTTTTGACATGAGCCGCGTGAGCTGTTTATATATTTTGGAGATTAATCCCTTGTCAGTCACTTTGTAAATGTTTTCTCTCATTCTGTTGGTTGTCTTTCCATTTTGTATATGGTTTCTTTTGCTATGCAGACACTTTTAATTTGGTCCCATTTGTTTTTGTTTTTATTTTCATTTTGGAGGTGGATCAAAAAATAAATTGCTGTCATTTGTCAAAAGGTGTTCTGCCTATGTTTTTCTCTGAGTTTTATAGTGTCTAGCCTTACATTTAGGTTTTGATCCATTTTGAGTTTATTTTTGTATATGGTATTAGAGAATGTTCTAATTTAATTCTTTCATGTGTAGCTGTCCAGTTTTCTCAGCACCACTTGTTGAAGAGACTCTTTTTCTTCATTGTCTATTCTTGCCTTTGTCATAGATCAATTGACAGTAGATGCATGGATTTATTTCTGGGCGTTTTGTTCGGTTCCATTGATCTATATTTCTGTTTTTGTGCCAGTGTCATACTGTTTTGATGACTGTAAATTTGTAGTATAGTCAAAAGTCAGGGAGCCTGATTTCCTCCAGTTCTCCTTTTCTTTCTCAAGATTGGGTTTTTTTGTATCTCCATACACATTTAAAACTTTGGGGGTTTTTGTGTCTCCATAAATATTTGGGTTTTTTATGTCTTCATACAAATTTAAATTTTTTTTCATTTTAGTTCTGTGGAGAATGCCATTGGTAATTTGATAGGGATTGTGTTGAATCTGTAGATTACCTTCGGTAGTATACTCATTTTGACAGTATTGCTTTTTCCAATCCAGGAACATGGTATCTTTCCATCTGTTTGTGTCATCTTTGATTTCTTTCATCAACATCTTACAGTTTCCAGAGTATAAGGTCTTTCCTTCGTTTCTCTTTCTGATCTTTCATAGTTAGCGTATACAAATGCAGCAGATTTCTGTGTATTAATTTTGTGTCATGCAACTTGACTGAATTTGTGACACGTTCTCACTGTCTTCTGGTAGCCTCTTTAGGATTTTTTGCATATAGTATCATGTCATCTGCAAATAGTGACCGTTTTTACTTCTTTTCCAATTTGGATTCCTTTTATTTCTTTTTTTTTTCTTTGATTGCTGTGGGTAGGACTTCCAAACCTATGTTTAATAAAAATGTTGAGAGTTGAATCCTTGTCTTGTTCCTAATCTTAGAGGAAATGCTTTCAACTTTTGAACATTGAGTATGATGTTAGCTATGAGTTTGTCATATATGGTGTTTGTAATATTAAGGTAGGTTCTCTCTGTGCCCACTTTCTTAGAGAGTTTTTATCCTAAATAGATATTTTTTCAAAAGCTTTCTCTGAATCTCTTGAGATGATCATATGGTTTTTATTCTTCAATTTGTTAATGTATCACACTGGTTTGAAGATACGAAAAATCCTTGCATCCCTGGGATAAATCTCACTTGATCATGATGTATGATTGTTTTAATGTATTATTGGATTCGGTTTGCCAGTATTTCTTTTTTTAAAAAATTCATTTATTTTTAATTGAAGAATAATGCTTTACAGTATTGTATTGGTCTATCTGACAGTATTTCATTGAGTATTTTTGCATCTATGTTCATCAATGATATTGGTCTATGTTTTTTTTTTTTTTTTGTGGCATCCTTGTCTGGTTTTGTTATCAGGGTGATGGTGGCCTCATAGAATGAGTTTGGGACTATTCCTTCCTCTGCAAGTTTTGAAAGAGTTTCAGAAGGGTAGGTTTTAATTCTTTTCTAAATGTTAGAATTCACCTGTGAAGCCATCTGATCCTGGATTTTTGTTTGTTGAAAAGTTTTTAAATCACGTTTTCAATCTCAGTACTTGAGATAGGTCTGTTCATAGTTTCCGTTTCTTCCTGGTTCAATCTTGGAAGAATGTACCTTTCTAAGAATTTGGCCATTTCTTCTCGGTTGTCTCTTATATTGGCATATAGTTGTAGTTGTCTCTTTTGATGCTTTGTGTTTCTGTGGTGTCACTTGTAACTTTTTTCATTTCTAATTTTATTGATTTTGAGTCCTCTGCCTTTTTTTCCTTGATAAATCTGGCTAAAAGTTATCAATTTGATTTATCTTCTCAAAGAACCAGCTTTTAGTTTCATTGATCTTTGCTATTTTTTTCTTTGTCTTTATTTCATTTATTTCTGTTCTGATCTTTATGATTTCTTTCCTTCTACTAAAGTTGGCTTTTGTTTTTTCCTCTTTCTCTAGTTGCTTTAGGTGTAAGATTAGGTTGTTTGAGGTTTCTCTTTTCCTGAGGTAAGATTGTACTGCTCTAAATCTCCTTCTTAGAACTGCTTTTGCTGCATCCCATATGTTTTGTTGGATTGAAGTGTTTCATTATTGTTTGTCTCAGGTATCCTTCCTTGTCTGTTGCAACACCCTTTATTTTAAAGTCTATTTTTCTGAAATGAGTTTTGCCACTCCAGCTTTCTTTTGATATCCGTGTGCATGGAATATCTTTTTCTATCTGCTCACTCAGTCTGTATGTGTTGCTAGACCTGAAGTGGGTCTCTTATAGACAGCATATATATGGATTTATTTTTGTGTATCTATTCAGCCAATATGTATCTTTTGATTGGAGCATTTAATCCATTTACATATGATATGAAGGTTCTTATTACCATTTTGTTAACTGTTTTTGATTTGTTTTTGAAGATCTTTTTCTTCCCTTCCTCTTTTTCTTATGATTTGATGGCTATCTTTAGTGATGTGTTTAGATTGCCTTTTCTTTGGTTTGGTGTGTATCTATTGTAGGTTTTTTTTTTGGTGGTTCCCATGAGGTTTTGATGTAGCAGTTTATATATGAACAAGATTGTTACAAGTTGCTCATCTCTTAATTTCAAATGTATTTTCAGTGTCCTAACTTTGTACTGTTTTTTCCTCATGATTGCTGGTTTTGAATCCATTATTTGTGTGTGAATGATTTTTTAACTTTTTGAGATTCCCCATTCATAATTTTCTTGATTCTAGAAATGAAAATTTTTATTTTTCACATAGAGGAGTTTCTTTAGCATTTGCTGTAGTGCTGGTCTAGTGGTGCTAAATTCTTTAAGCTTTTGCTTATCTGTGAAACTTTTGATTCTCTGTTGAATCTGAACAAGAGCCTTGCTGGGTAGAGTATTCTTGGTTGTAGTTTTTTGCCTTTCATCTCTTTAAATATATCGAGCCATCCTGTCTGACCTGTAGAGTTTCTGCTGAAAAATCAGCTGATAGCCTTATGGGGGTTCCCTTGTGTGTTATTTGTTGCTTTTCCCTTGTTGCTTTTAATATTTTTTCTTTGTCTTTAATTTTTGTGTTTGATTAATGTGTGTCTTGGCATGTTCCTCCTTGAGTTTTATCTTGTATGGGACTCTTTGCACTTCTTGGACTTGAGTATTTCTTCTCTCATGTTAGGAAGTTTTTTACTATAATCTATTCAAGTATTTCTCAGGCCCTTCCTCTCTCTCTTGCTTCTGGGACCCCTGTAACGTGAATGTTGGTGCATTTAATTTTGTCCCTGAGGTCTCTGGGACTGTTGTAGTTTCTTTTCATTCTTTTTTCTTTTTCGTGTTCTGTGGCAGTAATTTCTGCCACTCTTATCTTCCAGCTCACTTACTCATTTTTCTACCTCAGTTATTCTACCATTGATTCCTTCAAGTGTATTTTTCATTCCAGTTATTGTGGTGTTCATCTCTGTTTTTTAAATCTTCCAGCTCTTTATTAAACATCCCTTGTAACTTCTTTGCGCTCATTCTTTTTTAAGATCTTGGATTGTCTTTACTGCCTTTACTCTAAATTATTTTTCACTTAGGTTGCCTATCTCCACTTTGGTTGTTCTTGTGGGGTTGTATCTTGTTTCTTCGTCTGGAATATATTTCTCCGTTGTCTCATTTTGTCTTAGATTCTGTGTTTGTGGTCTCCTTTCCGCTGGCTGGAGGCTCATAGCTCCTCTTCCTTCTGGTGTCTGCCTGCTGGTGGGTGAGGTTGGTTCGGGGCCTTGTGCAGGCTTCCTGGTGAGAAGGACTGCTGCCTGCCCACTGGTGGTTGGAGCTGGGTCTTGTCCCTCTGGTGGACAGGGCCACGTTAAGGGGTGTGCTTATAGGTGGCTGTGAGCTCAGTGTGGCTTGAGGCACCCTGTCTGCTGATGGGTGGGGCTGTGTTCCTGTCCTGCTGGTTGTCTGGCCTGAGACATGAACCTGAGTAGGGCCAGGTCTTGATGCCAAAATGGTGACCATCAGGAGAGCTCACGCCTGTCAGTATTCTCTGGGGCTTCTGCCACTGGAGCTTGCCTTCCTGCCCCACCATGAGTCCCAGTGGATCTCCAGCTCCTGTGAAGTTACTGCTTTGTGCTGGGTCCCAGTGTACATGAAACCTTATATGTGTCCTGCAAGAGTGAAGTCTCTGTTTCCTCCAGCCCCGCAGACCTCCTGCACTCAAGCCCCTCTGGGCTTCAAAGGTAAATGCTTTGGGAATTCCTCCTCCTGATGCCAGACCCTTAGGACGGAGAGCCTCTCTCTTGTGGGAGAACTTCTGTGATACAATTTTTTTTTCTAATTTGTGGGCCACCCACCTTGTGGGCATGGGATTTGATTATGTCATGAAAGTGTCCCTCCTGCCGTCTCCTTGTGGCTTCTAAAGGCACTTTAATTTGAACATAGATTTTCTGTGCAAGACTTCATTGGGTGTTCTGGGGAATGGATAGATTTCCTTCCTACAAATTACTCAGTGTCTAGTAGGGGAAGATAAAGAGTGACAAAAACAAATGTCAAAACTGTAGACTTAAGGCAGAGTGTGAGGAGTGTGCAAAAGTTGTCAAATCCAGCAGAAGTGATGGTTTTATATTCCTCCTAGAAAATCAGAGGGAGCCTAGCTTCTTAATTAGAAGTGATGTTTTTGCTGGAGCTTGATAGATTGTTAGGCTTTGGGGTGGCAAGAGAGGAGTAGAGTGAGATGTGGAAAGGCTGGGGAAAAGCCCGGGCAGAAGCACAGAGTTGGCAGCACACAGGGTGTGTTCTGGGATTGGAACCTTAATCTAAAAGGATTTTAATGCAATTGGGAAAGAATGATGGAGTAGATTGGGCTTGGGTTGTGGAGGGCTTTAAATATAGTGGCCCTTTTGTATATAATGGGGAACCACCGGGCATTCTGAACAGGGATTGCCTGCATCCGGTCTTGTATAGTAAGGATGATGAAGTGTGGATTTAAGGAGGGGTAGTCAGGTAAGAAGTTATTGGAGTCATGGAATCTATTCTTTTTCTGTCTGTTCTGCCACTTTCTCTGAGCCTCTCTGGTCTCGCACCCATGTTATTGCAATGGCCTGTGAACTAGTCTTTGTTTCCATCTTGCCCCGACACAGCCTTTCTGTCAGTGCAGCCAAAGGGATCTTTTTTAGACCATAAATTTAATGTTACACTGCTGCTTAAAATCTGCCATCCTCTCAGTGCACTTGAAGTAGCATTTGAATCCCTTCCCATAGTGTACAAGGACATCTTTTGCAGGATCTGTCATCTTCCTGCTTCTCACTTACATTCAAGCTGACTTGCTTTCTCACACCCTAGAACATGCCGAGTGTTTTCCAAATCACTTGCTTCACTCGACTGCTGGAATTAGCTGTTTCACGCTTGCTCATGGCTTAGATGCCGCCTTAGAGAGCCCTCTTGGACCACCTCATTCTAGTATCACACTGCCCTGTATTTACTTCATGATACGTACCCACCATGTATAACTTAATATCATAAGCTCTGTGAGGGCAGAACTGTACCTGTTGGGTTTACTGCTTTACCCATGCTGCCTGGCATGTGCTGGAAACCATTTGATGAATGAACAAGGGGCACAGATAGCCTCCTAGTTAGAAGACAGAATATGTGGTGACTGTGGCACGTACATACAGAGTTAGTCCAGGAGGCACAGAGGAATAGGGATTGATGTGTGCAAGAAGAGGCTGGAACTAAAAGCTGCAGATTTGGAATTGATCTATCGTGAGGTAGGAGTGAATTGAGGCAGAAAGTGTGTTTGAGAGAACATCCAGGGTAAAATTTTTTGGGGAAACGAACATTTAGGAAATTAAAAGGCAGAAGAAAGCCAAGAGAAGTAGCCCATAATTGGAAAGACTCAGGAGACTTGTCAGGGAAGTTGAGGGTAGTAAAGAGCTTTGGGTGCTGTGCACGGATTGGGGAATGAGGAGCAGCGTTACGTGTTTAGAGATTGCTGGTGAGTTTGAGAGATTCATTTTGGTCATCTGGTTGTAGTGTGATTGGAGGAAAAGGAAGTGGAGGAAGGAAGCTAAGGTTACCATTCGGAGAAATTTTGTGGCAGAATCAGAGGGTGGTGGGGCAGCTGTCTTGCTTGATAGGATAGGATGTTGGAGGAATAAGAAAATGAGCCAGTGCAGGGCATTCAGTCATAGACATGTAGGTGTGCATGTCTTAGAAGTAGATATTCCCATTTGCGTACGTAAGCCTTGCAAGATTGAGAAGCTTCTGGTTTGCGGGCGGCATTCCTTTCTGACTGATGAGTGAGGATGGCTTAGGGCAGTGCTTCTCAGACTGAGGTGAAGGGCCAGTTTAAAAGCAATTTTTTTTTTTTTAATCTCCACTGTCCTGGATACAGTGTACTAAATAGAATACAAAATATGAACTGTTAGAAAAATAATCATCCTCTGGGCTATTGTGGCAATGTCAAATTAAAAGTTTCTGAATGCTTTTAATTTGTCTTTCGTTGTAGGATGGTAATGGTCAGTTTGTGGATGTTTTCAGGCTGCAGTCTCTCTGGGAGTGGCACTAATGCAGTGTGTGAGGAGCAGGAGATCCAGGGATTTTTCATGAGTGGCCCATCTGAGTTCTTAATGGGTTGGTAACTTCCAGGTTAAGATCACCCTGTAGGAGTTACATGTTTACACTAGCCAAAAGAGACTCTTATAAACTCTCAGTGTTGTAGTCTTGAATAAGATGTTGGTCCCTGTCCCTTCTAATACTTAAAATTCTTAATATTTAAAGTAAACTGTCTAAACACAGAACACTTTTAAACTATGAAAATTATTACCTTAAATAGGAGTACCATTAAAATATGAGAACTGTTAGCAGTAAGTTGTAAAGCCAGGAAGAAGGTAAGGACATATTCTGAGATTTATGAAGAATTTAGAGCAATATGAGAAAGTGATAATGAATGCTATCTCCTGTTAGGACATTACGTGGAGTGAAAAGTCTGGGACTGCATTTTTCTCCGATGATAGCTGGGTGAAAGTTTTGCATCTGTATTTTTTTTCCAGGGCATTTTCAGTCCTAAGTGATAGAAATACAGCTCAAGCCAGCTTCAACACAAGGCAGGCATTTCTTGGTGTACAAGGGAGCGAGGGGACTGGTGGGGTAAAACTGGCGTTCAGTGACTCTCCTGCCAGGATACCATCAGGACTCGGTCTCAGGATGGAAACTGGCAAATTGTGGAGGTGGGCAGAGAAATCCTTTGGTGTAAGAAAGCTTGTTACCAAGCCTGAGGCCAGACAAGGTAAAATAACACAGTGGTTTGAACCCAGGCTGCTTTCTCTGCCCAACAGAGCACACTTGATAGTGTGTCTAAAGCAAGGATGCCATTATTTAAATTTGACATTTTAGTACACATCTTTTGCTCACAGATTTCAAAGGATTTAAATTAAAAAAATATCTTCATGCTTGTTAGCATTCAGCTGCTATTTATAGTTTGTTACAGCATCTCTTTTTCAGAAAGGACTATTTTATTTTCATTCAGTCTCCCTATTTTAAGTAAGATGAAAAACTGAATAATTCAGTTATGAAAATTAATAGCACCAAAGAGTAGAATGTCTGCCTTCCTTGATGCTGTGTTGTAATTGGAGATCACACTTTTATGTTTATAATTGTATTTGGAATGTACTGTCCCTTTCTTAAGGACATAAATATTTAACTGTGGGGAAAGGGGGCCGACTGCACAGTCCTAGTACAGTTTAATATTTAATCCTTTAAACTGAAACATGTGGGCTGTTTGTTAGGTCACAGAAGTAATTTGACATTGCAGATTTTTGTGTCTTGACATTTTAGCTGTGGACTTGACCTGGATTGGAGAATTGTGGTCATGTGAGAATGTATAGTATATCCTTACTTCCTGGAATAAGTACAGAGACCTTGACTATGTCTAAAACATGTTTAATATACAAAGTCCCAATTAAAAACAGCACAACATCATTTAATTTTTTTTTCAGTTCTGGGTCTGAAGAAGCCCAGGATTTATTTTTATTTGTTACAACAGAGTATCTTCAAATAATGCATCAGCAAGGTGACAGGTGAGTGACCCCATGTCTGATTGGGGAATATATCTCTGATCTTATTTTCATTTTAAAATGTGGATGTAAATTGAAGTCTGAGTGGTTTGGCCTTGATAAAAATACACACAATTATAGTTGTTCTTTGTATGGCAGTTTTTACTGGGTGTCTTATGATATGTTTACTATCTCAAGTGGAAGTCCAAACAAATTTTATTTTGTAGTAAAAAGTCTTTATTTCCAAAAGATTGGTTAACCAGAAAAACTGTAAACCACCTAACACAAGACTTTGGTAAGAAAGAGATTTGACGTTTTGTATAAATTCCCCCTTGTGCAAACAAAAAAGAGTTAACACTTACGTAACAAGAAACATGTTACCCATTCTTATTCATTAACCAGTTGCCTGGTTTTAAGTCTCCAAAATTTGGATTAAAATTTACCCAAACAGGACCAAACAAGAACATGAGATACTAGGGTTGCTTGTCCTTAGTTACTTAGAAATTGCCACTCTGTGGAACTTTGATTTTCATGGGTTGGGAGGAAGGATGCATTTAGATAGCTGAGAGTAATGTTGGAAAAGCAAGCAGATTCTATATCAGGGCTTTTTCTTTTGTGCAAATAGAAATTAAACCTCTTATTTATTTATATTTTGTACTGCTTTGTACAAGGGAGGAGAAAGCAGTTCACTTGAAGGATTAAAAAAATAATGTTGGAAACAATTCAGACCCCCAGAAAGCTCAGCAATGGAATAGTGGTCCCTCCAGAATGAGGGTGCAAAAGGCATATCTCTTACTGAGTATGACTGAAATGGATAACAATTGTAAAAAAAAAAAAAAAAAAAAGACCCAACCTTCTGAACACTGAATTAGTTTAAAACACAAAAGACAGACCCAATGAGTTTTTTATTGAATAGTCTCTCTCGTAGTTAAAACAGTACAGATTCAAGGCTGTAGCATATATATATATATATAATGTTGTGTTTGGAATATCCTGAAGTATTCAATGCAAATTCTTAAAGTAGTGTATTCAAAGCATTGTATGCATCTCATCCATGGTACATATTTGGATTAAGCACGATAAAGAAGGCCTGCAACAAGAGCAGAACAGTGATTTTAACAGTAAATGAGTGAGTAGAAACTGCTGATGGACTCAAGTTGGTAAAACGTCCTTTTACACTAATCCTTGGTAGTCAGTCTCCCTGAATTTGGTGTGCTTGTGTGTGGAAGGGAACGGAAAACCATGACCCTCCCTGTGGTGGTGTCAGAGGACCAGACCCTTGGTGCGGAGGGCTGATGTATGTACGTTTGACTTCCCACCAGATTTTTCTGCTAACTTGATTCTGTGACATTCCTTTCTTCCTGGATTTGTCTTGGTCTCTGAAACACTTTTTCTCTCTACATATAAAATTTTATGACTATAAAAACCCTTTCAAGTTCTAAGATAGTATTTTTGTTGAAGGAATGGCTTGGTGGACTGCAGACAAACTCGGCAGAATGTTTGCATAACTGAAAAAAAGGTTTTCTTGTTAGAAACTGGTTTGCTGATTTAAAAGTCTGTGTTGGAAGGTTTAAAAAAACTCAAGCCTGGGACTGCTCTAGAGGCCAATTTTGCTGCTGTGGTTCTAGTAAGGATCTAGGATCACAAGGTTCCTAAGGCTGGCTTCCTAAGAGAATTATATCCAAAAAAAACCCAAAAGAAGGGAATAATAATTTCTAGACTCAGTATGTTTTACCTCAGGTGTAAGAACTGGTTATATTTTTTTAAAAAAGCAGCCATCATTTTTTTCCTTTGGAGTATCAGGGGTTGAGATACTGGATTCAGAATTTCTCAGTGAAAGAAGAAAAGCCACCCAACATCAGTGCTTCTCTTCATGTTTGCCAGCTGTTTCCCCAAGAACTGTTGATGACTGAGGAGACTCAACAAGAGACCCTAAAGTTCCACTAAATGAGAAGAGACAAGCAAACAGTAGTTTGCTGCAAGAGCAAGCAGGCCACAGGCAAGAATGAGGGGACTCTGCTCTCATTCCCACCCAATCAGGAAAGTCTCCCTGCTGCTGCGCCCTGGCACCGATGCACAGGGTCAGCTGCGGGCACAGCTGCCTCTCCATGTTGGGGAAGCCAGGGTCTCTGTCCTGCCGCCCAGGTGGATGCTTGAGAGGGACACGTTCTGTTCAGCACAGGTGACTGGCACTACTCACTTGTGCTGGAGGAGGGCCGGCTAAGGATGAGGGAGCCCCATGCTCCCACCCCCAGTCTGTGCCCACCAAGAAGTGTACAGAAGGGTGGCCGTAGCATCCACAGGACTACTGGGCGGACCCCCCTGCAGAAATGAAAACTAGTGTACACAATTTAAACTGCCTTAAACAAGCAAACAAACGATCCAGCCATTGGTGCCTCTGGGGGTCTAGAGTGCAGCCCTGGGACACGTGTACCCTGGTTAACACGGATGGACGTTGCACGCTCTGATCTCCTTCTTGTCTTTGCAGCTGGTAAACTGGGAGCTTTTGAACCTCTTCTTCACAGTCATGTAGCGTTCCTGGATCCCTCCTCCGCACAGTTTGGTGCATTCTGACCAGGCTGTCCAAGGGCGCATCCTGCAGCCTGAAAGCGTGAGAAGGCCTGATTAGGCCAGCAGACATAGCGGGAAGAACAGGAGACTGAACTCTAGTAAACAACTGTCAAACCTAGGTAGTTGTCTGGACTTCTCTGCTCTGTATGTAATACTTTGTTGAGTTCTCATTAAGTTATTAGAGTTCTTATCACATATGTTAGCTCATAGCTGATTGACTATTAAAATGGTCCATTAATACTTTGCAGCTCTTCCCCATCAAGGAGCAGAGTCTCCTCCTCCACCCCTAGAATCTGGGTTTGGCTGTATGACTTGCTTTTGGCCAATGGGACAAGAGCAAGCATGGCTTGAAAAAAAGCCCTTGGGAACCTTTTCCACCACTGTGTAAGCAAGTGTGGCTATCTGCTGGGGAGACCACGTGGAGAGAGGCCCCAGAAACACAGGCGAGACCATTCTAGACTTGCCAGCCCTACCTGAGCCACCACCTGACAGCAGCCACTCAAATAAGCCTAAGCTAAACCCCGCAGGAGTCATCCAGCTAAGTCAATCCAAGTAACTACCCTACAGAATCCTGTAAATTTCATTTGTTTTGTAGTGGCTCATTAATGTAGCAACCAGCCAAGGAGCAAGTAACCACTTCCTCTAGTGCTTTGCTGTCCCAAATACTTAGCTTCCCCAGTATCAAGTAAACTCAGGTATAATTGATTATTTCCCATGTAAACAGACTTGCCTTTCTCAAAGAAAACTTCCCTGACCCCCAAGATTAGGTTAGATCTTAATTAAAAAAAAAAAGCACTGTGTATATTAGGTTGGTGTGAAGATGATTGCGGTCTTTGCATTGTTGAAGTTTGTCATTTGATACTGGAATGCATTCTAAATAGATGTTATGTCATATGTCATTTTAATGCACATTTCTCAACTTTTTTGTTTTGCTAATGACTTATTACTTGCTATTGGTTTTATATTTATATTAGACTATGGAAATGATATTAGACAAAAAGCTATTCCCAGCTATTGTTTCATTGTTTTGCTGATATTGCGCTCTTGGCTGGGACCAGCTTATTCAGCAGTGAAGCCCTAAGTGGGATTTTTTTTTTTAGTTTTGGAACTCCTTAAGTTATACTGAAGGAGGGGGACACATAAGCTTTCTCCTTGTCTACAGAGAAAATTTAAACCAGTCTTCGTGCTTCCGTTTTTGCCACCTCCAGACCACTCAACACAGGCCTGTTAAAGTCAGTCTGTTACTTGAAACCTTCACCTGCAGGATCAAGTCCTCAGCAGCCAGTAGACCTTTCCTGTTCTGGTCCCTGTCCTCTGTCTGCAGCCTGGTTTCCTGCCTCCCCACACAGAATACTGTGTGTTCTTCTAGAGCCCACTTACCATTTGAACGTATCTTGTTCTTGGGTATCTCCATGCCTTTGCAGTAACAATGCCTGCTCCCTAGAAACACCCTTCTTTTACTAGCAGACTCCTACAAGACCCATACTGCTTTGACATCTCCCTGAACACCAGCCCATACTTGGGGGCAGTACCTGGAAACTGGTCCCCGTCCGACTCCTCCCTCAGCTGTTCACTCCTCCGGCTCTCTCGGGCCTCCCTCCAGCGCAGGTTCTGGATGGATGGATTTCGGAGGCATTTCCGGATGCGGCACTTTTTCCGCTGTACAGTCTCTGGGCAGGGTGCGCCTCCAAACTGAGGCTCCATTTGGATCATGCGGGTTCGAATCATGTGTCCTTTCCCACATGACTTGTTACATTCCGACCACTGGGACCACTCCGTGAGCTCACAGTCAATGGCTGGCAAGACACAGATGGGCATGAGTGTATCTCACGTCTGAAACAAGATCTATATACTTAACTGTTCTTTAACATCTCAACACAAGCCTCTGGAAAATGCAAAGCAGGTACTGTTACCCCATTTTTATGGAAGAAACTGAGGCTCCAGGGGACAGACTGACTATCCAGTCCACATGGTTGGTAAGCAGTGGATGCAGAATTTGTGCCCCAACTGAAACCCACATACTGTGCCCCCTTTATGATTTGAAAAGGCTTTTGGAGGGACTTTAAAGATTAGCTCAGAGCCTTTTGCTCTCTCTAAGCTTCTAGAATGTTGTCAAATTAGCCTCAGGTGGCACACACCAGCTTTCCACAGCCAAGGACCCTGATTCCCTGATGGAAGGCACAGCTCACTGTGCCATTTACCCCTGTGGACTAATCCTAAGGACACTGTGACTTTTGCAGTAAGAGCCAGATAGCGTCTCTTGTTCTCACATCATCCTGGGTCTTACGGTGATCATCAAAACACAGGAGTCAGAGACAGAAAATTCAATAGGGAAGGAGCAAGTGGTGTCATGGCTTATCATGATAACAGATCCAGCCAATTCTCATTAAGCCAGCATCTCACACACATGGAGGAAAGCTAACACCTCTGAGTGATTCTCAGGATGTCTTCTAGGGAGGCAGTTGATTCCAAATTGCACTGTCTCTGCAAAGTGGGGGCCAGGCTGGCTGGATCTAGGAAGAACTCATTTTGTTCATGGTCTGCCCTTCTCTCCCTGTGGGAGCTCTGGTAGCTTTCGCATCTACAACATAGGGATAACAATATTTTTCTTATTAGGTTGTGAGAATTGAGTGAAGTAATAATACTCTCAGCCCAGTTCCTGGCCCACAGTGAGTGTTCCATAAATGTTCTTTTTCTTCTCTCTCCATTCACTGGGCCCTGTGGATATAGAGTTTTGTTTAAGTTGGTAACAGCGTCTCACAAGATTCCAGAGCCCCAGCTCCGATGAGCTGTGGAGGCTCACACTTCCTTGGTGGGCTCAGCACTTTGTACTAGTTATATGGTTTAATTCTCAGAGCGGATGAGGGAGAGGGTTGCTAAATAATGTGCTGAGATTTATATAGCCAGTAAGGGACAGAGCTGGGATCTGCCTCTAGGCTGGCAGCCTGAGTAATTGCAAGGGAGAGGAAGCACAGAGGCTGCAAGTGCATTTCAGAGGAAGCCAGAAAAACAGATCCTAGCAAACGAGTCTGACTTTCCACCACCTGAAGAGAAGTTCTCTGGGAAGACTAACCAGAAAAATGGGTTCTCTTCTTAGATAATAAATTCAACTGGTCATAGAGATTTGAGAGTGGATGAGGGTGGGTATGGGGCTTTTGAGGGCTCTACTTGCTGGCCTGTCTTCATATCAGGGAACCACTGGTTAATGTCCACCTTCTGGTCATGGGTAAATAAAACGGTCACAGGTGGGGAGGAATAGAATTAAAAAATTGGAAAACCCATGGGTCAGACTAGCCTCTAAACTGGGGGAGACGGGGTGAGTGGGGAACTACAAAATTAAGTTTTATTGAACCTGTGCTGTTTTCCATCTAAGTCTCCTGTTTAGACTTAACAGCAGTTTGGGTATCTCACAGACAGTAATGGGATTCTCCAACCAGCAGTCATACTGCAGGACCTAGCAATATGAGCAGCGTGCAGGCCTGGTTAAGAGGAGGAGAGGTGGCTCCCAGGAGCGCCAGGACTTACGGCATTCAGGCAGCATGCACTTCTCCACCTGCTCCAGCTCCTCATTACAGTCCCCGAGTTCGGCTAGAGACTTGAGCATCCGCTGGCGGGTCCGCATGCCCTTCCCACAGGTCACGCTGCAGTCGCTCCACTCAGACCACAGGGATAGCAAGCATGGGATGGTGTCTAGACCAAGAGCCAGGTTTGCCACTGAGAACAGGCTCCCTTTGCTTTCTTTGATCTGGTTCCCCCCTACCCTTTGTCCCCCACTCAGGCCCCTTGAGTAAATTGAAATTGACCAGTGGGTTTAGATAACCCAAGTGACCTTTATGGAGCCAGGAGTGGCTCAGCAAATCACTAACTATTCTTGTCATTCTCCTGCATTTCCCCTGGCCCAGCTGGAGCTCATAATGTGGCTCTGTTATACGAATACACACTTCCCCACTTGAAACACCCTGAGGGTCTAAATAGGGTCTTACTAGAGACAGAAACATTCCACATGCCCCAAGAACCATGTGCTAAAAGATGGGCTCAATGATGTGGTTTTGGACACTTGGGCACTGAAATCCCTAGAATGTACTTGGGTGCATGTGTGCATCTCTGTAGTGATGTGTGGGCCTATGACATTTGTGTGTAGAGCAGATGTATTGCTTTATGGGGCCACAGGCAAGTCCAATAGAACAAGAAGGGGAATGTACAACCTGCCTACATGTATACCCCCTGGAAAAGATACTCTGGGGTCATAAAAAACACAGTTACAGGTGAATACTATCTAGAGGCCACCAGCTTGCCACCTCAGCATTGCTCATTCCAAGGAGGTCACTCTCTGGGTCTGGATGATGTCCACACACCCATAGCTTTCATCTTACAGGGGAAGTGCCCTGCCAGGAAGGGGGCCCGTATTTCCCCCCGCACCTGTGCAGCCTCGACAGTAATACCCGTGCTGAGGGCCTCCATCCTCTGCCCCAGCGCCCCCGCCCCCACGCCCACTCACGGCACTCGGGCATCATGCACTTCTCTGCCTGAGATGTCTCAGCCTTGCACATGGAGCCGTCCGCGGGGCTCATCTTGACCATGCGGTGCCGCTTCTTCATGCCCATCCCGCAGGTGGCGCTGCACTCGTCCCACTCGCCCCACTCGGTCGTCAGGCAGCTGCTGGGAGCTGGGGAGTCCGGTGGTGTTGGCGGCGGCGCGTCGGCAGCCTCAGCCTCTGAGCCCCCGCACGTCCCACCCCAGCGCCCCACTCACAGCACTCTTCGTTGACCGTGCACTTCTCTGTCTCCTCGGTGGGCAGCGTGCACACGGAGCCGTCCTCTGGGAACTGCTTCACGTATCTCTCCCGGGACCGCGTGCCGGTGCCGCAGGAGATGCTGCAGGGCGACCAGGTGATCCACTCGGACATGGTGCACGTGGAGCCGTCTGCAACACGGAGCGGACACTGCAGCCGTGGCGGCACGCTGCTGGGACTCGCGCCACTGACCGAGCGAGCTCCCCCAAGGGCAGAAATCTATACGGTCAGCTGGCATGCAGGGGGATTTGGGCAAGTGAGGATGGAAGCCAACGTAAAGGGCACATATTTTTAAACCAGGAATTGTTCTTTAAAGGAAATGTCTTTCTCCAGGTGCATGGAGCACTGGGGATTACTCCTTCACTCGACAATATATTTGAAAGATGTTTGGATGGATAAGAGAGTGATATATGCCTATTTAGTTCTAAAAAAGGATGAGGGATATGAAGTCATCCATCCATCCATTTACTCATGTCAATTAAAATGTACTGGCTGCTTAGTGGTATGTCGGAGAAGGCAATGGCACCCCACTCCAGTACTCCTACCTGGAAAACCCCATGGATGGAGGAGCATGGTAGGCTGCAGTCCATGCGGTCGCTAAGAGTTGGACAGGACTGAGCGACTTCACTTTCACTTTTCACTTTCATGCATTGGAGAAGGAAATGGCAACCCACTCCAGTGTTCTTGCCTGGAGAATCCCAGGGACGGGGGAGCCTGGTGGGCTGCCGTCTACGGGGTCACACAGAGTCGGACACGACTGAAGTGACTTAGCATAGCATAGCATAACATAGCGGTATGTGGTGACTGAGGTTAAAAAGATGTGTATAGTATGGATTTTATTCTTCTCCAGAGAGAGAGATGGGCACATAAACTGGCAATAATTCTAGGTATTGAAAATATGACAGCAGATGTAAGCCCAGGGAATTGGAAGGGGAGAAGCTCCTTGGAGTTCTGGGGTGGATTTTACACAGGAGGGAACTTTGGTTGGGTGGAGAATATCTGTATTTAAGGTGAAGGGACTAGCTCTTGCAACAACCTGTCTGGAGTGTGTTGTGTGTGGCACTGGGAGATGAAGCTAGAAAGAAGGATGGAAATCTCAGCATGAGGCCAGCTTGCACACATCCACAGGAGTGAAGGCTACGTGTTGTTACCGAACCTATGGACAGTGTTGCTGGACAGTGCTGGTGGAAGACAGCTGGAACCCATATTAGACCCAGGGAAATTCTGACATGTCCTTCAGCAAGGATGAACCTAAGGACATTATGCTGAATGAAATAAACCAGTCAAAAAAAAGACAAATACTGTATGATTCCGCTTATATGAGATACCTAGAATTTTCAGTTCTTTAAATGCAGAATGATGGTTGCCGTGGGGCTGGGGATCAGGGGACTGGAGAGTTAGTGTTTAATAGGTCTAGAGTTTGTTTTGTGAGATGGAAAGAGTTCTGGAGATGGAGGGTGGTGATGTTTGCATAATTATGTGTGTGTGTGTATATGTAACACCACTCAACTGTATAACTAAAAATCGTTGGTAAATTTGCTGCTGTATACCACCAAATAACAATGACATAGCCCAGCCGTTTTCAGAACTATTGTTACCACCTGGGAGCCACTGGAATTCCTCCCCTCTGGAGGCGATGGTTAAAGACCTCAGCTCCCAGTGTAAGCCTCAGACTGTACACCCATCCCCACCATCTCAACCCCAAGAATGAGAAAGTGCCTCCAGCATTGCTAGGGCTGTCACAACTTGCACCCTGCCTGTGCACGCAGGGTTCACTCCTGGGCACACAGCCGTAAGTCACTGTGCAGTGTATCCAGGAGAGCTTGTTTAAGACCGTGCCCTAGGAAGAGCCAGAAAGTGAATGACCCACCAGGGGGCAGTAAGGTCTCTTCAGTTATCCTCAGCTTGGAAGTGGTTTTCTTCCTTCTATAAACCAGCCCAGCCTACCCATTCCTTCTTACTGCCTTCTTGCACCTCTGAGACACTTAAGATCAGAGCACAGAGTACAGATCTGTTCAGGCAGAGAGAGGATTGTACCTTGGAAGGTGGGCAGCTGGCCTTTGCACAGCAATCAGCACGTGTAGCTTCAGCCAGCATGACATGGGTGGTGCAGGTGTGTGGTTCAAGCCTGACTTTTTAAAGCCTGACCTTTGACCAGTTACAAGGAAAGAACTGCTGCGATCGGTCCAAAGGCTCTGACGCAAGGAAGTGAGGGCTCTGACCTGGGCTGAGGCAGGCTGTGCATGGATAACAGAATTAGGGCAAGGATCTAGGTTCAGTCTTGGCCAACCTGTTCACCTGCTTCTTAAAAGAAATTGGAGGTAAGGCCCAGAAATAGGCAGCTTGCCTCCTGTAATTTGTCATGTTTACTAGCTCTTCAATAACTTGTGTCTGTTTTCTTGCATGGCTGGGGGTGGTCAGTCAATCTCAAGAATTCTTTTGATGTCATGAGACATCTGTGTTCACAGCCCTCAAGATACTGTTGGAGATGAGGGTCGCCCTGGGCAGGCAGTCCCCACTGACAGTCTAGTCAGGGTCATAGTGCCCATTGCGGGCACTGCCAGACCAGGTGGGAGAGGCCGGCATGGCCAGGTAGGACCCCCCTTCCTGAACTGCTCTCAGCCAGCTGCTGGTGGGGTGCCTCCTCACCTTCGTCGCTGCAGCCGGGGCCCATGCAGGGCTGGAAGTCCTGGGTGTCGGGGCAGGGGACGCTGAGGTCCAGCTGTGCCTTCAGCATGCGCTGCCGCATCCTCTTGCCTTTGTCGCAGGTGGAGGAGCTGCAGGCGGACCACGGGGACCAGTTGGAGTAGATGCAGGTTTCAGGGGTGTCATCTGGGAAGAGTATGTGAGATGTTTTCCCTGGGAGCCTATGGGAGCTGTGACTCGCCCTCCCCCTGGACAAGTTCACATGGGGACAAGAAAATCCCTGCTGGCTGACCAGCCTTAGGGAGGCGGGGTACTCCTGCGATGCAAGCAGCCATTCACTTCCCTTCAAAAATGATACTTTGGCATCCCACTAATACAAATCGAAGTAACCTCATAGTAAGGAAAGATTCTCCTACTGTCCCTTCTCAACACCCAAACACCAGCCCTCACTTCAGCAGACAGCGTTTCCACATGGATGCAGGCATATCATGGGGCAATTTGGGGAAGCGTAGGCTTTTTCTGTGTTGTTGCTCACCTTCCCAGGATCCCACACACAGTGTAATGATGAGATTAAGGATGGTCAGTGTTCACTGAGCACTTACTGTGTGCCAGCATCATTCTAAGAACTTTATCCGTCCCATCAGTTGTGGTAAGGACCACAACTCCCTAGGAGGCAGGCTCTGTTATTATCCCCATCTTACAGTTGAGGAAATGCAGCGAGGTGGGCTTCTCGCCCAGGGCCCAGGGAGGAGAGCCCAGCTCGTTCAGCTCCAGATGCTGTGAGATACTCTAAGCTGAAGCCAGGGCTGTGCCACTGCCTCCTAACTCTAGGGTCTGGCTGACTTCCCTTGTTGCGGAAGTGATTGGACCACTCCTGCCTCACAGGCTAGTGTGAGAATCATAGTGGAGAGTCATCTGAGTCCCATGAAGCCAATGCGGATGCAATTTACATGACACTTTAAAGGCCTGATAGTGTTGAATGCATATTCCAGTGTCAAGCCTTCACCATTTCCCTGATACTTTGTGCCTAGCCTTAGCCTTACTTCGATTATCTCCCAAGCAAAATCTTTCTTAAGACAGGGATCATCAAGTCAAAGGGTTTTTCTGTGGCTTTTTAAACATGTTAGCAAATTGCTTTCCCCAAAGATAGTTTATCTTTTATTCCCAATGTATGTTGCCACCCGCAATAAAGGAAGGCAGCTTACCTTCATCTTTCTCTTCTGGAGCCAGGTCCGCTACAATATCGTCGACATTGTCGGGCACAATATTGCACTGTTCCCCCTGCAAAAGGAATTTTAGTTGGAGGGCCCTCATTAGAGAGTGGACTGTATGGGAGAAAGATGAGGGAGGATATAAAATTGAATACCCACCCTGTGCATAAACCCTAGGTCGTGGCAGAGTTGTGGGCCAACTTTTACAATCTGACTGAAAGAAGAAATGGCAGTAAAGCCACAACTTCCCACTCCTGACCCATGGCTGTGTGCTGTGCTTAGTCGCTCAGTCGTGTCTGACTCTGCAACACTTTGAACTATAGCCTGCCAGGCTCCTCTGTCCGTGGGGATTCTCCAGGCAAAAAACACTGGAATGGGTTGCCATGCCCTCCTCCAGGGGAATCTTCTCAAACCAAGGATCGAACCCATGCCTTCAGCATTGCAGGCAGATTATTTACCGACTGATCCACCAGGGAAGCCCATGGCAGACATTAGTAATTGATTATGGCACTTACCATGAAGCCTAGTTACCTGGAGTAAATCATTTGGTTGAGCATCACATCATTCCTCCATGTTCATTTTGCTTATTTATATCGTAGGGATAATTTGCGTCTAGAAACTCTAAGAGGCCCCGGAATACCACATCCTAAATATACCAGGGACCCCATGATTCTAGAGCAGAAAGGGGTCCAGTCTCCTGATGGGAGGGGTCTGTGCCAGGGTGAGCTGTAACCCAGTACCTTCCGGGCGATTCTCTCGATGACAACTCTGGCTACTTGAGTGATGGATCCACCCTCTGGATCATAAAAAGGACTCTGAGGATGGTCCAGACTGGTCAGGGGTCGGATTTTCTCCTGGGGAATTGTGGGCTTGTTGGGTGACTGCAATGGAAAAAATACACAGATACAGAGTAGGAAATTAACAATTTGATATATGATCAGAACAAAAACCTTGACAGGAACTTAACAAGTACAACTGATATTTATATTTATAGAATTTGGTTCATGCCAAGTGTTATGCATGGACATTTGTGGATCTATACTTTCAAATTCTCCTGTGTACACAGTAGGACTAATCCCAGATGAAGATGCCAAGTTTCAGAGAGCCATTTCCAGCTAGGATACAGCTGAACCAGGTTGGCCTGAATCCAGAGTTCTTCCTACTAGACCAGGCATCCGTGAATGTTTATCCGCAGAGGGTCAGGTGGTAAATATTTCAGGCTTCATGGCCCATGCTGTGTCTGTTGCAATGAGTCAAATCTGTAGTGAGAAAGCAGCCCCAGACAACATGGGATCAAAATGTGTGAGGCCGGATTCCAAAGCTCCAGGTTTGGTTCCAAACCACAGTTTACCAACATCTGTTCTAGATTGTTCTACCCCTAGTTTTCTGATGGCTCCAGATTTTGATGCAGTTGGTATGCTGGCTGTATCTGAAAAATATTGACAACACGGGAGAATCCAAACTCCTTAGGCTGGCCGTCTGGAAGCCTTGGGAATATGGTCCGGCTTGATGAACATCATCTTCCTTCTGTTCCCCTTCTCTCTCTCTCTCAGCCTCTGTGCCTTTTGCCTGCCATTCCTTTGCTTATCTCTGAACCTCTCTTTAGCAGACCCCCTCCCTGTGCTCTCCTGACCATCTGGACAGGCACTTCCCAGAGCCTGAGTCACACAGCTTGTGAGTACATGATGATGGGACCCTGCGGGGCTCCCCTGCTGGACTGTGAGTTCATCTGGCTCAGAGCCTGAGCCAGCCTCACCCCTGAGGCCAGGGCCCCCAGAACAGGCCCGGGCAGGGAGATCTGTC
>NW_011495071.1:17310551-17326969 GCF_000754665.1 Bison bison bison
TGTTCCAGCCCACCACCTCCTGACAGCCTCACCCCTGAGGCCAGGGCCCCCAGAACAGGCCCGGGCAGGGAGATCTGTCACTTGCCACTGCAGGCACACACACACCTCATAGGTCACCCCGCTGTCGGTGCCCGCGTCCCAGGGAATCAGGTCCTGCACCACCTTCTGGACCCAGCCGCACTCTTTGGTGCACAGATCCTCTGCGGACAGGCCCACGTTCCAGTCCGGGCTGGGGCCCATCATGGTCAGGAAGGACATCAAGTGGCGCGTCCTGTCCACTGAAAATTCAGCCGAGGGTGCTGCTCTCCTAGAAACAAATACGGAGACCGTCACTTTTGGGGCCCTGGGGGTGCATGCTCCGAGGGACATCTGGGCAGACAATGGCTAAAGGATGAGAGAGAGAGAAGGGGGATTCTTGGTCTCCATCTTTGGCCATGGCTGGCTTCTCTCTCTGAGCCCATCCATTGGCCATGCTTGGAGGGAGCCATATGCTACCGCCCTATCCAGTTTTAATGTGTCTTCAGCACTTAACTACTTGTTTATTTTCTTATTTAACTGTTTATTGACTGTCATTCCTTTCTGGAGTATAAGCTCTGGGATAGCAGGGATTCTGTCTTTCTGGCTTTATTTCCAGTGCCTGGCACAGTGTAGATGCTGAACCGATGTTACTGAATAAACGAATGAACAAGTTCTGTAAGCTGGGTGTGCACCCAGCTGCACTGGATGTGAGATGAACGTGACAGATAAAAACTGCATGTGGTGCCCCAAGCCTTTCCTTATACATTCTCAGTGATGCCTCAGAGCACACCTGGGGTAAGGACTGTTGACTCCACCCTATGGATGGGAAAGCTGAGGCTCAGAAGGTTTTGTTATGTGACCTGTCCAAAGTCGCAAAGTGGGAGAATGGAGACCTAAGTCAATCTCAGTTCGAGGTCCGTATTCTTTTCATCATCAATTTCTAAGTTCCCCCACTTTAACTCTCTAGAGCTACATTGTGCCATCAGGGGGACATCTCCCCAGCCTGCTGCCTCATTGCCCTCCAGAGGCTGCTTAGAGCAGGGTGCTGCCTTGGCACCAGAGCTCACCCATCACCTCACAGCTGGTCCCCAGGCCGTTTCCTCCAGTGGGTGAGCAAGGACCCAGTGATAGAGCCAAAGACCTTTGGCTGATGACCGCCAAGCTATGAGAGGCAGTTCTTCAAACACCATCCCTTCATGTTCCCAAGAAGGGGTCCTAGGAGTGGCCAGAGCTGGATGAGACCAAGAAGCATGGTGGGAGAGCTGTGCTCACTCAGCGCACACTTGGTGGCACAGCTACACTATTTTCCCCTCATGACACTCCTGTGGGGTTGGAATTTATTATCTCATTTTGTAGAAAAGAAAGCACACAGAAGTTAATGAGCTCAGAGACGCAGCTGGTGAGGCCACAGTGTGAAGGTAGCTCTTCCTGACTCTCCCTCACCTCCCAGGCTGCTGATTGTGGGGAATCCTTGGCTGGGGACCAGCTCGTCTATTCGGTCTGGCTGGCAGCTGTTTGGGGCGTCCCTCTGCTGCTCTGTTTGGGACCAGCTGTTTCTGGCTGCTCTCACCTGGCCCCTGAAAGCGATGACTCCAGGCCTGGCTGGGCTTGGTCAAACTGGGTCCCTTGGGCAGGCTGGATGGGATCAGACCACGAGCAGAGCAGGTGGGAAACCTGGGTGCACACCCCACGCCACCTCTTAGAGCTGTGCATCCTTGAAATGACCAAACCTTTCTGTGCCTCAGTGTCCCAATCTGTAGAATGGGGATTCCCTCTATCATCTACCCCAAAGGGTTATTGTGAGTGTTTAGTGAAAACTCACATCCAATCCTTAGCCCAGTGCCTGGCACCTGGCAAAATGTTACTGAGTGAAGCAGCACTGAAGGGTCAGATGGAGATCAGAAAATAGAGGCCAGGCGAGGGAAGCCTTCCTGGATGCACCTCACATTCTAGCCTGATGGCAGTCTAGGTGGAGGGGAGGCACCTGAGTGGAGGAAGAGCCTGGCCTGAGCCTGGCTTTGGCATCAGGTCCCACGTGCCCTCGTCTCCGCTGGGAAAGCTCCTCTTCGGTGGAGCTCTGAGGAGGTGGATCTCCTCCTCAGAGTGTGGTCTGGGACCAGCAGCGTCGGTGTTGGAAGTTGTTGGAAATGCAAATAATTGGGCGTCACCCCAGATTTACTTAGAGACTCTGGGGAGGGGGGAGGGTAGGACCCAGCATTTTGTTTTAATAATCCTCTCAATGATTCTAATATGCCTCGAATTTGAGACTCACCGGTCTGCTCATCTTCCAAGCCTCAGGTTCTGAGTCACCTCTTCCGGGAGCTGTTCTGATCCCCTGCACTGAGGCCGGTGCCCTTGGTCTGCATTTCCACGCTCTCTGTGTAGGTCTCAGCTGTGCCCTTTGGCTGTGATCCCATCCTCACTGTTTGCTCTCCCCCACTAGACTAGGAGCCCGGCAGGCAGGAATCCCAGTGCCAGGTGTCCAGTGGGCCAGCTGAACAGGTGGACGTGTGATGACGAGCTCCGCTACTTATTAGGTTAGCTCACTCACTCTTCCAGCCTTGGTTTCCTCATGTGACATCACCCACCTGCCACCTCAAAGGAGATGCTATGTCAGGAAGCCTTTAAAGACTGCTGAAGGCCCCACTGACATAGTCTGCTATTTAGTTAGGCACAAATTGCGGGACCTCGTTTCCTTTTCCCATGTGTACATTTTCTGGCATGTAGGTCATAGCTTTGAGCAGCTTCTTTAAAGACTTGGTATCTACAAGAATTGCAGCCTGGGGAGCTGTGGTATTGCTCACTTAGGGATTAACAGGACGTGTCTGGGGTCTGCCTGGCAGAGAGCATGGGCACGTGGGCAGAGCGGGACTGCTTGGATCTCGAGCCCTCGGGAGTCCAGCAGTGCCTCAGAGGAAGGCTCCTCTTCCATTTCCATAGTGACCGACCACTGCACCTGTTACCTTCCCATCTCCCTGAGCGTGTGCCTGTGGCTCAGGCGAGTCTTTCCTATCCTGCACCCCGTGGATGACGCTACATCATGGCAGCCCAAGAGGACCAAAGTGGCTCTGCCCAGAGATCTAGAGCTGGAGAAACCAAACCAACATAAACCAAACCTCACCTGACCCACCACCCTGATACTCTACCCAGCTGAAGGATGTAACCATCTGAGAACCTTCTGTGTTGCACAAGGTGTATACAAATCATTTTCTGCTAGTGCATTTGGGCCAGGTCTGTAACCTGAGTGAGGTATCCTCCAGACCTTAGTAAGTTTCAAGGGATAGGAAGTTCTGGGGCAACCAATCCCTGCACAAAACACCCGGTCATGTGGTAATTGAGTAATATGGTAAATTTGAATGTCTAAAAGTCTGGGGATGGTTTTCTAATAGCTTCAGTTGCATCTAGCTTACGTGACATACTCTGGAGGAATTGTTTCCTGTCTCCCCCTCAAATTGCTTAGGTGCACCTTCCCAGAGCATGTTGAACTCACTCTTTCCTTGGAGTTTCTTCTTTCTCTCTGTTCTGGTAGGTTCCAAAAGAGGAAGGGCCATTTTTGTCCTGTTCACAGCTGTACCCCAGGGCCTGGTCTAGAACTCGGCATGCAGTAGGTTCTCCTCAAATGCTTTTTGAAATAAATGAGTTAATCTAGGAAATGAATATAGAGCTCTTGCACTTGCTTTGGCCTTCAGATCTAATTTTAAAGTTACCTCAAAGTATTTATTACTTTCATAATTGAAAATGCTGTTTAAAATAAGGAAATGATAAAAATATATGTGAGTTTTCTTTAGAAAATGCTAGATATGATTGGAATTCTTTAATTCATAATAAAAATTCTTATTCATCTTTTCTTATATTCCATGTCTTCCCATACATAGTGTTTTGTTAATTTGATCTTATTTTTTCTATCTGGGATTTACATTTTTATCACTTTTCTGGGAAAGAGAGTTGTCCTGGCCATACTATGTATCAGAATATATTATAAAGCATGATAATTAAAATGGTGTAATACTCAGGATAAGATGGACTTCCCTGGTGGTCCAGTGGTTAAGAATCTGCCTGCCAGTGTAAGGGGCACAAGTTCGATCCCTGGTCCGGGAAGATTCCTCATGCCTGTGTGCCACAACTAGAGCCCGCAGACCCGAGAGCCTGTTCTCCGTAACAAGAGAAGCCACCATGGTGAGAAGCCTGCACACGGCACACAGAGAAAGCCTGCGTGCGGCGACAAAGACACAGTGCAGCCAAAAATAAATAAATGAAATCTAAATGTAAAATAGAAAAACAGAAATATAAATCAGTGGCCCAGAGTGAAGAGTCCAGAAACTTTAGATAAGGACTCATAAACAACTGAGGGAGAGGACAGATCATGCAGCAAGTGGGGTTGGGGTAACTTAATTGCAGTTTAAAAATATATAGGAGTCACATCTTATATCACACACATCAAATTCCCCCAAACAGCAAAACCTCAGAGTTAAGTAGAAAACAACCAGATCATAGGAAAGAAGTCAAGTGTTCTGATCTGTTAGAGAAACATTAATTTTTTCAGCTTTGAAACTATAAAAGCAATCACAAAAGTAACTAATTGAATAATATACCAACCAAAAATATCTGCATAATGGAAAGAACAATGTTAAAATAGAATGGAAGAATGATGTGCTGGCAAAAAAATGTCTCCCTCTAGTGTGACTGACAAATATTAATGTCTATAGTACAAACAGAGTTCCCAGGTGGTGCAGTGGTAAAGAATCTGCCTGCCAATGCAGGAGATGTGGGTTTGATCCCTGGGTCGGGAAGGTCCCCTGGAGAGGGGAATGGCAACCCACTCCATATTCTTGCCTGGAGAATTCCATGGACAGAGGAGCCTGGTGGGCTACAGTCTATGGGGTCGCAAAGAGTCAGACAGGACTGAGCCACTAAGCATGAGCATAGTACCTACAGAGCTAGTCTAAATCTGTGAAAACAAAACCTGACAATTCTAATAGGTAAGAAAGTTATAAACGGATAATTCATACCAGAAAAAATGAAAACACAATGAAGGCATGGAGATATGTTTTGTCTTTTTACATTCAGAGAGGCAGCGTGGTGTGGGGGCAGGGGGAAAGGGGACTGGAAGAAACCGCTGGATGTGGCAGCAGCTTTGACTTCACCTCCCTTTGCAGTTACTAATCTGCAAAATGGGAGCATCCTCAGACCCACTCCAGGGCTTTTAGTGAGGAAACTGCTTATCATCATGACTGGCATTATACTGCTGCTAAGTCGCTTCAGTCGTCTCCGACTCTGTGTGACCCCAGAGATGGCAGCCCACCAGGCTCCCCCGTCCCTGGGATTCTCCAGGCAAGAACACTGGAGTGGGTTGCCATTTCCTTCTCCAATGCATGAAAATGAAAAGTGAAAGTGAAGTCGCTCAGTCGTGTCTGACTCTTAGCGACCCCCATGGACTGCAGCCTACCAGGCTCCTCCATCCATGGGATTTTCCAGGCAAGAGTACTGGAGTGGGGTGCCAGTGCCTTCTCTGGGCATTATACTATGACTTGGTAAATGCGGATTTCCTTCTCATTCAGCTTTTCTAAACAAAACTTTCAAAAACAAAATGGCAACCCACTCCAGTACTTTTGCCTGGAAAATCCCATGGATGGAGGGGCCTGGTAGGCTGCAGTCCATGGGGTCGCTAGGAGTCGGATACGACTGAGCGACTTCACTTTCACTTTTCACTTTCATGCATTGGAGAAGGAAATGGCAACCCACTCCATTGTTCTTGCCTGGAGAATCCCAGGGACAGGGAGCCTGGTGGGCTGCCGTCTATGGGGTCGCACAGAGTCGGATACGACTAAAGCGACTTAGCAGCAGCATGGTCTTTCTATACCAATCTAGACTTACTATATCAATCTAAGTTACAGATCTGTATCAGTTAGATTCTCGCTGAACTATTGATGCTTTCGAACTGTGGTGCTGGAGAAGACTCTTGAGAGTCCCTTGGACTGCAAGGAGATCAAACCAGTCAACCCTAAAGGAAATCAACCTTGAATACTCATTGGAAGGATTGTTGCTGAAGCTTTGATACTTGGCCACCTGATGCAAAGAGTTGACTTGTTGGAAAAGACCATGATGCTAGGAAAGATTGAAGGCAAAAGAATGGAGCGGCAGACCATGAGATAGATAGCATCACCAACTCAATGGACATGAATTTGCACAAACTCCAGGAGACACTGAAGGACAGAGGATCCTGGAGTCCATGGGGTCGCAAAGAGTCTGACCAGACTTAGCAGCTGAACAACAACCATCAGTGAGACTCAAGTCACATTTTGTCCCTTTTGTTCATTTCAAATAATCTCCAATACAAAGCTTTCAAAGTTGCAGAAACTCAATCTTGACACTAGGTGGCGCCAGAGTCATTCACTAAGTTGAAGTTCTGTGTGGGTGGAGAAATGTTTCCCTGAGGTTTCTACCTTGGAAAACTGTATATAACCTGGAGGCATCTAGGGCTCCAGGTCCATCTGGCCCATTTAGATCTACTGTTGGCTTCTCAGGTTCAAAGCCAGTCTTTTTTTACAATCCTGAGGAAATTAGTGGTCTTGGACAGGTTCTCCAGGAGACTGGAGGGCTCTGAAACTTCCAGCCCTGATTTGAGAGAAAGATGCGTCTGGCCCCCTGGGAACCATGACTGAAATGAGTAAGGGAGCACAGACCCTCCAGAGGCATGATTTTTGGAAAGAGTGAGGACCATGTCTCTATTTAACCTCTCATTTTTCTCACAAACAGACCTGACTAAACACATGTTAATTAAACAGAATGGCTGGGAATAATTAAGGGGATGATTTACAGGATACATTATAAGAAAGGGAATAAAAATTATTTTTAAAAGATTCAGTAATTCCTAACAGATTAAACTGGAGGAACTGGGTGGTGAAAATTCAGCACTGATTTGAGGAAAGATGGGCATTTTCTACTCCGGTACTGGAGGAACTCATGAAAGACGTGCGTTTTGCTCAGAATTTGTCTTTTTGGTCTCTACCTGTGCTCTGGGCTGTTGGAGCTGCAGCTTGATTTATTGAGCTAAACAAGTCAGCAGCTAATTTGTTCATTCGTGGCTGTCCTTTGAGAAGTGGTCGTGGGGATAAAGATGAAGATCATTGAAAAACAAGTCAGTTTTGCCGGGCAGGACCTCACAAAGTAGGTCACCCTGGCTTTCCACTGGCCCGAGGGAGGCTGGAATCCCATTAACCTCAATCGAGCAGGCTCACAAGGAGGGGCAGGGCTGTTTCTGCAAAGCAAAACTTGGCTGCATGGAGGCTTCCTAATTTGACTTCCTAATGAGATTTGGAAGAGGAAAGGGGAGACTGGGGTATGGGAAAACCAAAGGAAAATTCCTTTCCCTTAACAAGCTGGTAGCATGAGGGCAGAGGCTTTGGGAGTTTGGGGAATCAGTGTTTGCCATGGATCAATCCTGTTTCACTAGGGTCCCAGGAAGTCTGAGGGCTGGGTGAAGGGTGAAAAGGTGCCCCCAAATATTTTGTTCAAGTTTTCAGTAAGTCTCCTCTATCTTAAAAAAAAAAAAAAAGACTCCATCGATTCTTTCATCCTCCTGGATCTCCTGCCCAGTCTCTCTTCTTTCACAGCAAACTTCGCAGAAGAGCTGTCTGCACTCACTGATTCCGTAACCTCACCTTCTGGTCACATTTCACCCTGTTCCAGGCTGTGTCCCCTCTCCCCATTACTCAGCAGAAAGGATTCCCAGTAAGGTCACTGATGATGTTGATAAATCCAATAGGCATTGTG
Source organism: Bison bison bison (assembly GCF_000754665.1). Lineage (NCBI taxonomy): Eukaryota > Metazoa > Chordata > Mammalia > Artiodactyla > Bovidae > Bison > Bison bison. The sequence goes on from NW_011495071.1 coordinate 17,318,343, forward strand.
CAGCTCAAACCTTCCTTAATCTCTTAGTTACCCTGGACACAGCTGGTCACTCTCTCTCTCTTTTTTTTTTTTTTTTGCTTGGCCACACTGCAAGGCTTGCAGGATCTTAGTTCCCCAACCAGAGGATGAACCCTCGCCCTTGGCAGTGAAAATGTAGAGTCCTAACCACTGGACCATCAGGGAATTCCCCGCTGTCTCCTTGAATGCTTTCTTTCCTTAGTTTCCCTGATACTGAGCTTCCTTCCCTAATCTCCTTGCTACTCTGTTTTTGCTTCCTTTGCAGGCAAGTCCTCCTCAGCAGTCAATGTTAGAGCTCCCTTGGGACTCCGTTCCAAGCCCCGGACTCTCATTCTCCGGCTCTCTCTGTCATCCATGTGCTTGGTGTTGATCGTTTCCCACGCCTTGGTGACCCTCAATTTTATATCTCAGTGCAGAATTCTCCCCCTGATGTCTTGTAGTTAACTGTGTTAACACCTCCAATGTCTGGGTACTCTGTGGTGTTCAAGCCATGGGGGACACAGATACCAAGCCCGCATTCCCCAAGGAGTGGAAATACTTGATACTCTACCCATGGGCAGTGGGCGGTGCACCTCACCTAAGAGGCAGTACCGACTTGTATGACATGACTGGCATGTGGTGGCCAGTAGGTGGGCAGCTCCAAGTACAAGGCCAGGACCGGGGCTGGACAGGGCGTTGCTACTTACACGTTGAGAGGCTGCCAGGCTGGCCACTGAGCTTTGGCTTTGATGACGGTGAGGACCTCGTCGCTCTGTAAAAAAGGACCACAGGTATTTAGTGAGGAGAGCTGGGCTCAGGGAAAAAGATGGCTTTAACATGGTGACGTTGTCCACCCCATACCCTTACCTGCTGCAGAGGCTCTACCTACCCAGGTGTGGAGACAGCCTGCTCCAGGGTGGGGGCACCCTGGAGTCTTGGCGGTCCTGTGAGGTGGGGCTATGTCCAGGGTGCCTGGTGTGTGCTGAACACCAACGGTCCCACTGAGCCACACCTGAGGTTTCCATCTCAGACCCTTCCCCTTGGGAGCCAGGCTCTGACCTGCCCTCTGGTGGGGATGGCCAGGCTGGAGGGCAGCTCACGCTCTCCACGTCCAGGCGCTGACGGGTCTGCTCCAGCCACACCTAACCTCGAGGAGCGTCACCCCCACGGCCTCCCTTGCCGTCGAGACTATACACACTGGATCAGACTCCCTTGGACAAGGAGGGCGAAGAGAAGCCTGAGCCCCACGCTCCTGGGCCACTCATGTTATCCTGCTCTATTTTGCTTTGGGCAGTGTGTAGGGCACTCTTAAAGCTTGAGAACCTAAGAGAATTTTTTGAAGAAGAATCTGATAATTAACATTGGGAAGGAGAGCCTTCATCACCAACATGAGGGAGAAAAATCAGAATGTTGTTAATCTTGCTTAGCTTCGCTTCGAGGTTGGTTTGGGTTTTTATTTCAATAACACATTGGGGCTGAGGGTTTCCATATGCTTTTCAAAGAGTAAGTATCCACAGGTGCCCAAATTCAGCTCTGGTGGGGGTTTCCCCAGAGCAGATTCAGCTGATCCCAGAGCCTGCCTTCCCCCGGCCTGGGCCCAGCAGCGCTCAGACAGCACCGTCCATGCTCCACAGAAAAGCCCAGGATGTTACCAGCAGGGACAGGAAGAGCTTTGATGCCGACTGAATGGTCTCTGAATTTCAGGAGGGCGGAGACTAGCTGCACTGGCCCACGGCTCTGCCTCAGTCCTTGGAGTTGTTCCTGGCAGTAGGTACCTAGCACATATTTGGGATGAATTGATGAACTTCTCCTTAGTTGGTGGGTACGTTGCCCAGAAAATCCCACAGCCCCAAGGAAACTATATACAATGAGGAGGTCAGAGGTGCCTCCAGGCTCAGGCCCAAAGATTATAAAGAGCCTCTGGTTTGGAGCACCTAGTCTATAGCCAGGGAAGGATGGGAGGGTGGGAGATGCCTTAGAGGGGACAGTAACTCAGCTTGGCTTGGGCACCCACTGGGTGGGTGAGGCCCCCAGGGTACCCCCTCTCCCCAGAAGCTCAAAGCCTACTCCAAGCTCAAGCTTCCCTGGTTGGGGGCGGGTCCCGCTTTTGGTCAGAAGAAACACTCTGTGGATATATAAACATCCCCACACTCACAGGTCTGCAGGGAGAGCATTTCCAAGTTCCAACAGAGCATGTGACACTTCTCCTGGGAGATTGTTTTATTTGTTGACACTGTATCCCTCACTCACTCCTAAGACACATATGCTGAGTGACCAAGGGAAACTGCCCGACGTGAAGTCACGTTTGAGAGGTGACCTGTCTCCTGAAAGCCCAAGCTGGACCCTGTGATCGAGGTTTCCTCGCTCATACGAGGTATGCTCAGCTCATACGTGTCCCACACTGAATTCTTTAGCTGCCCCCAGAATACGGCTGTTTCTCCAGCAGCCCCACTGAGCACATCCCCAAGCTGCCTGCATCTCTCCACCTCTCACCCCCTCACAGCTGCCAGGCTCCAAGATCCACTGTGTTCACAGTCTTAGCCTCTCTTAAGTCCTTCCATGGTCTCCTCACTGGTTGCCCTGGCTCCAGCATCTTCTTACTTTTCCCCAGACCACCCTCCACATTGGTGCAAAACTGACCACATTCACTGCCTGCCTAAACCCCGCAACAGCTCCCCATAACTTCCATGCTGACTTCCTTTTTCTTTTAAAAGTATGAATTCCTTTATTCCTCATCACAACAGTCTAACAGTAAATGTAGGTTGTATGCTTTTATTTTTACATTTAAGTTATCCTTTTTAGGATATATCTTTCATCAGGACTCTGCCGCATTTAAACCTTGTCCTTCTAGTGAGAGGGTAAAATTGTATATGAATCTTATTCAGAGAACTTGGCTGCTTGTAGCAGACTAAAAGAGCATGGAACTTAGGCAGGAAAGTGGAGAGCTTTTCCACAAACACATTTAAACTTCTTCCCAGTACAAAAACATCCACTGTTGCTTTTAGAGATAATTTTACAAATCAGAAGGTCTTACAGGATAGTCCAGCTGAAGTGTCAGCAAGTATTTTAAGTAAATCCCAATGACCTGAAATTCAAGTCCAGACTAGATATTTAGTGTTTTCTTTATTGCAGATATGAAGTCTTTAACCTGAGGTACAGAGTTGTCTTCTAGAATCTGCATGAGGCACAGGGACCTCAGTGGCGGTGACACGAGCTGTAGGAGCATCCAGGAAATTGAACACAGGACCCTCCATCATCCTGGCACAGATTGCAGCTCCTACTGCCAACTGTGACCAGCCTCCTTCCACAATAACAAGGTGACTGGTCTGCATGACATTGGTTTCTCTTGTTTCAATGTCCATCGGTCTGATGGTCTGCGAATGTATCAGCTCATATTCAAGTCCCTCTTTAGATAGCACTGCTGAGCTTCTAAGCAGTGGCTGACAGGTCTGGCATGAGAAGCTATGGTTGCACATGTACCCTGCCTTTCTAGTTTGGCTTTTCCTATAGGGATCAGATAATCTTTTGACTGCGCTCCTGGGGAAGTTCAAAAGGAACTTTATACATCAGTTCACCTCCAGCACCACCACTGGACTTACCCTGAATGGCAGATTTAATAAGTCCTTTTGCATCCTCTGAATTCTAGGGACTGACCGCCTTCAAGCCTGGGAGGTGCTCATACCAGGCAGCAAAGCACTGGGAGTGCTGGGCAGCTAAGCCTGCGGGGGCGCCACTGGGCGCCCTGAAGACTAAGGGCACTGGCTGAAGGCCTCCTGATGCGTAACAGGTCTTGGTAGCTGAGTTTATAACCTGGTAAATGGCTTGCATAGAGAAACTGAAGAGCATAAATTCACAAATGGGCCTTAACCCAGCCAGAACTGCACCTACAGCAATTCCAGCAAAACCCGACTCAGATAACTGGAGTATCTATGATCCTCTTATCTCCATATTCTTCTCACAGGCCTTGACTAACCCCATCGTACAGGGCAACTTCTTCTCCAAGTAGAAATACCTCCCAGCTCTTTCCGTCTCCTCCTCCATACCTTGATTTATAGCCTCATGAACTGTCACCTGCAGTGTGGCCAGTGTGGTCTGGGGGAACCCCTCCTCAGCAGACCAGAGACCTGCTCAAGGAGTCTCCGCACCAACCCAGCAACCATGGCCATCCTGACCATGTCCTCTGCCTGCTGCCGAAACCACAGGGATTTCTTAATTCCCAAGTTTCGCGTACATGGCCTGCATCATCTAGTTTTTTCCTTTGATTTTTAATTTCAGAATAATACATGCTTTTTGTGGGAAAATCTAGCATCACAGAAGCACAGTGTAAATGCTGAGCTCTCCACTCTAGCATCTATCCTGCCTTCTGCCACCTCCCTCTCCAGCATGTTACAGTGTGGTACATATCATCCCAGATCTTTTACTATACTTAGGTACAACATGCGTGTGTGTGTGCATGAACATTAGATATGGCCTTTCCCACGAAAACTGCATCATATTGAAATCTCATTCTGCACCATGATTTTTACATTTTCCCCTTACTATCATATCATGAAAAACTTTCCTTGTCGGTACCTGTGACATCAGAGCTTTCCTTTTGTTGATTTTGAGAGTGTTTGAGATTCTCAAACTAGGGTAAGCCAGGTCAAGACTAAGAAAAAGGAAATCCAAGCATGAGATCCAAGTTATGAGATACTGTCTGATGACAGTCCTTTTGCCCTTGAAGAAATACTTTACTAAAAAAAGTAGGGACTTTCCTGGTGGTGCAGTGGATAAGAATCTGCCTGCCCATGCAGGGGACTTGGGTTTGATCCCTGATCTGGGAAGATCCCACACGCTGCGGAGCAACTAAGCCCATGCTCTACAACTGCTAAACCTGTGTGTTCCAGGGCCCACAGGCTACCACAGCCGAAGCTCTCACTCCTGTAGCCTGTGCTCTGCAGCAAGAAGCCGCCACAGTGAGAAGCCTGAGCACTGCCACGATGAGTAGCCCTCGCTCCCACAACGAGAGAAAGCCCACATGCAGTAAGGAAGACCCAGTGCAACCAAATAAATAAAAATAGTAATAAAAAAAAGTCAATGTGGGTGGAGTTAAGGGGCCACTAGGTTAGCTGGCTGGCCCTGCAGACATACCTGTATTACAACGAAACCTTGGTTGTCAAATTGCAACTAATGACATTGATTTTGCCTTTGTAGTATATAACTCAGAAATTGTCGAGGCTCTCCATTAGTGTATATTTATGGTACTGGCATTCTATCTGTACCTTTTAGAGCCATGGAGGCTCCAAGGACGGTTGTCCATGGGTGCAGGCCTTAGAACAGCTTCTAAAAAAAAAAAAAAAGAACAGCTTCTTCCTGTCTGCTGTTTCATCTTATGGTTACATACCATCTGCATGTTTGTGTTATCCAATGAAATAAGAGCACAGGAACCATTTGGAAAAATGTATTTGAGAAACTAAACATTTTTCTTTCTTTTTCAAAAAAAATGTTTCATTCATGTATTTATTTTGCTGCACCTGGTCTTAGTTGTGGCATATGAGATCTATTTCCCTAACCAGGGCTCGAACCTGGGCTCCCTGCATCAGGAGCACAGAGTCTTAGCCGCTGGGCCACCAGGGAAGTCCTGACATATTTTTCTTAAAGTAGAACCAAAGCTTTTCAGGATTGGAGAGAGTCTGGCCTGTTCGCAGCCAAATCCAAGTGCTGTGGAACTTAGTAAATTGGTGGGAAAGCAAAGCCACACCATTTTTGTTTGTTTTAATGTATGTGTAGAATTCTATAGCATGGACGTTCTCTTATGTAGCTGGTATTATTGGTGGATATTTGTTTCTATACATGATGCTCTACTGAACACTTGTGAATGTACTTCTTTATAAGTTCCTATGTCATAAATTTCCAAGAATGATCAAACAATGAAGCAAATTGACAATTTTGGTGGCACCTACCAAACTGTCCTCCAAATGTCTGTACCAACTGATACTTCTTCAAGTACGTGTGTGTGCCAGTGTTTTTGCAACTTTGGGCACACTGGATGCTATCAATCTTTTTCATCTTTACTAATCCAGCAGGCAGGAAAGTAGCGTGGTTGCAGACATAAGCCCTAGTTATTATACCTGAATTCAAACCCTGACTGCACCGTGACTAGCTCTGTGTCTTTTAGTGAGACTCTGACTTCCTTTAGCTTTCTCATCTCTGAAATGTTGAGTTAAAAAGTGTGTCTACCGCATAGTGTTGTTAGGGGGACAAAATGACATAATTCAAGTAATGTGCTAATCCTGTGCCTGTATTAGCATCAATACTCGTTACTATTCTTATTCTTTTTTTATTTAGATAAAAAATGTTGATTTTTATTTATTTGGCTGCACTGGGTCTTAGTTGCAACATGGAGGATCTAGTTCCCCGATCAGGGATCAAACCTGGGTCCCCTGCATTGGTAGTGAGAGTCTTAGCCACTGGACCACAAGAAGAGTCCCTATTCTTATTCACATTTAGGCCACACTGGTATTAGAACCGATTTGTACCACCTGAGTACAGAGAATGGAGTACCCAGGGACAGCTGCAAAGCCGTGAAGCCTCAGGAGAACGTCCCCTTATTTAAAGGTTCATGTAGCTGGGAGAGCCTTGGATGGGGCACTGGGGGACCAGGTATTTTACATTCTGAAGACTGAAGGACCTAAATTCAGAGCAAGCAACCCAAACTTCAGACTTAAATGAAAAACTCCTTTAACAAGTCTCTAAGACCCAGAAAGAATCTTTCAAGAATCCTTATAGCCCTTATCCATCTCCCACAGGAGTGTTTTCAAACAAAGTATTTCAGGGCACTCACAGTTCACACCTCATCTGCATGATGTTAGCACTTTCCCAGAACTATGCCAATTAAAATAAAAGTCCTCCAAGAAAGGACAGGGTACTCATGTCCACCTTCACAGGGATGCGTTCTCTCATTTTGCTTTTGTAAACATATTGTAATGGTCTTACAGCTGTACTCACACTTCCATCTGCACGAACCAAATGGGAATCACACAGCCTAAATCAGGCCAGGGGCTGAGGTCAGGTTTGGAGAAAGGGGGGTTTGTGGAAACAGGTCTGTGACAGGTCAGAGGCAGAAATCACATGGATATCAAGAGATGTCAAGTCTGAGTAGAGCAGAGAGGCAGAACGTGGCTCTGGGGGGCCAGGGCGGTTTCTCTGAACAAGCCTTACCCTACACTGACCCTCCATGCCCTCCAGAACCAGCTCCAGAAGCAGGAAAGGTCGGTCATCTCATCCACGCTCACAGTAACACGTGAGGCTGTCCCCTCCACCCTGCCTCACTCTTCACCTCCTCTTTGTTCCTATACCTTCCCAGCTCCTATCTTTTGCCTTTGTCTCGCAGTTCTGAACTACAACCTGCTTCCTCATTCTAAGGCTCTCTGATGCTGGGAGGGATTGGGGGCAAGAGGAGAAGGGGACGACAGAGGATGAGATGGCTGGATAGCATCACTGACTCGATGGATGTGAGTCTCAGTGAACTCTGGGAGTTGGTGAACTCAGGGAGGCCTGGCGTGCTGCGATTCATGGGGTCGCAAAGAGTCAGACACGACTGAGTGACTGATCTGATCTGAATGCTCTGGGCAGCACCGAGGCTAAACTTCCTCACCATCGCAGGTCCTGCCCTAGATCAGCAAGAAGAGAAATGGGATGCAATCCACGTCACAGAGCAGAAGGAACGAAACAAGTAGAAACAAACAATGACCATAGGAATCTGGTTTCTAGGTGCTAGGCACCTTGAGAATTACCTGATATCTAATATCTTGTTCCCTGGAGAAGGAAATGGCAACCCAGTCCAGTATTCATACCTGGTGAACCCCATGGACAGAGGAGCCCGGCGGGCTACTGTCTGTCTATGGGGTTGCAAAGAGTCAGACATGACTGAAGCAACTTAGCATGCAGTATCTCATTAAATTCTTAGGATGCACCCTCAAGGAAGGTATATACTTTTTAATCCTCAGAAACACATTTCTTTGGCCAAATTAGGTACAGGTTAGTCAGTGCAGGTCCAGAGTTCAAACCTCAGCCTGACTCTGGAGACCACGTTTGTCAGCCTGTGAATGCAGGTGGAGGGGGCAGGAGGGTGAGGCTCTCTTGGAAAAGGCCCCACTCCTGCCTCTTGCCCCCAACATTCCCTGCTCTCCTCACCCCCACCGGGCTTCTGCTGTCCTTCAGGGCATGTCCTACTGTACCCTGAGTTCTGAAAATTGCAGCCTCATGGGTGGGGGTGGAGGAGGAGGAGGAAGGATTCTCAAACAGTTTCACGATGCTGTTCATGTTAATGCTGTCCTGAGAACTGCTTCTGCCAAAGAAGGGGGCGGACAGGGTCCTTGAGTTGGAGAGACACCACTGCTACTAAAGGGAAGGGAAGCCGATGACCCTAAATGCGTTTCCCCATGTATCAGCTCGCTTGTTAGGAAAACCTTTGGGAATTGCTACCATTTCCTGCTGCAGATGAGGAAACTGAGGGCCAGGGAGGTCACGTGACTTGTAAAGACCATCTGGTAATCATGGTTCCTATACAGACGCGCCTGACTCCAAAACTCAAGCTCTTTCCACTTTCCCTCACGATTCCTCCTCTCCAGCTCCCTCTCACCACCGCC
>NW_011495071.1:17327069-17337542 GCF_000754665.1 Bison bison bison
GGCTGCCCCTGGTTGATAGTTTTCTCCACGGAGCCCTTGCTGTGAGGCACAGGGTCACTCGATTCCCTCTGGAAGGGCAGCGCCTGTCATCTTGCGTAAAGACCCAGTGAGCCGTGTTTGGTTCCATTATTTGCTTCTACCCTTTCCCAGAGTTTCCACTAACCACCCATAAAAAATATCAGTCCTGATGGCTTCCACCTCTGAGGGGGACTTTTTCATCCTTGCATGAGTGTCCTCGTGAAGAGCAGCAGGAAATGAGCCTTTTTATGAGGCGATAATGGAGCCAGAAGCATCTTTAAAATCAATTGTGCCTAACACGTCCTCCCATCATTTCAACAGGTTCTGGGTTTAGTGGGTCATAAATAAAAACAGACAGCTCACATTCAGTGAGCTCTACAGTTTGCCCATGGTCTCCTGTGGGCTGTACCATAGTCTTCTGAGGAAGGCAGGCAAGTGGTCCCCCTTTCTCACAGGAAGTGAGTGAGACTCGCCTCTCTCCCTGCCAAAGGTCAGTGCCCAGCTTGTAGCTTCCGTGACCGTCTGACACAGCTGCTCACTCCCTCTGCCTTGAAACACCTTCTGGCCTAGCTCCTGCTGCCTTTTCATTTTCTCCTCACCTCGTTCCTTCTCAGCCTCCTGTGCTGACCCTCTTCATCTTTCTGCAAACACTGAAGTGTCCCTGGCCTCAAGCTCTCCGTGCTCTTCTCTTTTCTAGCCACACTGCCTTAGCGATCTCTCTTGTCCCATGCCTTAAAATATGAGTTACGTATATACTGAAGACGCCTAAACTGCCATCTTCACCTCGTCCCCGCCTCTGAACTCCATCTTGTATACCAGCTGCCTAACACTTTCATCTGGATGTTGAATTGGTATCTCAAATTCAGTGTGTCTGAAACCAAGTTCCTGATCTTCCCCTCCTCAAACCTGTGTGTGTGCTTAGTCACTCAGTTGTGTCCAATTCTTTTGTGACCCTGTGGACAATAGTCCACTAGGCTCCTCTGTCCATGGGCTTCTCTAGGCAACAATACTGGAGTGGGTAGCCATTCCCTTCTCCAGGAGATCTTCTCCACCCAGGCAGCAAACCCAGGTCTCCTGCATTGCAGGCAGATTCTTTACTGTCTGAGCCACCAGGGAAGATGCCCTCCTCTCCAAATCTGGCTTCTCTCATTGTAAACATCGCATTAAATGGCTAAGCCATCCTTCTAGTTTATCAACCTTGATGCTTCTCTCACTCCACATCCGATTCTTCGGCACATCTGTCAACTGCACTTCTAAAATGCATTTTTGAGCCAACAACTGTGTCTCACCATCATTGGAGCAGGGGCTGGACGGTACCTCCCTGCATCCCTGGCACCATCTTGGTCCAAGCCACGAGGTATCATCATTAACTAGGATTAAATGTGTTGCAACTGCTTCCTGGCTGGTCTCTCTGCCTCTTCCCTCACCTTCTTCCAGGCTCTTCTTCACGCAGTAGCCGCATCATGCCGTTTTTCTTGTCAAAATCCTCTAATGGTATCACGTTGCACAGGAAATGGGGACCATGGCCATGGCTGCCATGGCCCCTCATGATCTGCTCTGCCTCCCTGTTACCTCACCAGCTTCCTCTTTTATTACTCGCCCTTTTGCTCACTTTGCTCCAGCCACCTGGACATCTCCTCAGATATGCTAGACACACTTAGCACTTACAGATCCCTGAGCCTGGGGAGATGTCCTCTTAGATACTAGAGCACTCGTTCCTCTGCCTCCTCTAGGTCTTTGCTCAAATGTCACCTTCTCAGTGAGGCCTCTGCTGACCACACGATTCAAAATAGCAATTCCCTGCCCCTTCCTCAACCTGGCACCCTGCTCTCACTTTATCTGATTGTCTTTTCTCCATAACATTTGTCACCATCTGGTATACTAAGATACCCTAGAGGAGGGCATGGCAACCCACTCCAGTATTCTTGCCTGGAGAATCCCCATGGACAGAGGAGCCTGGCAGACTACAGTCCATAGGGTTGCGAAGAGTTTGACATGACGAAGCGACTTAACGCACACAGTATCCTATGCATTTTGCTTTCTTACTTTTTATCTTTTCTACTTTTACTAGAATAGGCATTTTCTATGGGCAAAGGCTTTGTCTATTCTGCTCACTCACTGCTGTACTATCAGTGTTTAGAGTATGCTCAATCTTTGCTTTTTTTTTTTAAGTTTTTTTTTTTTTTTGATGTGGACCACTTTTAAAGTCTTCATTGAGTTTGTTACAATATTGTTTCTGTTTTGTTTTGTTTTGTTTTGTTTTTTGGGCACAAGACAAATGCGATCTTAGTTCCCCAACCAGGGATCAAACCCACATCCCCTGCATTGGGAGAGATGTCTTAACCTCTGAACCACTAGAGAGGCCCCCGTCTTTGCTGTTTGAATGAGAGGCTGTGATGAGGAAGCGTCTGGTGTCTTTCTGAGTCCCAGGACTCTATGGCACAGTGTGGAGCCAGAGCTGAGTAAAGTGACACCAACAGACATGGGCACTGAGCTAGTGGGCACTGGGTGAGCTGTGGCAAGTGCCAACCAGAGACCTGGCACTAATAAAAGGAAGAGGAAGGGATAGGGCCTCCTTAGGACCCACAGTCAGCTGCAAGGCTCTGAGTCTGCCTCAGATGCACGCCCCAGTGACCTAGGCTGACTGTTTATAAGTGCCGAGAGCCCACCTTGCACCCTGGAAGCTGCTGCCATCATAAGCTACTGTCTGATCAGCTATTTAAAAGCCAGAGAAGGTATCTGAAGCCCATGAACAGACCTGTAAGAAGGTGATGTGGTTTCACAGAAGCATTTCAAATTCAATTTCTTTTTATTTCTTTTCAAACACAGCCTGTAATTCTGATAGGAAAATTGCATAATGCCCGTAGATAATAGTTTTCCCGCAAGATGGTTTTGTGAAAGCAGCTTGGTGTTTCTGATGCAGGAGAGGAAGGGCCCATCAGAGAGAGCTGCCTGGGCCCGCCCACTGCCCTTGCACCCACACCTGTCTCTGGCACTCTGAGGACGGGCATCACCCCATGACCTGAGGGAGAGGCCAGGCTTCTGTGTGCCTCTGTTACCACAGGCATCAATTCAGCTTGTTCTTTGGTGACCAAAGTGCCAATCCTGGGCTTAACCTCCCTTTTGGACTTTCATGTATCCGTTAGGATTATGAAAGTCTGCCTCTCCTCTGATTCAGCAGGGAGCTGAAGGGGTAGATGGAGCCTGTCTGTACTTCCCATCCCAGCCCCTCTTCCCCACCTTCTGCCCTATCTCCAGCACTTAGAAAAACATTAGTCCTGGGGTTGGAGCAGAGAAGTAAAAAAGGGGCCAGGCCAGGAAAGATTCTGACATCAGCCAGGGGAGAGCAGGCTGAGCTGGGCTGTCTGCTTCCAACAGGTGGGGACTCCAAGGAAGTCGGGCTGGAGCCAGGAAGGGAGGAAGAGCCAAGCCAGCACCTATAAGGCAACCTGTAAAGGGCCTTGACCCTAACCCTGCCCCTGGGAGCATCTTGTGGGGTGTGTGTGTGTGTGTGTGTGTGTCTCTTAAGTGAAGTGAAAGTGAAGTCGCTCAGTCGTGTCTGACTCTTTGAGACCCAGTGGACTGTATCCTACCAGGTTCCTCCAAACATGGGATTCTATAGGCAAGAATACTGGAGTGGGTTGCCATTTCCTTCTCTAGGGGATCTTCCTGACCCAGGGATCAAACCTGGCTCTCCCGGATTGCAGGCAGATGCTTTACCCTCTGAGCCACCAGGGAAGCCAAAGGTGTAGCATTTGACATCGCTTGCTCCTCTTCCCTGTCTCTCCCTCCCCACCTTCCTCTGAAGACAGTTCCCATCTAGTCCTGGGAGCCATTATGAGGGCAGGGGCTGAACTGTGTTCCCCTCTGTGTCCCCAGCACTGGCTGGTCTGGGGAGTGATACAGGGGATGATTAAGAATGAATAATGGATTAGTTAATTAAACAATTAATTAATGACAAGCTAGAGGAAGTCTCTGGTCTTCACTGCCCTCTCAGGGGTTCTTAGGGGCACCCTTGCAAGTGCTATGAACTTGGATGCTGCTGCAGGGCTTCTGAGTAGACAGTGAGGATTCTGCTGACTATGGTGGGGGAGTAAACTGTAGGAGGGCAGGCAGGACCCAGGGAGGCCGGTCAGGTGACACGGGATCATGAGAGAGCAATGGCAGGGGTGGGAAGATGTCAGATGCAAGACATTATTTTAAAGGGAGAAGCAACAGGATCTGCTGGTGGGTTGGACGTGGGGTGTAAAACAGAGGGGTCAAGGATGACTCTGAATGGAGGTGTCATGTAGGCAGTTGGATACATGAGGCTGGGGTTCAATGGAGTAGTCCAGGCAGGAGGTGAATTTGAGTCATTAGTGTATAGGTGTTAGTTCTAGAAGGTCTTGTAGGTCATCATAGAACTGTTCAACTTCAGCATTACTGGTTGGGGCATAGACTTGGATTACTGTGATACTGAATGGTTTGCCTTGGAAATGAACAGAGATCATTCTGTTGTTTCTGAGATTGCATCCAAGGACTGCATTTCAGACTCTTTCGCTGACTATGAGGGCTACTCCATTTCTTCTAAGGGATTCTTGCCCACGGTCATCTGAGTTAAATCCACTCATTCCAGTCCATTTTAGTTTGTTGATTCCTAAAATGTCGATGTTCACTCCTGCCATCTCCTGTTTGACCACTTCCAATTTGCCTTGATTCAGGGACCTAACATTCCAGGTTTGTATGCAATATTGTACTTTACAGCATCAGACTTTACTTCCATCACTGGTCACATCCACAACTGGGTATTGTTTTTGCTTTGACTCCGTCTCTTCATTCTTTCTGGAGTTATTTCTCCACTCTTCTCCAGTAGCGTATTGGGCACCTACCGACCTGGGGAGTTCATCTTTCAGTGTCCTTTCTTTTTGCCTTTTCATACTGTTCATGGGGTTCTCAAGGCAAGAATACTGAAGAGGTTTGCCATTCCCTTCTCCAGTGGACCACATTTTGTCAGAACTCTCCACCACGACCCGTCCATCCTGGGTGGCCCTACACAGCATGACTCATAGTTTCATTGAGTTAGATTAGGCTGTGGTCCATGTGATCAGTTTGATTAGTTTTCTGTGACTGTGGTTTTCATTCTCTCTGCCCTCTGATGGATAAGGATAAGAGGCTTATGGAAGCTTCTTGATGGGAGAGACTGAGTGGGAAACTGGGTCTTGTTCTGATGGGCAGGGCCATAACTCAGTAACTCTTTAATCCAATTTTCTGTTGTTGGGTGGGGCTGTATTCCCTCTCTGTTGTTTGACCTGAAGCCAAACTATGGTGGAGGTAATGAAGTTAATGGCGACCTCCTACAAAAGGTCGGGTGCACGCACTTCCCCAATCAATGCCCCCGACCCTGCAGCAGGCCACTGCAGACCCACACCTCCTCCAGAGACTGGAATGCAAAAGTAGGAAGTCAAGAGATACCTGGAGTAACAGGCAAATTGGGCCTTGGAGTACAAAACAAAGCAGGGCAAAGTCTAACAAGGTTTTGTCAAGAGAACCCACTGGTCATAGCAAACACCCTCTTCCAACAACACCAAGAGAAGACAACACATGGACATTGCCAGATGTCAATACTGAAATCAGATGGATTATATTCTTTGCAGCCAAAGATGGGGAAGCTCTATACAGTCAGCAAAAATAAGACTGGGAGCTAACTGTGGCTCAGATCATGAACTACTTATTTCCAAACTCAGACTTAAATTAAAGAAAGTTGGAAAACACCAGGCCATTCAGGTATGACCTAAATCAAATCCTTTATGATTATACAGTAGAAGTGACAAATATATTCAAGGGATTAGATCTGATAGAGTGCCTGAAGATCTATGGATGGAGGTTTGTGACATTGTACAGTAGGCAGGGATCAAGACCATACCCAAGAAAAAGAATTGCAAAAGGCCTCTGATGAGGCCTTATAAATAGCTGAGAAAAGAAGAGAAGCTAAAGGCAAAGAAGAAAAGGAAAAATATACCCACCTAAATGCAGAGTTCTGAATAGCAAGGAGAGATAAGACAGCCTTCCTAAGTAATCAGTGCAAAGAAATACAGGAAAACAACAGAGTAGGAAAGACTAGAGATCTCTTCAAGAAAATTAGAGATACCAAGGGAACATTTCATGCAAAGATGGGCACAATAAAGGACAGAAATGGTATGGACCTAACAGAAGCAGAAGATATTAAGAAGAGGTGCAAGAATACACAGAAGAACTTTACAAAAAAAAAAAAACCTTCATGACCCAGATAACCACGATGGTGTGATCACTCACCTCGAGCCAGATATCTTGGAATGTGAAGCCAAGTGGGCCTTAGGAAGCATCACTATGAACAAAGCTAGTGGAGGTGATGGAATTCCACTTGAGCTATTTCAAATCCTAAAAGATGATGCTGTGAAAGTGCTACATTCAATATGTCAGCAAATTTGAGAAACTCAGCAGTGGCCACAGGACTGGAAAAGGTCAGTTTTCATTCTAATCCCAAAGAAAGGCAATGCCAAAGAATGCTCAAACTGCTGCACAATTGCACTCATCTCACACGCTAGTAAAGTAATGTTCAAAATTCTCCAAGCCAGGCTTCAGCAATATGTGAACCGTGAACTTCCAGACGTTCAAGCTGGTTTTAGAAAAGGCAGAGGAACCAGAGATCAAATTGCCAACATCCATTGGATCACTGAAAAAGCAAGAGAGTTTCAGAAAAACATCTACTTTTGCTTTATTGACTATGCCAAAGCCTTTGACTGTGTGGATCACAATAAACTGTGGAAAATTCTGAAAGAGATGGGAATACCTGACCACCTGACCTGCCACCTGAGAAATTTGTATGCAGGTCAAGAAGCAACTGGACATGTTAGAACTGGACATGGAACAACAGACTGGTTCCAAATTGGGAAAGAAGTACATCAAGGCTGTATACTGTCACTCTTCTGATTTAACTTGTATGCAGAGTACATCACGTGAAATGCCAGGCTGGATGTAGCACACGCTGGAATCAAGATTGCCGGGAGAAATATCAATAACCTCAGATATTCAGAGGACACCATCATTATGGCAGAAAGTGAAGAAGAACTGAAGAGCCTCTTAATGACAGTGAAAGAGGAGGAAAGAGGAGGAAAAAGTGACAGTGAAAGACAGTGAAAGAGGAGGAAAAAGTTGGCTTAAAACTCAACATTCAGAAAACTAAGATCGTGGCATCTGGTCCCATCACTTCATGGCAAATAGATGGGGAAACAGTCGAAACAGTGGCTGACTTTATTTTTCTGGGCTCCAAAATCACTGCAGTTGGTGACTGCAGCCATGAAGTTAAAAGACGCTTGCTCCTCAGAAGAAAAGCTATGACCAACCTAGACAACGTACTAAAAAAACAAGACGTTACTTTGCCAACAAAGGTCCGTCTAGTCAAAGCTGTGGTTTTTCCAGTGGTCATGAATGGATGTGAGAGTTGGATGACAAAGAAAGCTGAATGCTGAAGAATTGATGCTTTTGAACTGTGGTGTTGGAGAAGACTCTTGAGAGTGTCTTGGACTGCAAGGAGATCCAACCAGTCAATCCTAAAGGAAGTCAGTCCTGAATATTCACTGGAAGGACTGATGCTGAAGCTGAAACTCCAATACTTTGGCCACCTCATTCGAAGAACTGACTCACTAGAAAAGACCCTGATGCTGGGAAAGATTGAAAGCAGGAGGAGAAGGGGATGACAGAGAATGAGATGGTTGGATGGCATCACCGACTCAATGGACATGAGTTTGAGTAAGCTCTGGGAATTGGTGATGGACAGGGAAGCCTGGTGTGCTGCAGTCCATGGGGTTGCAAAGATTCAGACATGACTGAACTGAACTGAACTGAGTGTATAGGTGCTTGTCAAAGTCAAGAGGCAGAGAACCTGGGCAGTGAGTGTAGATAGACAAGAGGGTGGGAAGAGCCAGAGAGGGAACAGCCAGAGAGACAGGAGGATACTAGAACTTGCCCCCAGGGCCTCTTCCGAGCCCTTGTGCTGCCTCCACTGCCCCCACTCACTGCCCCCAGGTACAGTCCCACACTGCAGCCAGCCCTGGTACCCGCTCACTGCTGCCACCACTGCCCCTCTGGTCACTTCTGGAAATTCAACTGAAGAAAGGGCTTCCTTGATAACTCAATTGGTAAAGAATCCACCTGCAATGCAGGAGACCATGGTTCGATCCCTGGGTCAAGAAGATCCCTTGGAGAAGAGATAGGCTATCCACTCCAGTATTCTTGGGCTTCCCTTGTGGCTTAGCTGGTAAAGAATCCTCCTGCAATGCAGGAGACCTGAGTTTGATCCCTGGGTTGGAAAGATCCCCTGGAGAAGGGAAAGGCTACCCACTCCAGTATTCTGGCCTGAAGAATTTCATGGACTGTATAGTCCAGGGAGTCTCAAAGAGTTGGACATGACTGAGTGACTTTCACTTCACTTTAGGAAAGCCAGTGGAGCCAGCAAGCCCAGACAGCCCTTTTCAGAAAGACAGTTGGCTGGAAGGGAGAAATCAAGTAAAATAGTAGTAGCAGGAAGGACATGTGACTATTTCTTAGAAGATGAGTGACATTAGAGCAAGTTTGCATGGAGGAGGATATCATCCCATAAAACAAGAGAAAGTGTTGTTACAGGAGAGAGAGAGGGGCACTTGTAGGCTTGAGATCCTTAAAAATAACGATGACCCTATATGCGAGACAGAAAAAGAGAAACAGATATAAAGAACAGACTTTTGGACTCTGTGGGAGAAGACGAGGGTGGGATGATTTGAGAGAATAGCATTGAAACATGTATATTACCATATGTGAAATAGATCGCCAGTCCAAGTTCGATGCATGAGACAGGGCATTCAAAGCTGGTGCAGTGGGACAACCCCGAGGGATGGGATGGGGAGGGAGGTAGGAGGGGGGTTCAGGATGGGGAACACATGCACACCCATGGCTGATTTATGTCAATGTATGGCAAAAACCACTACAACATTGTACAGTAGTTAGCCTCCAATTAAAAGTAATTAATTAATTAAAAAAAAATAAAAGTATGAAAAACATTAAAAAAAAAAAAAAAGATTGGGAGAGCTGAGATCCGGACCCAAGGTGGAGGGGGCGGGGGCCTTCCAGCCGTCTCAGAAAGATGGAGGAGGAAGACAGTGGACAACAATTACTGATGCTCAATTACAGGCAGTGCTGGGGGCCAACATGAGGATTCACTCGTCCAGCAAATAACTACTGAGTCCCTACTCTGGGCCAGGCTCAGCTCTGGGTGCCAGAGACAGAGCCCTGAACAAACGAGACACCAACTCAACCCCTGCCCTCATGGAGCTTTCCGCCTAGGGCAGGAGGCGGTCCCAAACAAAGGAACAGTGACAGATTGTATGAGACTTGAGGGGCTCCCTGGAGGGAAAAAGTGTGCGGTGGGGGTGGAGGAATGAGAGGGAGGCCAGACTTGGATGGAGAGGGATGTGGCAATTTTCAGTAGAGATATAGGTGCCAGTGTCTATGTAAAGAACCAGGAAAGAACTCTAACAAGATGAAAATATGCCTTACATTACAAAGTGTAAGGATGAAAGTTTTAGTTGCTCAGTTGTATATGATACTTTGTAACCCATGGACTGTAGCACAACAGGCTGCTCTGTCCATGGAATTCTCCAAGCAAGAATACTGGAGTGGCTTGTCATTTCCTTCTCCAGGGGATCTTCTCAACTCAGGGATTGAAGCTGGGTCTCCTGCATTGCAGGCAGATTCTTTTCCATAAAGTAAGGTCCTTTTCATTATAGAGGACTGGAATGCAAAAGTAGGAAGTCAAGAAACACCTGGAATAACAGGCAAATTTGGCCTTGGAGTACGGAATGAAGCAGGGCAAAGGCTAATAGAGTTTTGCCAAGAGAACGCACTGGTCATAGCAAACACCCTCTTCCAACACCACAAGAGAAGACTCTACACATGGATATCACCAGATGGTCAATATTGAAATCAGGTTGATTATCTTTTTTGCAGCCAAAGATGGAGAAGCTCTATACAGTCAGCAAAAACAAGACCAGGAGCTGACTGTGGCTCAGATCATGAACTCCTTATTGCCAAATTCAGACTGAAATTGGAGAAAGTAGGGAAAACCACTAGACCATTCAGGTATGACCTAAATCAAATCCCTTATGATTACACAGTGGAAGTGAGAAATAGATTTAAGGGACTAGATCTGATAGACCTGATGAACTATGGAATGAGGTTCGTGACATTGTACAGGAGACAGGGATCAAGACCACCCCCATGGAAAAGAAATGCAAAAAAGCTAAATGGCTGTCTGAGGAGGCCTTACAAATAGCTGTGGAAAGAAGAGAAGCCAAAAGCAAAGCAGAAAAGGAAAGATATAAGCATCTGAGTGCAGAGTTCCAAAGAACAGCAAGAAGAGATAAGAAAGCCTTCCTCAATGATCAATGCAAAGAAATAGAGGAA
>NW_011495071.1:17337932-17338725 GCF_000754665.1 Bison bison bison
CCTTAGAAAGCATCACAGGAACAAAGCTAGTGGAGGTGATGGAATTCCAGTTGAGCTATTTCAAATCCTGAAAGATGATGCTGTGAAAGTGCTGCACTCAATATGCCAGCAAATCTGGAAAACTCAGCAGTGGCCACACGACTGGAAAAGGTCAGTGTTCATTCCAATCCCAAAGAAAGGCAATGCCAAAGAATGCTCAAACTACCGCACAATTGCACTCATCTCACACGCTAGTAAAGTAATGCTCAAAATTCTCCAAGCCAGGCTTCAGCAATATGTGAACCGTGAACTTCCAGATGTTCAAGCTGGTTTTAGAAAAGGCAGAGGAATCAGAGATCAAATTGCCAACATCTGCTGGATCATGGAAAAAGCAAGAGAGTTCCAGAAAAACATCTATTTCTACTTTATTGACTATGCTAAAGCCTTTGACTGTGTGCATCACAATAAACTGTGGAAAATTCTGAAAGAGATGGGAATACCAGACCACCTTACCTGCCTCTTGAGAAACCTATATACAGGTCAGGAAGCAACAGTTAGAACTGGACATGGAACAACAGGCTGGTTCCAAATAGGAAAAGGAGGACATCAAGGCTGTATATTGTCACCTGCTTATTTAACATATATGCAGAGTACATCATAAGAAATGCTGGGCTGGAAGAAGCACAAGCTGGAATCAAAATTGCCGGGAGAAATCTCAATAACCTCAGATATGCAGATGACACCACCCTTATGGCAGAAAGTGAAGAGGAACTCAAAAGCCTCTTGATGAAGGTGAAGGAGGAGAGTGAAAAAG
>NW_011495071.1:17338825-17355776 GCF_000754665.1 Bison bison bison
ATATTCAAAAGCAGAGACGTTACTTTGCCAACAAAGGTCCGTCTAGTCAAGGCTATGGTTTTTCCAGTGGTCATATATGGATGTGAGAGTTGGACTGTGACGAAAGCTGAGCGCTGAAGAATTGATGCTTTTGAACTGTGGTGTTGGAGAAGACTCTTGCGAGTCCCTTGGACTGCAAGGAGATCCAACCAGTCCATTCTAAAGGAGATCAGTCCTAGGTGTTCATTGGAAGGACTGATGCTGAAGCTGAAACTCCAGTACTTTGGCCACCTCATGCGAAGAGTTGATTCATTGGAAAAGACCCTGATGCTGGGGTGGGGGGGGGTTAGAGGCAGGAGGAGAAGGGGATGACAGAGCATGAGATGGCTCGATGGCATCACTGACTCAATGGACTTGAGTTTGAATAAACTCCGGGAGCTGGTGATGGACAGGGAGGCCTGGCATGCTGCAATTCAAGGGGTTGCAAAGAGTCGGACATGACTGAGCCACTGAACTGAACTGAAGGTCTTCAAAATAAAAAAAATTAACACAACAATATCATAGAAATTTAGAGAGAGAGAAGCAAAAAAAAACAAAAAAACATGTAATCCCCCCATCCTAATTTAGCAGCTATCATCAGTGAGTATATTCGTTTCTGTATTTGTGTCTTTGTCACATAGTTGAAATCATAGCTCACACACACATTTTCTTTATCCTTGCCATTTCCTTGTATCATGGGAGCCAGACTATTATACAAATAGATTGCTATACAAGTCATTCTGTGCCTTGCTTTTTAATATAGCATATTTTAGAGATAATCTCACCACCAGTATAACTCTTTTAATGAAGAGCCCAAAGACCACATACAAATATAAAAATAAACATGTATATACTTCTGGTATCTTTTTTTTTTTTACACCGCTATATAGTATTTTGGGCTCTTTATCTATTTGTATAATAATCTAGTTACAAAGAAATGTAAATATATAAAGATAAAGAAAATATATGTGCATATGCTTATGCATATGCTTATGTGCGCGCGCGTGTGTGTGTGTGTGCGCACGTGTGCGTGCATACTTTTATTTCTATTCACCTAAATTATCTCTGGAAGGAACATAAGAGATTCACAAAGACAAGGTACCTCAGGGGAGAGGAACTGGGCAACCAGGGAGCAAGAACTACTTTTCACAGATTAACTGTGCTCTGCTTTTGAATTTTGAACCATCCAAGTATATTGCCATTAAAAAAAGTCAGGAGGAAAAGCTACTCCAAGGCTGCTCACTGTGGCTTTCTCATCTGGAGAAATACCCACGAAGGCTTTGGAGGGAGCATTTGTGAGACGAGCACGGAGGGCAAATGTGATGGGAAGGACATCTAGAGGTGGTGGACTGGGAGCCAGGGCAGCAGCCGAGAAGGCGGGAAGAGGGGACAGAAGTGCCCGCAGAGGGACGGAATTGATAAGACATCTGATGGGTTCCTTACTTGACTGTTTTAAAGGCTGTTGGATTTTGTTATCCTTTGGTAGTGTTGTGTAGTTGCCAAGTTGTGTCTGACTCTTTTGAGACCCATGGACTGTATCCCACCAGGCTCCTCTGTCCATGGGATTTCCCAGGCAAGAATACTGGAATGGGTTGTTAAACCTTCTTATTTTTAAAATAAAAGCTGTTTCAAAAAGAAACAAGAATTGATTTGCACACCAACATCTCCCTCTTCTCTCTCCCCTCAGAGACTGTCAGCCGGTTTTGCTGGGTCCTTACATATAATAACATTTTGCTTCATCATCTCCCTCCATCTACTGATTTCCATAAAAAGCTTTCAAATTATTAAGTAATGAAGCTCTAAATGACCTGGAGGAGGGAGAAGCCAGCTGCCTCAAGGTGCTCAGCACGTTAGCATCAAATCAGTTTCCAGAAGTGTCGATCTCTTAAACGGTGCTATTTAAATGCAAAGGAACAGCTTGATCAGCTGTAAAGCTTAACTCTTTTCATTCCTGAGCCCCCCAAATACTCACAGAGGTTTGGGGAGACACTGGGGACGGAAAAGAAATTGTGTGTCTAGTGGACATGGAAGGCGTGTCCCTACCAGGAAATTAGGGTCACACACACACAGCTGGGCTCTGCCAGACTTCCCCTGGTAACAGAAGTTTCCCTGACAGTGAAACTCCCCTTCTAGTTATTACTGTAACATCCTGGAGCAGGGGCTAAAGGCTGGTGTGGTGGAACAAGGCAGACCCAAGTCCATACCTTGGCTCTGCCATTTATGTGCTGTGTTAGTTTGGGGAAGTTGCTCATCCTTTCTGAGCAGATATCTCAGTGTGTAAAACATGTATTTATTGGGTTCCTTCTATAGTCAGAAACTGCACTGGGCAAGGGGCATGGGGCCAGTGGATAGGTGACACAATCCTGCTCTTGAGAGGCGTGCCCACTAGTGGGTGAAGATGATGATGGAAAGGCAGCCGTTTAAAATACAGCCATCCCAGGAACTTCTGTGGCAGTCCAGTGGTTAGGACTCTGTACTTTCACTGCTGAGGGTGCGAGTCTGATCCCTGGTTGAGGCAGGAGATAGATGGGCCCCAGGCTGAACTGTCTTCCCTGTAGAAGAAACACCATAATAGCAGGAACTCCATAAAAGCAAGAAGATGGAAGAGGCTGGGCCCTGGCCAAATAAAAGACCACATATTTCCCATTTGTGAAGTTAAGGAGAGCTTCCTGACCACACATGTGCAGAAAGGCTCCTTGGAGGTCAAAAGAGAGGGGGGCGTCACATCACAGTAAGTGACGTCAAGCTGCCCACAGGCCTCTTTGCTAGAATCCATGTTGGCTAAGAGATGTGGAGGCACACATGTGAGGACTTTGAGATAAACCCAACAGGACTCAGGACCAGGCAAAGCAAGATGATTGATCAAAGGAAACTAGGAAGAAAGGCCCCAAAAAAGTGACTCAAACTACCATGAGGGTGTGACGCGCTCTCTGAGCCTGCCAGTATGTCTAGCCACACCTACTCATTTTCCTCCTATTAAACACTTTACTTGTTTCATTGTTTTTCACTGTTTTGTGATAATTAATTTCTACACAGCTGATGGGCCAGGGCCTTGTCACTGGCCCCTGGCGGTCTAGTGGGAGGATGTGGTGCTCTCACTGCTGTGGCCTGACCTCAGTCTCTGGCCAGGAACCCAAATGCTGCTTCAAGCTGATGCAGGCTGAGCCCACATGAGATCATGGTCAGGGAGCTAGGACCAAGAATGTTTAAATGAAGTCAAGTACAGCCATTTCAGGGGAGCTGCCCTGCGAATCCTGTGTCTCAACCTCTGAACTGGACCAAACCACCAATATTCCAAGCAGTTAGGAAGAATGTTGAAAGGACTGGGTTCACATTTACCTAGTGACCACTTGACCTGAGCCAGGAATCTAGCTTTGCTTGTCAGCACCAATGAACTCTCCTTAAAAGTAACTTTCTTCTTTTTTTCCAACAAAAGCCCTGATTCTCTCTCTTATAATTAGGACACTATTTGGGTTTCTACCTGAATCTGTATATCCCAAATTGTAATTCTCTGATCCTAAGTAAATGCTTTGCCTCTTGAGTCAATTTCTTGTTTTTGAGGTTGACGCTGTGCCTGGGGCATAGGGCAGTGGACACAGCAACACAGACCCAACTCTTGTGGGGTGTGTCCTCTAGTGGGTTAATAGTAACCTGTGAGGACTGAGTGAGATAAATGTAAGTAAAGGGCAAGGTGAATGAAAAGGAAAAGAGAAGTCATGATTACTTAGTTATATTTGAATGTCTCCACCCCCGCTTCTTTCAGTGGAATCTCCCACTTCTGCCTAATCCACCTTTCTGCCTAATCTCCTAGTTACCTGCCATGCCCAGCTTCTTTTCAAGACTTGTGAGTCCCTTTGCCCGGCATGTCCTTATCTTGGCCCCCTCGAGCAACTCCTCCATGGAAAAAGTCTTCCTTACTTTTTTGAGTAGAAACTTACCTCTTTAGGGTGTACAACATAATGTTTGCCCATAGTAAAACATGATAGACATAGTAAATGATCATTGCAGTCAGGCTGATTAACATATTCATCTCCTCACATAGGTGTCTTTCTTTGTCAGTCATGAGAGCAGCTGAAATCTACTCTAAGCAAATTTCCAGCATATAAAATAGTACTGTTGACGACAGTTATCATGTCGTACATTGTATCTCAAGATTAATTCACCCTACATGTTGAGACATCCAGCTGCAACTCTGTGTCTTTGAACCAGCATCTCCCCATTTCTCTACCCCCTTGCCTCTGGCAACTCCTTTTTGATGGCCACAGATTCTCAGATCATCCTTTTCCATGACTTTAATCATGTGATTATCTGCTCACTTCACGTGCTTACTTATGTGTCTTTCCTCCAGAAGGTGTCTAGTAAAGCACCCATCTCACAGTAGATGCTTGATCAGATATACTGAGTGAATGTTTAACAAATTAAAGTATTTATTCCCAAATGCTACATGTGAAATACGAGAAGATCTAGAAATTATTACTGCCACCTAGAAGCAGTCATAGAACTTTGAGATTTTCATGCCATGGACCTGTTACAGGTTTATGTATTAATTCACAGCAGTATAGTAACTGGATGCTTCTCGACATTCTTCTTTCTCAGAGTGAGGTCTGAGCAGCCCTACAGATCTGTGAAGATGTTTTTGGGGTCTCTTAGTTCTCTATGGGAATGTAAACATGTTTTATTTTTATGATAATTTAAAAAAATCAATTCAAGAATATTACAGGGACTTTCCTGATGGTCTTGTGGTTAAGATTTTGCGTTTCAATGTAGGGGGTTGTGGATTCCATCCCTGGTTGGGGAGTTAAGATCCCACATGTCTCAAGGCCAAAAAACAAAAACATAAAACAGAAGCGATATTGTAACAAATTCAATAAAGACTTTTTAAAACAGTGGTCCACATTTAAACAAATTAAAAAAAAAAAAGACTATGATAGATGATCTTGAAGATCTTATAATGAAGCACTGGCTGGCAATTCCAGTAGCCAGGCTGCATTTGAGTTTACGTATATTGCTGCTCCCTCCAACTTGACTGTGGGCTAGTGTAGTGGACTGTCTTTCTCTGCCCAGGTCCCTCTTCAGCTGCTGGGAAAGATGCTAAAAGGTAGCCCTTAGCTGTCAGTTCTTTTGGAGAGATTGTGCTGCTTGGATAAAACTGCTTCATGTGATGCTGGCAGAGGCCTTCCGTGGGCCTACAACTCAACTTCTCCCTCTGCCTGTTTCTGCTTCGTCCTGTTCTATTCCACAGGAGTGGTTCCCAAGAGCATTCCCTGACAACTTCAGCTAATCTTGACTCAGCCTGTTGCCCAGAGAACCCAGCTGCTATAGTCAGTGGCTAAAAAGATAGACAGAGTTAACAAGTCAATGACATTCTCACCAGGTAAAGCCCAAATGACGTGTGTGATGTCGGCAGATGGAGAGCAGTGGGAGCAGTGAGTGAGGCCAGAGGACCAGAGCTAGTGCACAGGTTCACCAAATCCCGAATGCCCATGGCAGGGTAGTCAGCATCAAATCTAGATTGTGAACAGTCATTTAATTTCAGCAAACGGCATCACCCACTGCACTAAAGCAATACTCCTAATTAGCATTTAAAAAGGTTTGTAGCTTTGTATGTATTATTGTTATTGTTATTTTGCTTTTATAGTCACGGGAGAACTATAAGCATAGGGAGTTAATATCTAGTTATCTTTGCCCATACTTAAATAATGATATAATGAAAATAATTATAATTTAACCCTAAGGGTTTATGAGCTTATATGTGCTCCTTAAAAGAGGTCCATACATTACTCCAGTTTGGAAATTCTCCAATTTTGCAACAGCATGCTATGAAGAACTTTTCGATTTTGGAGGCTCTGAGGTTTAACTGTGCAACCTTGGATATATTATTATGTGGGCCTTGATTTTCTTATCTCTAAAATGGGCTAGTGAGATCTACTTTATAGGCTGCTTGCAAGATATAAATGAGCTATCACTGAATATAGAATGCTTGCACAATTCCTGATACTCAGTAAGTGCTTAATAAATGGCAACAGGCAGGAGAGGCCTAACAGTTAAGGAAGCACTTCTTTCCATGCCCTTTCCAAACTGGAGAAACTCTGCTGTATGCCTCCATCCCTGGAAGACAGCAAGAAGATCCAGTTTTAGGAAAGTGACTTCCCACAGGGAGTCAGAGTTAAGTTTGTTTAAAAGCTAGCCAGCAAGCAAGCAGTAAAGCCCAACGGCCTCAAGTGAAAGATCAAAACTAAAAAGCATGGTTTGAAAGGATACCTGCACCCTAATGTTCATAGTAGCACTGTTCACAATAATCAAGACACGGAAGCAGCCCAAATGTCCACTGACAGAGGAATGGCCAAAGGAGATGTGGTATTTACATACAATGGAATATTAGCTATAAAATGAATGAAATGTCATTTGCGACAACATGGATGAACCTAGAGACTGTCATACTGAGGGAAGTAAGTCAGACTGAGAAGATGAAATACGGTATGACATCACTTATATGTGGAATCTAAAAAAAATGATGCAAATGTATTTACAAAACAGATTCACAGACTTACAGCAAACTTACACTTACCAGGGGGGAGGGGGGAGTAAGGGACAGTTAGGGGGTTTGGGACTGACATGTGCACACTGCTGTATTCTAAATAGATAACCAACAAGGACCTACTGTACAGCACAGGGACCTCTGCTCAACATTATTTAACAACTTAAATGTGAAAAGAATTTGCAAAAAACAAAAGATACATGTATACGTATAACTGAATCACTTTGCTTTATACCTGAAACGAACATAACATGGTTAGTCAACTACCCTCCAATATGAAGTAAAAAGGTATTTTCTGAAAAACATAAAAATATTCCCTAAAATAAAAGAACAATAAAGCAAAGCTAAGAAGAGCTATGGCCTAGATTTAAATTCAGAGAATTTTACATTCAAGGACCACTCAATCAATGAAATAAATATATTTCAATAAATAAATATTCCTGTGGTAGGCTAATTAATGCCCCCCCACCCCCCACCAAAAAATACACAGTTTCTAATCCTGGGAAACTTTAGATGCTGCTTATGTCCAAAAGGACTTTGCAGATGTGATTAATGACCATGAGATGAAGAGATTATTCTGGACTTACAGAGTGGGCCCTAAATCTAAATGTCCTTAGGAGAGGGACACACAGAGAGTTTGATTACAGAAGATGAGATGGTGAGAACAGAAGCAGAGACTGGAGCGATGTGGCCATGAGCCAAGGGATGCCAGCAGCCACCGGTATCCTAGAAAGGATGAAAAGCCTCCTGGAGCCTCCTGAAGAAGTTAAGGTGGCCAACACCCTGATACTGAGACTCATTTTGAACTTCTGACCTCCAGAACTGTAAGAGAATAAACTTGTGTTGCCTTAAGCCACTAAATTTATGATAATTTACTACCGCAACAATCAGAACTAATATAACTCCTATGGGCCCTACTTTGCCCTTTCAACTAGTGAGTCTAATGAGAATGAAATAACTAAGACCAGTCAGTAGAAGGGAGGAGTGGAAGGGGCAGTTAGGTTCTAAACTGCCGATCTGAATCCTGTCTCTCCATATTCTGGCTGCGTGACCTCAAGCCCATCAGTCAGCTTTTCTGAGCCTCACTTCCCTCATTTCTAAAATGGGACCAATGTTAACTCACATTGTGAGGACTAAATATTTATGAACCATAAATTTATGTGAACAATTTTCATTATTATTGTTTTAGAAAAGTCCAAAATGAAGATTGTAATCAAGATGCCACCTCTTTGGAAGATGGCCTGATGAAGTGTACAAGGCACATCTAAAGATGTACATTGGGCTTAGGCCATGGCTTTGGAGCATAGTGCTAGAATATCTCAGCTCTTAGACCTCTGTCTATAGTTCCTGCTGAATTTCACCATTTGGCCCACGTGCAACCCCTTACTTTTACAAGCCAGGCTGAGTGTGGAGATATTGCCACTTAGGTGTCTCTCTGATGTGATGTTTTATTTTCTTTAAAAAGAAAATATCGATAATCCAATCATCTCTAACTATTGGGCAATTTTTCTGTACTTCTTGTTTCCTGAAGGATAAATCATGGAAATAATTCATTTCCATGTTCAGCTTGAAGCCGTAACAATAAAAACAACTATTATTTTTCAAACTCAAGACCACTTACACATCTCCAGTCCATCTTCATGAGCATAGCACAATTTTCCAAAGCAGAAGGGAGAAAATAAATAGCTGAGAAGTTTGAAGCTGGATCCTGTCAATGATTTTTTTTTTTTTAACCATTTGTAATTCAGTTGAGCATTTCTTTACTCAGGTAGTAAGGAAAGAATTGCTGTTTTGACAGAAACTATGTGTAGTTTTCATATGAAAAACTTTTATAATGGGTTTTCCTTATTACAAAAGTGTGTTCATTGTAGATCATCTAGAAAATGGAGAAAGAGAGAAAGAATAATATAAAAACAACCAGTAATCCCACCACCCACTGATAACGACTGCTACTTTTTCCATTTTAAGCTGAAAAAATCCACTTCAGTGTGCTGGAGTGTGACATTTATGGAGTCACCAAAGCTGCTTAGTTCCAATGATAACAGGAGCCTGGGTTCTATCCTCTCCCACGTAGGTGGGCCATGCTGTGAGTGAGTAGACCTGGCCTAATAAAACTCACAGCCTGTGTTCAGAAATCATAGGGAACTGCTTCCATCAGCTGCACTACAGAAAGGGTCCCCCTCCAAGCCTTCATATTAGTGTAAGAGCCTTCTAACTTCCATTTTATTTTCCCACTCCCTCCTCCAATCCATCGTGGGGCCCCTTCTAAAGCATTCATTTGACCAGGCTACTCAACTTTTTGAAATTCTTCCTCTGCCTCTAGGAATAAAGTCCAAATTTTTTTTAGCATGGAACACAAAGCGTCATACTTTGTCACTGCTCACTCCTCCAGCCTCCCGTCCATCCTTCATCCTCAACTTTATCCTCCTCACCAAACCAGCCATCAGGTTCTGGGTGGATAGGTACCACACTGGATATATTACATACATTATCTCATCTCTATGCCAACAGTCCAATAAGATGGGCTTGATGGATGAGGAAACTGAGGCTCAGAGAACCCAACAATTCTCTCCTGTGCACACAGCTAATAATCAGAGGAGCCAGAATCTGAGCCGAGGTCCTCTGATGTCAAAGTATCAGGTGCCTGATACTTTGTATCTGATGCCTAAGTATCAGGATGGTTTTAGAAAAGGCAGAGGAACCAGAGATCAAATTGCCAACATCCAATGGATCATTGAAAAAGCAAAGGAGTTCCAGAAAAACATCTATTTCTGCTTTATTGACTATGCCAAAGCCTTTGACTGTGTGCTTCATAATACACTGTAGAAAATTCTTTAAGAGATGGGAATACCAGACCACTTTACCTGCCTCTTGAGAAACCTGTATGCAGGTCAGGAAGCAACAGTTAGAACTGGACATGGAACAACAGACTGGTTCCAAATAAGAAAAGGAGTATGTCAAGGTTGTATATTGTCATCCTGCTTATTTAACTTATATGCAGAGTACATCATGAGAAACGCTGGGCTGGAAGAAGCACAACCTGGAATCAAGATTGCTGGGAGAAATATCAATAACCTCAGATATGCAGATGACACCACCCTTATGGCAGAAAGTGAAGAATTAAAGAGCTTCTTGATGAAAGTGAAAGAGGAGAGTGAAAAAGTGGGCTTAAAGCTCAACATGCAGAAAACTAATATCATGGCATCTGGTCCCATCACTTCATGGCAGATAGATCGGGAAAAAGTGGAAATAGTGGCTGACTTTATTTTTCTGGGCTCCAAAATCACTGCAGATGGTAATTGCAGCCATGAAATTAAAAGACACTTACTCCTTGGAAGGAAAGTTATGACCAACCTAGACAGCATATTAAAAAGCAGAGACATTACTTTGCCAACAAAGGTCTGTCTACTCAAGGCTATGGTTTTTCCAGTGGTCATGTATGGATGTGAGAGTTGGACTATAAAGAAAGCTGAGTACTGAAGAATTGATGCTTTTGAACTGTGGTGTTGGAGAAGACTCTTGAGAGTCCCTTGGACTGCAAGGAGATCCAACCAGTCCATCCTGAAGGAAATCAATCAGTCCTGGGTGTTCATTGGAAGGACTGATGTTGAAGCTGAAGCTCCAATACTTTGGCCACCTCATGCGAAGAGCTGACTCATTGGAAAGGACCCTGATGCTGGGAAAGATTGAGGGCGGGAGGAGAAGGGGACGATGGAGGATGAGATGGTTGGATGGCATCATCGACTCGATGGACAGGGGTTTGGGTGGACTCCAGGAGCTGGTGATGGACAGGGAGGCCTGGTGTGCTGTGGTTCATGGGGTTGCAAAGAGTTGGACATGACTGAGTGACTGAACTGAACTGAAGTGATCAGGATACCTGTTGCTTATAGTTTCTACTCAATTGCTTATAGTTTCTAAGCTAGATATGCTTTATTTCAAGCTTTCATACCTTTGTATAAACAACCATCTCCTGAGGTGTCTTTAGCCCTTTCTCACCTAGATAATGCCTCCTTGTCCATTAGAATGGAGCTCAAGGCTTCGCTTTGGTGTAACTGTTCCTTCTCTGTGCTTCCAGGGTATCCTATGTTGACCTCAGTCATGGGACCTACCTCAATGAACTGCATTTGAGGGCTTGCGTGTGTGCTAAGTTGCTTCAGTGGAGTCTGACTCTGCAGTTACCCTTGTCCATATCAAGTATTCCTTCCTCCCACTTCCAGTGCCTCAAGGGGCTGCAGCTGTGTCTTGCTGTTGTCTAGTCGCTCAGTCATGTCTGGATCTTTGTGACTCCATGAACTGCAGCACACCAGGCTTCCCTGTTCTTCACCATCTCCCTGAGTTTGCTCAAACTCACATCCACTGAGTCAGTGATGCCATCCAACCATCTCATCCTCTGTCACCCCCTTCTCTTCTTGCCCTCAATCTTTTCTGGCATCAGGGAATTTTCCAAAGAGTTGGCTCTTCACATCAGGTGGCCAAAGTACTGGAGCTTCAGCATTAGCATCAATCCTTCCAGTGAATATTCAGGATTGTCATTCATTGGTATATCCCTCTACCTGCTTCTCTAGCCCAAGATTTGGCACAAGGAAGATAATAAATGTTTGTTTAATAAATGAATGAATAAGCAGCAGCTTCTAGAGCCTTTAGATAGGCTTCAACTGATCAAAACTTGATTTGCTTATAATATTCCCGCCACAAGCGGCTCAGAGAAATAAGGCAAATGACACCCAGAAAAAGCTCTTCTCTGCCAGATCTCTTGCTGGACTGGAGCCAGAAAACAGAGCCCATCATTTGTAACTAACTGCGGATCCTCAGTGTGCAGAAGGGAGCTGGTCTTCCCGATCTTTTTTTGTTATGTTTAATCCTTGTCACCTAGCTCTTTTGTGATCCAGATAAGGTCAAGTGGCAGATGAAATGAAACAGAATATGCCACCCTGAAATATGCCTCTCTGGCATAAGGATTATTTTGAGAAACCACAGACACAGGAGAAGCTTTGAAAACAGAGTAGAGGTTACCCTTTTGTAAGAGAAATTTGCATTAGAAAGGGAAGAGCACTGTTACTAGAGATCACTTTTCCACCTGAGGACTGATGTGCATGGCAGCACAGATTCTGTTTACCATACCTCTCCTCTTCTCATCTTCCTGTGAGCTGTCTCTCTCCCCTTTGAAGGCCCCAGACCCTTATCCTTTTCCTTGATTCAGGATAACAAATATATAAGCCTCAATTACCTGGCTGCCTTTTGAGTCTCAAATCTTTCTGGGGCCCCCGTTATGTAAGTACACGTATACCCATGTATGTGATTAAAATTGTTTTTTTTTCCCCCCTGCTAATCTGTCTTTTATTATGTAAAGGGGGAGTCTCAGCCAAGAACCTAGAAAGGTAGAGGGAAAACTATTTTTCCTCCTTTGCAGAGGGGAGGAAATTCTTGGCTGGCTTTGAAAATTCTTGAGAAGCAAAGAACAGAAAGCAGAAGGGATAAAACTGTGTCCAGCATCTATACAGATTGGGATGGGGAGTTGGCAGGCTAGGGGACTGGAGGTGAAAGTGGAGACAGGACCGAGGGAACTCTCACTTAATTTTCACATTCACAAAAGCCTCAGATTATAGAGTCTGGCATGATCTCCAGAGTCACAGAGACGCACCAATAGAACTGAATGAAGAAGCTCTTCTTAAAACTTTTAACATTTCCCACTACTGACTGACCCCATCAATGGTGAAGCACTAATGAATACTTTTATAACTCTTGTAAATTATCTTGAGATTAACACGGTTCCATTGCATGAAAGTTTTGTATTAAAGCAATACTCCAATTTTGTCAATCCTGTTATAGCATCTTCTCCACTTTCTAATATACCAAGAGCTTTTATAAAAAATGGAAGTAATGACTTCTGAGTGGCCCTGGCTGTGTGAGGATCTGAGTGAGACCTCTACATCTTGGGCAGTAGTTTGATTTTGAGGGATAAGTAAAGGCTGGTGGTACAATAATGGATCGGATTTATCTGATTCATGAGAGTTGATTATATATATCTCTTTCCAACTCTGTGTTCAGCAACATCATACAAGTAGCTTGACATTGGCTGCATTGGGAGTATTTATACCATGGAAATCTGCAAACACTACAAACCAGGGTTTTCTCTTTCTCCAAAGAACCAACTGCTAATCATTTACTAGCCCATCCTTGGTGGCAGTGGGCAGCCTTAAGCTGGAGGCCAGTGGTATTTTTCTGACCTAAGGATGGTGAATACGAGGGAGGAAGAACTCAGGACACTCACTGGGTGTCAAGATATAGATCCATGGGCAAGGGCTGTGTGTCAGTGCTCCCCGAACTGGTTGTGCTTCAGAATTCGCTGAAGACTTTCCCAGTCTACTGATGTTCAAGTCCGACCTCAGAGCTATTGAATTCAAATCTCTGGGTGGGGCACAGAAAGTTTCTAAATGTTCTCAAAATGATTATGGTCAATGAAATGGCATATGGGGATCTTTGCTGTCTGTCTCAAGACACTAAGGCACCGCAAGAAGATGATAAGGTGCAATTTCTGAGGACACAGATTTCTTAAACAGGTCTCCTGTCTCTTCACATAAGGCCTGTGTCACCTCTCATAGTTCGATGGGATCTGGGTTATGATGGTGACAAAGAGAATGATACAGGGCCCGAACAAGGAAGAGATTGGAATGTTATGAGGAAAGTGTGCTTTGAAAAGATTTTTTTTTTTTTGAGTGCTTACATAAAGTTTTGCCAGACATATTCCTCTTGAGTTTATCCATTTTATCACCTGCTACTGAGTTCCTGATGGACTTCACAGGGTAATAAAATATCTTATGAGGCCGAAATAACTCCAGTTTCCATTGCAGCTGAAAGTAATCTTAGTTCCAGCAAAAACCGCTGACTTGGGTTGGAGAAGACAGTGATCTCAAGGCCAAAATCTTCAATGAGGGCTGGCAGTGACCAGAAAGTTGGTTGGTAGCAGAGACCAGGGGGACAGAGGCTGAGGAGCCTTAAAGGAGCATGGTTTTTTCCATAAGGTGGGGTGTGAGGAGGTGTTGGAAACAAGATAAAGCCTGACCCGTCATTCTGCTTTGAGTTATGTAAGATGCAGGGGGACAAATGCCCTTCCGTTGGGAGGCTGGGAAGGCTCACATAGAGACCAGGTTTTTTATTAGGGGGAGATGGAGGGAGAGTTGTGTGATGAGGTTATGGATGTCAAGGAGTTCTGGAGGACACATTAGGACCCTCCAGGTATTTCCCACTGCTTAAAAGTGTCAGGAGGTCTCCCCAGAGTGGGATCTGGATTTCCCCACCATGGTTGTCCTGCCATATATTGTATATCAGTTGGATCATTTATCACACTGCATTGTAATTTTTAAAAACTGGGTTTATGTTCTGTCCAAATTCCAGGTGCAGTGAAAACAGCCTAAGTCTTGAAATGTGACAGGTCTAGGTTTGAATTCCAATTCTTTTTTTCTAGCTGTGAAGTTTTTGGCAAGTCATTTCACCCATCTGATCCTCAGTTTATTCATATATAAAATGAGTACAGTGACTCTATCTACTTTTGAGTTGCAATGGAGAATAAATCAGATATTGTCTGGAAGATTCCACTGTATTGTCTCCAATAGGCTCCAATAATACTTAGCCCTTCCTCCTTGACTAAATCATCTTTGGTTCTTCATGGCCTGACACCATGCATGGTTTCATGAAGGTGCACAGAATATGTTGGTAGATTATGAGCTGGTTAAAGGAATGAATGGGTAAGTGAATAAATGAATTAATTAATTAATGCTAATTTTAAGAAAGATAGGTTATTGCAAACATTGAAAGTTGAAAGGACTCATCCATGGCGGAAAGAACTTCTCTTGCAATTCAAGTATTTAGCCCAGACCAGATCCTCTGTCCTGTTCTGAGGTCAGGGCCATTCCTTTGTCCTGACCTTGGCATAATGAGCCATGAAAAGCTTGTAGCTTTTTTTTTTTCTATTTTAATCCTTCTCTCCATTTAATGGGCTATATTTTCTCTGGAAACAGTAGGGTGAACATCACCAAGATAATGGGTAATAACATTAACATTACCACCACTGGCATGGTCTAGATATTATTCAATTAAAGTAATAACTCCTAATGCAGGATGAATTGCTTTTATCTTGAAAATCTAATTCAGCCATCAGCTCACCATCATATTCAGATGACAGAAATTACCTTTAAGTCATAGATCTGTAATGTGATATTGAAATGGAATTCTAATTATATTTTATGATGTTATATTATAGATGTTTTTAAGGTCGGAGTGTATAGCTTGTCATGTTTTCATTTTCTATCCCAGGCAATTTAAAATCCTTTTCATATATATAATGAACAAAAATTAGAAAATTTGGGGAGCAAAATCACTTCAAAGAAGTGCTTAAAACAACCTAACAGTGTCACCTCTGTGAAGGCAATAATAAAAAGGACTATCACTGTTACTTAACTTTAATAGTGCTTTCTGAAGACAGAGATGTGGAAGAACAGTCACCTTCCCATAGCGGAATTCAAGAGCTTTGTCACCTAGGATGTTGGCTGGACCATGTCCAGAGTATACCTCTCCTTTCCTGGCCCAGCACCTTGATTTTGGTGGTATGTGCAGAGGGGATCAACCAGAGGAAATGGTTCCTACTACCCAAATTGTCAAGATGTAGAAGAAATACTCAACAGTGAGAAATAGGACAGTCAAAAGGACTTTATTTGTCTATGAGGGCTTGGGTCTGAGCCACCAGCCCTGGGTCGGGAAGATCCCTTGGAGAAGGGAATGGCAACCCTCTCCAGTATTCTTGTCTGGAGGATACCAAGGACAGAGGAGTCTGGCTGGCTACAGTCCATGGGGCCGCAGAGTTGGACACTATTTGCATACACACAGATACATGAGTGCTTTGGTAGCACCACATCCATATGTTGTCAAGACTTTTTGAGAAGCCATAATCTTAACAGAATATGAAAAGGAAAAAAGATATGACACTGAAAGATGAACTTCCCAGGTCAGTTCAGTTCAGTTGATCAGTTGTGCTCAACTCTTTGAGACCCCATGGACTGCAGCATGCCAGGATTCCCTGTCCATCACCAACTCCTGGAGCTTGCTCATACTCATGTCCATCGAGTTGGTGATGCCATCCAACCGTCTCATCCTCTGTCCTCTTCTCTTCCTGCCTTCAATTTTCCCAGCATCAGGGTCTTTTTCAGTGAACCAGTTCTTCACATCAGGTGGCCAAGTATTGCAGTTTCAGCTTCAGCATCAGTCCTTCCAATGAATATTCAGGACTGATTTCCTTTAGGATTGACTGGTTTAATCTCCTTGTGGTCCAAGGGATTCTCAAAAGTCTTCTCCAACACCACAGTTCAAAAGCATCAGTTCTTTGGTGCTCAGCTTTCTTTATGGTCCATATCTCACATCCATGCATGACTACTGGAAAAACCATAGTTTAGACTAGATGGACCTTTGTTGGCAAAGTAATGTCCCTGCTTTTTAACATGCTGTCTAGGTTGGTCGTAGCTTTTCTTATAAGGAGTGTCTTTTAATTTCATGGCTTATCACCATCTGCAGTGATTTTGGAGCTCAAGAAAATAAAGTTTCTCACTGTTTCCATTGTTTCCCCATCTATTTGCCATGAAGTGATGCTAATGGAGGTGACAGAATTCCAGTTGAGCTGTTTCAAACCTGAAAGATGATGCTGTGAAAGTCCTGCACTCAATATGCCAGCAAATTTGAAAAACTCAGCAGTGGCCACAGGACTGGAAAAGGTCAGTTTTCATTGAAATCCCAAAGAAAGGCAATGCCAAAGAGTGCTCAAATTACTGCACAATTGCACTCATCTCACACGCTAGTAAAGTAATGCTCAAAATTCTCCAAGCCAGGCTTCAGCAATACATGAACCATGAACTTCCAGATGTTCAAGCTGGTTTTAGAAAAGGCAGAGGAATCAGAGATCAAATTGCCAACATCTGCTGGATCATGGAAAAAGCAAGAGAGTTCCAGAAAAACATCTATTTCTGCTTTATTGACTATGCCAAAGCCTTTGACTGTGTGGATCACAATAAACTGTGGAAAATTCTTCAAGAGATGGGAATACCAGACCACCTGACCTGCCTCTTGAGAAACCTATATGCGGTCAGGAAGCAACAGTTAGAACTGGACATGGAACAACAGACTGGTTCCAAATAGGAAAAGGAGTACGTCAAGGCTGTATATTGTCACCCTGCTTATTTAACTTATATGCAGAGTACATCATGAGAAATGCTGGGCTGGAAGAAGCACAAGCTTGAATCAAGATTGCCAGGAGAAATATCAATAACCTCAGATATGCAGATGACACCACCCTTATGGCAGAAAGTGAAGAGGAACTCAAAAGCCTCTTGATGAAAGTGAAAGTGGAGA
>NW_011495071.1:17355876-17371382 GCF_000754665.1 Bison bison bison
AGAAAACGAAGATCATGGCATCTGGTCCCATCACTTCATGGGAAATAGATGGGGAAACAGTGGAAACAGTGTCAGATGTTATTTTTTTGGGCTCCAAAATCACTGAGGATGGTGACTGCAGCCATGAAATTAAAAGACACTTACCCCTTGGAAGGAAAGTTATGACCAACCTAGATAGCATATTCAAAAGCAGAGACATTGCTTTGCCAACAAAGGTCCGTCTAGTCCAGGCTATGGTTTTTCCAGTGGTCATGTATGGATGTGAGAGTTGGACTGTGAAGAAAGCTGAGTGCTGAAGAATTGACGCTTTTGAACTGTGGTGTTGGAGAAGACTCTTGAGAGTCCCTTGGACTGCAAGGAGATCCAACCAATCCATTGGACTGCAAGGAGATCCAACCAGTCCATTCTAAAGGAGATCAGTCCTGGGTGTTCTTTGGAAGGAATGATGCTAAAGCTGAAACTCCAGTACTTTGGCCACCTCA
The DNA here is from genome assembly GCF_000754665.1 of Bison bison bison. Classification (NCBI taxonomy): domain Eukaryota; kingdom Metazoa; phylum Chordata; class Mammalia; order Artiodactyla; family Bovidae; genus Bison; species Bison bison. The sequence continues at coordinate 17,356,359 of NW_011495071.1, forward strand.
TGTGAAGAGTTGACTCATTGGAAAAGACTCTGATGCTGGGAGGGATTGGGGGCAGGAGGAGAAGGGGACGACAGAGGATGGCTGGATGGCATCACCGACTCGATGGACATTGAGTCTCAGTGAACTCTGGGAGTTGGTGATGGACAGGGAGGCCTGGAATGCTGCAATTCATGGGGTCACAAAGAGTCGGACACAACTGAGCAACTGAACTGAACTGAACTTATGGGATCAGAGATGCCATGATCTTCATTTTCTGAATGTTGAGTTTTAGGCTAGCTTTTTCACTTTCTAATTTCACTTTCATCAAGAGGCTCCTAGTTTCTCTTTGCTTTCTGCCATTAGGGTGGTGTCATCTGCATATCTGATGACCAAGATCAGTAGGTGCCCAATATACTACTGGAGGAGAGTGGAGAAATAGCTCCAGAAGGAATGAAAAGGCAGAGCCAAAGTGGAAACAATGTCCAGTTGTGGATGTGTTTGGTGGTGAAAGTAAAGTCTGATGCTGTAAAGAACAATATTGCATAGGCACTTGGAATGTTAGGTCCATGAATCAAGGTAAATTGGAAGCGTTCAAACAGGAGATGGCAAGAGTGAGCATCGACATTTTAGGAATCAGTGAACTAAAATGGACTGGAAAGGGGGAATTTAATCCATATGATCATTATATCTACTACTGTGGGCAAGAATCCCTTAGAACAAATGGAGTAGCCCTCATAGTCAACAAAAGAGTCTGAAATGCAGTACTTGGATGCAATCTCAAAAATGACAGAATGATCTCTGTTCATTTCCAAGGCAAACCATTCAGTATCAGAGTAATCCAAGTCTATGTCCCAACCAGTAATGCTGAAGAAGCTGAAGTTGAACGGTTCTATCAAGATCTTCTAGAACTAACACCAAAAAAAGATGTCCTTTTCATTGTAGGGACTGGAATACAAAAGTAGGAAGTCAAAAGATACCTGGAGTAACAGGCAAATTTGGCCTTGGAGTACCAAATGAAGCAGGGCAAAGGTGAACAGAGTTTTGCCAAGAGAATGCACTGGTCATAGCAAACACCCTCTTCCAACAACACAAGAGAAGACTCTACACATGGACACCACCAGATGGTCAACACTGAAATCAGATTGATTATATTCTTTGCAGCCAAAGATGGAGAAGTTCTATACAGTCAGCAAAAACAAGACCAAGAGCTGACTATGGCTCAGGTCATGATCTCCTTATTGCAAAATTCAGACTTAAATTGAAGAAAGTAGGGAAAACCACTAGGCAATAAGCAAGGTAATGCTCAAATTTCTCCAAGCCAGGCTTCAACAGTATGTGAACTGAGAAATTCCAGATGTGCAACCTGGATTTACAAAAGGCAGAGGAACAGAGATCAAATTGCCAACATCTGTTGAATCAGAGAAAACAAGAGAATTCCAGAAAGACATCTACTTCTGCTTCATTGACTACGCTAAAGCCTTTGACCGGGTAGATCACAACAAACTGTGGAAAATTCTTAAAGAGATGGGGAAAATTCTTAAACAGCTGAGCGCCGAAGAACTGATGCTTTTGAACTGTGGTGTTGGAGAAGACCCTTGAGGGTCCCTTGGACTGCAAGGAGATCCAACCAGTCAATCCTAAAGGAAATCAGCCCTGAATATGCATTGGAATGACTGATTCTGAAGCTCCAATACTTTGGCCACCTGATGTTAAGAACTGACTCATCGGAAAAGACTGTGATGCTGGGAAAGATTGAAGGCAGGAGGAGAAGAGGACGACAGAGGATGAGATGGTTGGATGGCATCACCAAGTCCATGCACATGAGTTTGAGCAAGCTCCAGGAGATGGTGAAGGACAGGGAAGCCTGGCATGCTGCAGTCCATGGTCTCACAAAGAATCAGACACGACTGAGCGACTGAACAACAACAACATATCTTAACAGAATTTTGCCTGGGAAGCATGTAGTTGAAGCAAGGGGGTATAGCCAAATGGTTTTAATGGATGGAGTCATGGAGCTCTTTTAGTCAAATGTATTCACCTCCATTAGAAGGACAGACTAGCTTTGTAGTAGCCATCATGTCAGCTGGCTACTCTTTTGAGGCAAGAAGACCTTCACAAATTCCTTCTCTTTAACCACCCTCTTTCTAGAGGCCATGCTAGAAACTCCCTCTTATCTACATCTTCCTTCAGCCAGGCTAAAATGCCATACAAATAGGTGGCACCTCTACAATATATATTTGACTTTAGAGGACACATCCCAGTTGTGATGATTGGAATTTGGACATCACTCGCTCACAAGTAAATCTCAGGGGTCCTTCTGCACTGGTTCTGAACTCCTTCAGCTCTTATGGGGTGCCTGCCTGCTCTCAGACAGTGGTCCCTCACCTTGCCTGATACATACTGCCCATCCTTTCAGTTAGGCAGAGAGGCTAGGACTTGGATAGCTTTGCCTTCACAGTCTGAATTTACTGTTAAAGTTTTCTAGCAAAGGATGAATTTTCCTGCTGTTTTTCAATAAAGTTGAACACGACCATTAAAGGTAGGCACATGGCAGAGAGAAAGAAATAGGAAGGTGCCATAAATTGATGTGTTGAAGAAGAAATCTGTATTTATTTGTGTTCTTCAAAATGGCATCCAGCACAGATGGCAGTGAGCTGGGGACAGGCTTGGGAGCAGGGTAACTTTCTGCACCCACACAGCAGGAACAGCCCTAGGAGGTGGGAACGATTCAGGGAAAGCCCCAGGGGAGGGCAGCTTCCTCCTCAGCTGAGATGGGGCTCAGTTGCCACCCTTCCCACCTGGTGCTTCGTTCATTTCCCACAGCCCAGAGCAGAATTCAGCCTTCCACTGTTGAGAAACAGCAAAGTTATTCTATCCAAACTGTCAACAGACAGAGCTCATTTCCACCTCGCCTGCAACTGGGAAAACAAATTACGATAGAGAAAAGAAATGGATGTTTGCAGTGTGTTTTGCTGGGCTGTTCCTAATCTGTCCTGAGACCATCACACAGCCTTGCTTGTGGCACTGAACCAAGCCAATGGATGGAGGAGGCATGGCTTGGGTCACATTTCACAGGTCCCTAGGCAATCCCGTTGCCCACTTGTCACCAGGGCCAGGAATATATTGGCTGCCAGGCCATGCCTAGCACCCGAATGCTCCTGGAACAAATGTCAGTCTGATCCAGGACTGACGCCTCACTTATCCCCCACCCATTTATTAGGTGTCTACTATGTGGACCAGGTGCTGGGAACACAGAGATGATTAAGACACTGTGGTTCCTGACCTCAAGGAGCTCGTATTTTATCAGGGGGACAGATAGCACAATGATGACAAGCCAGAGAGATATGAACCCCTGAGGCTATGGCGCAGTAAGAAGGAAGTATTCATTCTTTCTGAAGTGGCTGAGTTCCCACCAGCTATTTCACACACTGCTTGACAGAGACAGGAAGCAGACCCTTTGGGGGAAGAAGAGAGAACCCAGGAGGGAGGAGGGTGTCAAATAATTGGCTTTCCCAAGTATTACCTTCCATCTCCTTGTAAGGAATGGTTCTGAGAGCCACACATGTCACAGATGGGACTAAGTCAGGAAGACTCTGGGGCTCTCATCAAACAAAACAAAAGAGGGCACGTCTGTGTGTGCACAGCACAAATTACTAGTTGTAGTGCAATGTGGATGAGAAATATCACATTTTCCATTTCTTGAACATCTAGGCTAGGGGTTTGCAAGCTGTAGTGTGGGTTAGAGTCACCAGGGGGCTTGTTAAAACAGACTGCTGGACAGCTGTCCCCCAAATTTCTGACTCAGTGGGTTTGGGATGGGGTCTGGGGAGAATCTGCATTTCTAACAAGTGCCCAAGGGCCAACCACTGACCTAGATAGTTCCTGTCACATAAGGATAAATGGAAGTTATGAATGGCATTAGGCACTGTGCTTAGTGCTTTAATACACCAGCTAATTTAACCCTCATAATAGCACTATATTGCAGAAATTATACTATATCATTCTGTTATACACGAGAAAATGGAGACTCATAGATCTCAATATTTGCCTAGGGTTACAGAACTAATAAGTGGCAGGGATGAGATTTAAACCTCAGCATTTTTGAGTGGAGAACCCATGTTTTTCTGTTAGTTTATTCTCCCTCTTAACTAGAGAAACATTTTTTCTTCCTTTTTTTAATATATAGAAACTAAAGAGACGTGACTATAAATAAGTGAATTCTAGAGTCATAATACCCTTATTCCATTTCAAATACATCCCCAAATATATTATTGTGATTGTACCACAAGAGACAGTGACAAGACCATTTATTTCTTGAAAATCATTGTGAAAATATTTGAGAGAGTGGGAGCTGGCAGTGCCCTGAGCCCAAGGAGCCTCCTAAGCCAGCAGCCATCAATCCTCTTTTAAAAGTAATGGAGCACATTTTGTTAAATAAAAGTATATTCAGAAGCACAATATATAAGCAGACAGAAACTTTCAGTCTTATGAAATAGATGGTGGTGCTGGCAGAAACGAGCACTTGAGCACTGTGGGCAGAAACTGAGATCTCTTCCCACAGAAGCATCAGCTCTGATGCAAACAAGAGAATCATCCACCTGCTTTGTAGTAGGATGCAAAAGTGGATCTGTGAGTTGCTCAGAAGCAGGAAGAAGGCAGAAGCAACCCCAGTGACCACCCTGGACACATGTCCCCTTCTCCTAGGAAGTGCTTTACCAATACTCTAGGGAGGTGGGGTTGGTTGGTTAGATGGGGTTGTGGAGAGGCCTGCCTCATAGGAATGATTTTAGCACTAGTTAGATCTGCTTCATATTTATGGTTGATAAACTGTTTAGTGAACTATTTAGTTCATTTCTTGTCAACTGATTCTTCTGTAGTCTCTGTGAGGTTGAGTAGGATACCACATCAGATATGTCTAAAGAACAGGGCTCACCACCAAGCAAGCCCAACTGAAAATTACCATTTCTAGGCGGGGAGAGATTCATGTAAGCAGCCACTCTTCATAGGGGTAGTCTCTGCACATTATTTGCTTCTGCTTGGATGAGTGGCTCAGTTCTTACCGTGTGTTCAGAGTTTCCTATGACTTACTACCCAGGTTCGATAAGAAGACCCTCTGCACATACGGACTTCCTTGGTGGCTCAGCAGTAAAGAATCCACCTGCCAGTGCAGGAGATTCAGGAGACTTGGGTTCAATCCCTAGGTGGGGAAGATCTTCTGGAAAAGGAAAGGGCAACCCACACCAGTATTCTTGCCTCAGAAATCCCATGAACAGAGAAGCCTGGTGGGTTACAGTCCATGGGGTCGCAAAGAGTTGGACATGACTGAGCAATCAAACACCACACTGTGCTTATAGGACTGATTCATAAACCACCTCCAGATATTAACTTTATTATTTAGATCAGAATCTCATCCACCATCACCTATTTCTACTTGAGACATCAAGAGATACCAAGAACCAACCAATACTCATGCCCTCCATCTTCCATATGGTAATAACTTGCAGTCAGGTGCAGCCATGTGGCTAACATTTAGCCAATGTGATACAAACTTTTGGATCACTTTTTTTTTTTTTTTTTTGCGGGTTAAGCTTTATCTGGGGCAAAATGAGGACTGCAGCCCATGGGGCAGCACCTCAGATGGCTCTGAGAAACTGCTCCAAAAAGGCAGTGGGGTAAGGTCAATATATATAAGATTTTGGTGAAGGGGAATTCAATGAAATCAAACACTTATTTTACAAGAGGTTTTCTGGTAGCCATGAAGATCTGATGTCATCATGAAGGGATTTAGTACGTTTCTAGATATTAGGAGATGCAAGGATTGAAAATGAAAGTGTTAGTTGCTCAGTTGTGTCCAACTCTTTGCTACCCCATGGACTGTAGCCTGTCAGGCTCCCCTGTAGGGATCATAAAATCTGTTTCTGAAAATATCCAACTATCTAAATACCTGTCCCACCAGATTCCCTGGAGCACAGAGTGCCTCTCTCCACCCTGAACTCCCTCAAGGGGTGTTGAAGATCAATAGCTGCAGCAGCACAAGGTTCAAACTCCACAGAGGCAGATGGCAAATGCCCTTGTTGTTCAGTCACTGGCAACGCTCTAAGTGCCAATTTGTAGTTGACAGGGCCCCCTTGTGATCATAAATTCTACCATACTTGGCGAGGCATTTCATAATCATTTTGTCCCGAGTTGCTAGGAAGGCTCATTCCCAGTTCTGAAGAAGGGTTCTGCTGATAGGCCATTCAATGTGCTATTCATGGACTAGGTCTTCATAGTCAAAGATCTCTGGATACCTGTCTTCAAGTTATGGTCCAGGAAAATATTCACTCTCATTGCTGCTGCTAAGTCACTTCAGTCGTGTCCGACTCTGTGCGACCCCATAGATGGCAGCCCACCAGCCTCCCCCATCCCTGGGATTCTCCAGGTAATAACACTGGAGTGGGTTGCCATTTCCTTCTCCAATGCATGAAAGTGAAAAGTGAAAGTGAAGTCGCTCAGTCATGTCCGACCCTCAGCGACCCCATGGACTGCAGCCCACCAGGCTCCTCCGTCCACTCTCATTGCATCTTCCCATATCTGGAGTCACACTATTACAATCATTGATCACGTATCAAGCTATACATTTGATTAACAGCTCAAGTCTAGTTATCAGTTTCCATTGGAGGCTCAGTCATACACTTGGTAATAAAAGAGACAATAATTTTGTAAAACAGGTAAACTACAAACAATATAGCTAATAACATTAGTGGAATTATAAGTCCATATTTCAGCTGTGAGCCTCCCACACCAAACCAGTTTTTTAAAAAGACCATAAAGACTAGGGAATGGGTCACTTAAGGCAGAAATCTGATTTCTCATATGGTTCACCATGTGTGTTACATTAAAGGATTCATCAGGTATGAAAACACAGCATTCAGTTTGAATTATGGAACAGGTGCCTCCCTGAGATGCTACAAGGATGCCAAGGGCCAGGCAGTTTGTAGCACTGCTTTTCTCATCGTAGAGATCTCAGAGTTCAGTAAACTAATAGCTTAGTTACTATCATTTGAAACTTATTGAGTGAAAGTTGTTAAGGCTTCACTACGGCCAATTCATCCTCCAATCCCAATGAAGACAAAAAATAGCTGCTAAATGGTCATACCAGTAGAATACAGATGTCTTGACTCATTGAGCTCACATTAATGTTAGATTGGCTCGAGTTACCTCTAATTGGCTACGTATATGACCGTGAGTTCACGGGAATCCCAGGCTACACCTTTCTATCAAGAATAGATAGAACAGGACTGAATTCTCTTCTTCTTTTTTTTTTAAATTTTATTTTTAAACTTTACATAATTGTATTAGTTTTCTCTTCTAAAATAAACTTCCTAGAAGGTATCTAATCAGAGCCCTGGAGGGGAGAAATTCAACAAGGTAACCCAGGAGTACTAGACACAGGTAATTGGCCACAAACCCAACTGGATCATCTTTTTAAAGAAGCTGTTTGCCCTCTGTTTTCATCCCCTCTTCATTTCCTGCTGTTTGGGAAGAAGTAACTAGAGCACCTGTCTTGGACCCAGATGTGGGAGCCATGTGCAGAGCTTGGTGGAAACAAACCACCAACGTTGTGTTACTCCTGTTATGTGTGAGGGAAGGAAACTTCTATCTGCTTTAAATCTCCATATCTTTGCTTTCTTTATTACAACGGCTTAGGTTTTATCTTATGTGTGGACCCAAGATGACCAAGTTCTCCACTGTTCCCATTACATAAGATGTGGGGGCCTGCGCCCCTCCTCTTGAATGCAGGGATATTTGTGATGTCTTTGGCCAATTTCAGAGCCCATGCCTTAAGAAACAGGCAGCTTCTACTTTCTGTCTTTTGGAACACTCTTTTGGAAACCCTGAACTAATCATATAAGAGGTTTGACTCCCTGAGACCACCACTCTGGAGGCCATATGCAGGCACTGTAGTTGACAGTCTCAGGCTTCCAAAAAACCCTCCAAGGTCCCAGACATATGCAGGGTACCATCTTGGACTCTTTAGACCAGCCTATTTGTTGAATGAAAATCATGAATAACCTGATCAAGAGTACTCTGAGCAGAAGAAATTAGCCAGGTTGTCATGAGGAAGACAATGTGTGGAACTGCTATACTGACCTTGTGGCTATGAAGAGAGCCATTGGTGACACTTTAAAAATGGAATTATTTATAATAACCAAGATATGGACACAATCTAAGTGTCCATCAACAGATGAATGGACATGGTGTGGTTGTTGTTCAGTTGCCCAGTTGTGTCCGACTCTTTGTGACCCCATGGACGGCAGCACACCTGACCTCTCTGTCCCTCACCATCTCCCAAAGTTTGCCCAAGTTCATGTCCATTGCACTGGTGATGCCATCCAGCCATCTCATCCTGACATCCTCTTCTCCTTCTGCCCTCAATCTTTCCCAGCATCAGTGACTTTTCCAAAGAGTCAGGTGTTTGTATCAGAGAGCAAAATACTGGAGTTTCAGCTTCAGCATCAGTACTTCCCATGAGTATTCAGGGTTGATTTTCCTTCAGATTGACTGGTTTGATCTCCTTGCAGTCCAAGGGACTCTCAGGAGTCTTCTCCAGAACCACAGTTTGAAGGTATCAATTCTTCGGTGTTCCGGCTTCTTTATGGTCCAGGTCTCAAAACCATGTGACCACTGGGAAGACCATAGCCTTGACTATACGGGCCTTTGTGAGCAGAGTAATGTCTTTGCTTTTCAAGACACTGTCTAGGTTTGTCATAGCTTTCCTGCCAAGAGGCAAATGTCGTCTGATTTCATGGTTGCAGTCACCATCCGCAGTGAGTTTAGAGCCCAAGAAGAGGAAATCTGTCACTACTTCCACATTTCCCCCCTCTATTTGCCATGAAATAATGGGGCTAGATGTCATAATCTTAGTTTTCTTTTTTAATATTTAGTTTTAAGCTGGCTCTTTCACTCTCCTCCTTCAGCCTCAAGAGGCTCCTTTAGTTTCTCTTCACTTTCTGCCATTAGAGTGGGTTCATCTGTGTATCTGAGGTTGTTGATGTTTCTCCCACCTATCTTGATTCCAGCATGTAACTTATCCAGCCCAGCATTTCTCATGATGTGCTCAGCGTATAGATTAAACAGAGTGATAGCAGACAGCCCTGCTGTACTCCTTTCTCAATCTTGCACCAATCAGTTGTTCACACCGGGTTCTAACTGTTGCTTCTTGACCCACATACAGTTTTCTCAGGAGACAGGTAAGATGGTCTGGTATTCCTATCTCTTTAAGAGCTTGCCACAATTTATTATGATCCCTACAGTCAAAGATTTTGGCCTAGTAGATGAAACAGAGGTAGATGTTTTTCTGGAATTCCCTAGCTTTCTCTATGATCCAGCGAATCTTGGCAATTTGATTGCTGGTTCCTCTTCCTTTTCTAAACCCAGCTTAGACATATGGAAGTTCTTGGTTTGCATCATGCTTAAGCCTAGTATGCAAGATTTTAAGCATGACCTTACTAGCATGGGAGATGAGTGTGATTGTCCGATGCTAGCACATTCTTTAGTACTATCCTTCTTGGGAATTAGGGTGAAGATTGACCTTTTCCAGTCCTGTGGCCACTGCTGGGTCTTCCAGATTTGCTGACATATTGAATGCAGCACCTTGATGGCATCATCCTTTAGGGTTTTGAATAGTTCTACTAGAATTTTGTCGCATCCACTGGCTTTATTAACAGCTGTGCTTTCTAAGGCCCATTTGACTTCGCTTTCCAGAATATCTGGCTCTGGGTGGCTGACCACACCATCGTAGTAATCTGGTTCATTTAGATCTTTTTTGCATAGTTCTTCCATGTATACTTTCCATCTCTTCTTGATCTCTTCAGCATCTACTTGGTCCCTACTGTTTTTGTCTTTATTGTGCCCATTTTAGGCAAAATGTTCCCTTGATATCTCCAATTTTCCAGAAAAGATCTCTAGTCCTTCCCCTTCTGTTGTTTTCTTCTAGTTTTATACACTGTTCTTTGAGGAAGAACTTCTTATCTCTCCATGCTGTTCTTTGGAAATCTGCATTTAGTTGGATATATTTTTCCCTTTCTCCCTTGCTTTTTGCTTCTCTTCTTTCTTTAGCTATTTGTAAGGCCTCCTCAGATAACCACTTTGCCTTCTTGCTTTTCTTTTTCTTTGGGATGGTTTTGTTCGCTGCCTCCTGTACACATCATGGGCCTCCATCCATAGTTCTTCAGGCATACTATTTACAAGTTCTAATCCCTTGAATCTATTCATTACCTCCACTGCATGTTCATAGGGGGCTTGATTTAAGTCGTACCTGGCTGGCACAGTGGTTTTCCCTGCTTTCTTTAGTTTAAACCTGAATTTTGCTGTGAGAAGCTGATGATCTGAGCCATAGTCAGGTTCATGCCTTTTTTTTTTTTGCTGACTGTATACAGTTTCTTCTTCTTCAACTACAAAGAATGTAATCAATTTGATTTCAGTATTGGCCGTTTGGTGAAGTCCATGTGTAAAGTCATCTCTTGTGTTGTTGAAAAAGGGTATTTGCTATGACCAGTGTATTCTCTTGGCAGCCTTTGCCCTGCTTCATTTTGTTCTCCAAGGCCAAACTTGCCTGTTTCTCCAGGTATTTCTTGATTTCCTACTTTTGCATTCCAATCCCCAATGATGAATAGAACATTTCTTTTTTTTTTCCGGTGTCAGTTCTAGGAGGTTTTCTAGGTCTTCAGAGAACTGATCAGCTTCTTCAGCACTGGTGGTAGGGGCATAGACTTGGATTACTGTGATGTTGAATGGCTTGCCTTGGAAATGAACCGAGATCATTTTGTCATTTTTGAGGTTGCACCCAAGTACTGCATTTCTGACTCTTGTTGATTTTGAGGGCTACTCCATTTCTTCTATGGGATTCTTGCCCACAGTAGTAGATATAATGGTCATTTGAATTAAATTCACCCATTCCAGTTCATTTTAGTTCACTGGTTCCTAAGATGTCGATGTTTATTCTCACCATCTCCTGCTTGACCACATCCACCACATTCATGTTAGGTCCCTGAATCAAGGTAAATTGGATGTGGTAAGTGTATATATATATGTATATACTATATATATAGTATGCTATATATATAGTATAGTATAGTATATAGTATATATATAGTATAGTATAGTATATAGTATATATATAGTATAGTATAGTATATAGTATATATATAGTATAGTATATAGTATATATATAGTATAGTATAGTATATAGTATATATATAGTATAGTATAGTATATAGTATATATATAGTATAGTATATAGTATATATATAGTATAGTATATAGTATATATATAGTATAGTATAGTATATAGTATATATATAGTATAGTATACAGTATATATATAGTATAGTATAGTATACAGTATATATATAGTGTAGTATAGTATACAGTATATATATAGTGTAGTATAGTATACAGTATATATATAGTATAGTATAGTATACAGTATATATATAGTGTAGTATAGTATACAGTATATATATAGTATAGTATAGTATACAGTATATATATAGTATAGTATATAGTATATATATAGTATAGTATATAGTATATATATAGTATAGTATATAGTATATATATAGTATAGTATAGTATATAGTATATATATAGTATAGTATAGTATATAGTATATATATAGTATAGTATAGTATATAGTATATATATAGTATAGTATATAGTATATATATAGTATAGTATAGTATATAGTATATATATAGTATAGTATACAGTATATATATAGTGTAGTATAGTATACAGTATATATATAGTATAGTATAGTATACAGTATATATATAGTGTAGTATAGTATACAGTATATATATAGTATAGTATAGTATATAGTATATATATAGTATAGTATATAGTATATATATAGTATAGTATACAGTATATATATAGTGTAGTATAGTATACAGTATATATATAGTGTAGTATAGTATACAGTATATATATAGTATAGTATAGTATACAGTATATATATAGTGTAGTATAGTATATAGTATATATATAGTATAGTATAGTATATAGTATATATATAGTATAGTATATAGTATATATATAGTATAGTATAGTATATAGTATATATATAGTATAGTATATAGTGTATATATATAGTATAGTATAGTATATAGTATATATATAGTATAGTATATAGTATATATATAGTATAGTATAGTATACAGTATATATATAGTGTAGTATAGTATACAGTATATATATAGTATAGTATAGTATACAGTATATATATAGTGTAGTATAGTATACAGTATATATATATATAGTATAGTATATAGTATATATATAGTATAGTATATAGTATATATATAGTATAGTATAGTATATAGTATATATATAGTATAGTATATAGTATATATATAGTATAGTATAGTATACAGTATATATATAGTGTAGTATAGTATACAGTATATATATAGTGTAGTATAGTATACAGTATATATATACTGTAGTATAGTATACAGTATATATATAGTATAGTATAGTATACAGTATATATATAGTGTAGTATGCTATATATATGTAGCATATATATATACTACACATATACCACTATATTTGAAAGAATCTGCCTGCAATGTGAGAGACCCTGGGTTGGGAAGATCCCCTGGAGAAGAGAATGGCTACCCACTCCAGTATTCTTGCCTCTAGGATTCCATGGACAGAGGAGCCTTGGTGGGCTACAGTCTATAGATTCATATTGTTTAAGCCACTTCAAGTTTTGTTACTTATTGGTGATGGAATTCTAAAAAACATATCCCCCCACATCCTAACTCTGAGAAGGAGTTTGTTATAGGGACAAGAGGATTTGGCTAGGCTTGAAACTATACTCTGACTTCTTTAATAAAATTACCAGTTGGGAATGATGCAAGGGTTCAACCAGCATGACTGATTTATCCTGAGGTAGTCTTCTGAGGTTCTCTTAGAACTTAATGTACAACCTCCAGTTATTCCAGCCTGGTGATTGGCAGAGAAGACGGAATTCCATGGCACACCATCTCACCTGCTTCCCCTTCCTCTCCCTTCATCTCACCTGGGGCCAGAGAGTGAAGGAGAAGCTGGACTCTACCCCCATGACTCCTGGATGGGTAATGAAGGGAGTTCTTCCAGCATCTTCCTCAGTGTAAGGTTGGTCTGGCTAGGGATTGGGGCTCTAAGGGGAGAGGATTGGAGTTGACATTTCTTCCCTCAAGACAACATGGAAGACAAAGCTAAAACTCAAGGAAGAGCACAGAACCAAAACGTCAAGAAGATTAGCTTTAAGCCAAACTTTGGAATTTGTCATATTGAGAAGGGCCAGAGGCCATCTAGGAGAGAGGACTTGGGACTGGAAAGTGCAATGAGGGAAAGGCAAGCCAACACAGGTGAATCAGACACGTGTTTGTGTGCTTGTGGGCACACACATGGCCAGCAGAATAGCAAGGACAGCTGCTTGTGTTTGCTGACATCTGGGGCATGGGTGCACTGGGAGGCTCTCCTAAAAGTATCTGAGGTAACACCCGCTCCTAGGAAGTCTATTTATGCTCCAAAATCCAATCTAAACTCAACCTGATTGTGAAATCCTTGCAGATCCATCCAATGGGTCTGCGCTCTTCCAGGGTGTGGCTTATAACCTAATGATAACATTTACTTCAATTTCCATTGTATTATAGCCAGTCAATTATTTGGCCATTTCCTCAACTGGATGGAAGGACTTCTGAAGGCAGGGATTATTCCTTAATTCTTCCCTCATAGCCTATGTCACAGTGGTTTGTACTTAGAAAGTGATTAATAAATTTCTTTTAATTACTATTGTCAACCTTTTGGCTTGTTTTTTTTTTTTTTTTTGTATTGACATATATAAACAGATTAGCAATGTTTTTTCAGTAGTACATTTTTTCTAAATGACAGAATAAACAGAGAAATTCATCACAAAGGCACCAAGATAAATCTTAAGCAGAAGAGTTAAACATATTTAAGAAAAAAGAGGATAGGAAACAAGACAGGGATTCGGAGGCTGAAAATTTCTCTGTCTTAGAAAACAGCTTCAGGCAAATGAATGCCCTCAGAAAACTTTATGGGCCTTTTTGCACAAAGTGGTTTCTGATCATTTCCCTACAGTGTCTTATTTGGACACAGAGTTTCATTTATTAATCAAACATAATTGGGCTTCATTTCAGAAGGATGAACAAAGCCTGTTTTGTGGTCCTATTCAAAAGCTGGGTTTAGTCTGGGTCACAGTGTTTGTCAGCGTCTGTTTCCAGGCGCTGAGGGGTTGGATGCTGCAGCAGGACAATTGGGGCTCCGTTGGTCAATTTCCTACTCCCCAGAGCCCTTGAAAGGGCCTCTCCTCGGCTTTGGAGCTGTGTTCACTGACTCTGAATATAAGGCCTGCACCTCCACACCCACTCAGCACGCAGGGTCCAGCTGGCCCCTTATCAACTATGTCATTTCCCACAGCACTGGCCCTTCTTCTACTGAGCTGGCCTTAAACCCCAGCTCAGATACCCAGGGACCAGAGCTGGTGCTTTTTTTGTTTTCTCAAAACCTTCAGTGCTTATGAGTTGCTTCTGAAAATACTGAAGAGACCCTGAAAAATAGCCCATGCAAATATAGTTTGGAACAAAAGAGAAAGGAGACAATATTAGAAAAGAGAACATGTTATATCTTCTAATTATTGGGGACAGGCACTGTGCTATGAACTTTACATATATTATCTGTAATCCTAAGAGCAACCTGAGAGGCAAGTAACCTGACACCTACTTACAGGGAAAATGACGTCAGAAGTTAAGTTAGTGGGACAAACACAGAGCTAAATTAGTGGTGAAAGCTGATGAGAGTTCAGGTCTGATCTTACATGTGAAATACAAAAAGATCAAACTACTTACATGGGAATCAGATCAGATCCGATCAGATCAGTAGCTCAGTCATGTCCGACTCTTTGCGACCCCATGAATCGCAGCACGCCAGGCCTCCCTGTCCATCACCAACTCCCGGAGTTCACTCAGACTCACGTCCATCGAGTCA
>NW_011495071.1:17371679-17378646 GCF_000754665.1 Bison bison bison
GGCTGATCTCCTTCAGAATGGACTGGTTGGATCTCCTTGCAGTCCAAGGGACTCTCAAGAGTCTTCTCCAACACCACAGTTCAAAAGCATCAATTCTTCAGCACTCAGCCTTCTACAAGCTAATTGACTAAAAGACTCGGTATGTGTGTGTGTGTGTGTGTTAGTCACTCAGTCATGGCTGACTCTTTGCGACCCCATGGACTGTAGCTCACCAGGCTCCTCTGTCCATGGAATCTCCAGGAAAGAATACTGGAGTGGGTTGCCATTCCCTTCTGCAGGGGATCTTTCCAACCCAGGGATTGAACCCAGGTCTCCCGCATTGCAGGCACCGTCTTTATCATCTGAGCCACCTGGGAAGCCCACAAGCCTCAATATTTTGGTGATATTTTGTAACACAAGTATGAAATATCCCAAGTGAAATAATGAGGTAGGAAACTCTATTAAATCAGTAACAGAGAAGGAAATTTCAAAAAAATTTCACAATACCCCCCAAAAGCATGGCAACCAGACTTAATGAATTCCTTTAAACTCCTAAAGAACAGATGATTTACAAGCTGTGCTAACTGTATCAAAACACTGATGAGTCTGGACTTGACCTAATATTCTACTTGACTAATTTGATCTTAAGGTTACTCTAGGGATACAGGCAAAAAAATCAATAGAAAAAAATCTATTAACATTAGATAATACAACTCATCTCAATATATATCCAAAGAGAGATTGACAAAATCTTTATTTTCAGTAAAATAAAATCACTACCTTAACTTGATAAGCATACCTATTTAAAATCATGAACCAGTAATGGAATGATACTAAAAGCTTTTCTTTCAAAGATAGGCCCAAATCAAGAACACTACTACCATCAAAAGTAATTAGACCAATTGCAAAAATTATAAAGAACAATAACTGCTAGAAAAGAAGAGAAAAATATTTATAAAGACTTTGCTGTAGACTTGGAACTAAATCAAGTTTAGAAAGGGGACAGATTTGGTTTTCAAATAAAAAATCAGTAGCATTATTATATGCAATATATTACTATATACTCTGTACACTGCATTATTATACACAAGCAGTAAACAGCTAGAAATCATATATGTACAATGATGTAGAACATAAGATACTAAGAATGCACGCAATGACTTAAGTACAAAGACAACGCAATTTAAATCAAAATCACTACTTTTCTCAGACTTTGGCAAAATGATTTCACCACTTTTTAGGCAAATAAAATGGAAAGAACATGAGAGGATATTTTGAGAAAGAAGACCTCTGATTGGAGATGACTAGCACTATAAATTCTATATATATTACAAAGGAAAAAAAAAAACTATGTATCTCTGACAATTTGGTATATGATGAATTAAGGCAGAAGTTATTGAAATACCATTTATATCTAAACATGTACCAAATATGCTCAAATGAGTAAGAGTCAATATCTATTTTTTAATCCGTAGAACAACCAAATGAAAGAAGACCCAAGGTTGCAACAGCTCTTGGGAACTATAAAAAATGAACTATGAAGGCCTTTCAAAGGCTTGAAGCAACAGGAGGAATAGCAGTGGAAGAGATCAAAAGATTCAACTGATTAATGTTTAACATATCTTAATCATAAAGATACAAGATATGAAAGAAAAAGAGTATATTGAGAAAATATTTGCTTCAAAATAGTACAATCAAAAACATATAAGGAACTTGCTAAAATCAACGTGAGCATGTTTATTTTCAGAAAAGTCATAGGTAGGAGGATAGTCAATGCAGCATTATTTCTAAGAGTATAAAGCAAAAAGTTGTTTGAAGTAATGGAAGACTTGAGTAAATTAGAATCAATCAACTTAAAAATTTTTCACTTAAAACCGTAACTATAAAAGATATGTCTTGCATGGTGGAAAAATACTTATGGTCTGGTGTTAAGTGAAGAGAGGAAATAGAAAATGGTGTGTGCAACATGACTGCAACTGCATAAAAACAAGGATGAGTGTGCTCCAGACCTGGAAAGGAGCTCATAAAAATGAGCACAGCTGTTACAGGACTGGTTTGGGGGTGAGTTTTGAGTTGTAAACTCAAATGACAACAGGGATAAGGCAGATGGGGATAATAGACAAAATACTAAGTGATGGGGACTACGGTGAACTGAAGAGAGGCTCAGTCAAAGGCATTCAGGGAAAAAAAAAAGCAACCAAAACTGAAACACAAAACATGTAGACACTTAGATTTTAAGGAACCTTTTTGATTGCAGCAAAGGGTGCGGGGCCCAGGGCCACAGCTCTTCCAGCCAGACTCCATGGAGACCTCTCCCTCAGAGGTGCTCATGGAGGAGTTTGAAAGCCCTGGGCAACAGGAAGCTTCAGAAGGATATTGAGTGGGAAAGTGACTCAGACAGATTAGGAGGGTCACACTATGCATATTTAAGAGACCATTATTGTCTGTGAGCCTTTAGCTCGGGACGACTGTACAAAATTTCTGTTGATGTTCTTGTGATCATGATTTTTACAGAAAAGAAATTCAGATCCAAACAGAAGCACTTAAAGGAAGTCATGATCTTTGTTAACACAGAGTTCCTTGAGTTGGTTATAGATTGTGGCTCTGGCTCTGTATCTTTGAATTCCTTCTGAATAGAGCTGTTTGGGAAAATGCCAAGGTGCTATCTAGTGGTGAGTTACATAGGTACGCCTCCATCCATCACATATTTATCGAGCTCCCACTGTATGCCAAGCCCCAGAGGGAGAGAGAGGAAGAAAGAAATCAGACCCAGACTCTGTTTTCCACAAGTGTACAGACTGGTCCAAGATTCAGACACACATCATAATTCCATTTGCATCAATCAGCACATATGCAAACAACTGTGAGAATAGGGCTGATTGCTGAGAATGCAGGAAGAGTAGCACTCAAAAGGCAAAATTTGAACCGAATCTTTAAACAAGAGTACAGACCTACCTGGCAGAGAGGAGAGAAAGGAGAAAAAGCCAGGCAGAGGTCACAGAAGCGAGTCTTGACAAAGAGAAAGGAACCTTGCCAGAAGTGACTGGACTATAAGTGTGCCCTGGGGGGATGTCTAAGAGGTAGATAGGATACAGAACACTGAGGATTTGCCTAGATTTTATCCTCTAAAGTGTTAGTCGCTCAGTTGTGTCTGACTCTCTGTGACCCCACGAACTGTAGCCCGCCAGGCTCCTTTGGGAAATCCATGGGATTCCCTAGGCAAGAATACTGGAGCAGGTTGCCATTTCCCTCCCCAGGGATCTTCCTGATCCAGGGATTGAACCTGGGTCTCCTGCATTGCAGGCAGATTCTAGGCTTTTCAAACTTGTTTCTAATTCACAAGACTCTTTGTTGAAAGTCCTACTTGGAAGCAAAGTCCACCTTGCAGAACAGATGAAAGAACTCTGATAGAGCAGAAGGCTTGGGACTGAGAACCCACCCCTGCCCCTCAGACCCCCAAGCCTTAACTTGATGCCCTACAAAGCAATTATAAAATCACAGCTGTAGACCATAGGAGTCACACAAGAATTTCAGACAGGGAATGACTCAATCAGATTGGGCAGGGTTGAGGTATGAGAAATTTAAAAGACTGCTATGGAGAAGGCAATGGCACCCTACTCCAGTACTCTTGCCTGGAAAATCCCATGAATGGAGGAGCCTGGTAGGCTGCAGTCCATGGGGTCGCGAAGAGTCGAACACGACTGAGCGACTTCACTTTCTCTTTTCACTTTCATGCATTGGAGAAGGAAATGGCAACCCACTCCGTGTTCTTGCCTGGAGAATCCCAGGGATGGGGCAGCCTGGTGAGCTGCCGTCTATGGGGTCGCACAGAGTCGGACACGACTGAAGTGACTTAGCAGCAGTAGCAGCTTAGCATCATACTGAAGATAAGCCCTTGGCAGTAACAACCTTGGATTTCTTATTTCATTGTCTTTGTACCTGAGCTGCTAAGCATTATGGATTTGGGGCTTCCTTGCTATCCTGCTGGAATGACTGCTCCAATTTTTGAAAAGTGGAGAGGAAAAGTCCTCTATATTAATGCCTCCTTGATGCCAGGGACTCAAAAGTAATGTGTTGCTGGACATTGCACATTCTGGCCAATCTTTTCTTTTTTATAAAAATCTCTGGGCTGAGGTAGTGAATTTCATATTCATTCATAGAATCTGGGCAACAAGGGATCCGAACGTCACCTTCTTCCCCAGCCCTCTCTGAGGTGTGAATCTCCTCTTTGAGCCAGCGGGCACTCTAAAATGACCTGGGTTTATGTTGGCTGGGAGCAGGCTTAGGAGTTTACAAATTTGTTTTCTTTAAAAGCTCAAATTCTCCATCTGCTGCCTCCATTCTGGGTGACTGTGAGTGACTGGGTGTCTGGCACAGTGCTTTTTGGACTGGACATCTTGATGTATGGTCATCCTCTCTTAAGGACATTTACATCACATGTTTCTCTTTCAGAGGATAAAATATGACGATGCCTTTCAATAAAGCAGGTGCCGCTGCTTCTTGCCAAATCCTGCCTTGGGTATTAAAAGCAGCCCAACTAACGGCAAGACCCGGCAAGTGCCAGCAGCTATGTGCCTGTGTGTGGGGGTGATAGAGCCAAAGCAAATATCTTGCTGGAGAGGTGATTAGGTGATATTAAATGTCAAGCTCTCAATGAATTACTCTCAGAGGTTTCATAAAAGAGAAGCATGGTCTTGTTTCTATTGCTGCTGTGTCAAACAAAAACATTTTTTGGTCTTCTTCTCTTGCAGAGAAATATAACCACTGGCTTCTGATTTTAGATGCATTCTAAGGAGTTAGAGGAGAGAACGACCTCCTGATCAGGAGTTCTTGGGCCCTGGTGGAGTGAATGAGGAGAGTTTCCGGGCCTTGAGAGCTGCCTTTAGTTTGTCTCCTGTAGTCTGGCATTTATCTTTTTGCTGTGCTGAAGGGTAGATCGAGGCTAATTAGAGACACTTAGCATGAACACAGCGGAGAGTGATGGCACCGCAGCGTCCAGATGAGTCAGTAGAGAGCAGTGCCAACACCTCTGTTTGACTCTGCCCGGTGTAATCAGTGATATGGCGGAACCCACAGTGAGATGGCCTTGAAACCTGCATTAAAGGAAAGATTACCCTCTGAGAGCTGAATGAGTCAAATAATCGATGATATTAGCCACCTGCAGAAATCGTGGCGAAAGATGGATGCTTCCCTAAGGGTTAAGCAGGAAGAACAGAATCCCGCATGATTGAAAGCGAAAGAAACTGAAGGCTAATCAGTGAGTTTGGCTCAAAAGGGAGAACAGATTAGCTGAGGGCCATGGGGGAAGTTGTGGGGGCGGGGGCTGCTGCATCAACTTGACAAACAGTCCTGGAGACGGACCTCAGTACAGTGTGCTCCAGCCTGGGCAAGCATGCACCCGGCTCTGGGGGCGTGAGAATCCTCACCACTAGACGATGTCATCCCCCTCCTTTCCCACCCTTCTTCCTTATTTTCATTCACCACAGAGGCTTTGAGCACAGCTCTGGCCCACATACTGTCCTAGGCATGAGAGGGGTGCGAGGAATAGGACAGAAAAGTCCTTGTGTTCATGGAAGCTGCACAAAACAATAAACCAAGGTACAAGATCATTTCAGAGAGTAATATGTACTCAGAAGAAAATCTAAAGGGTGCCTGGGGAAAGGGAGAGAAGGACTTTCTGCAGAAAGGATGCGAGGCAAATAGCTTCCCCAGCCTCACCCTGTCTGAATGACGGAGGCTTGGAGACTCCCTCCCTCCCTTTGCTGGGATGCACGCTGATGACAGAGGCTGCTGTGCAGGTCCTCACATCCTGAGAAAAGGATGCTCTGAAGAGCAGATGGGAGTGCTGGCTTGCTGGCTAGAGAATTCCCTCACTGGGAATGGAAAATCTACATCTGGTGCAGGCATGAGGCTTCGAGGAGGCTGGGCTGCCTTACACACAGCAGACACTCAATGTCATTTATGATCATTCCCATTGCATGATGTTCTGAGAGCCCTCCGATGCCCCAATGGGTGTCTGTTTTTTTTAATTTCATAAAACATTTTATTTTATTAATAAGTTAAACTATATATGATTTTATTTTATCTTATATATATTTAAGTGTTTATATTGATTTATATAAATGATGTTTGTTTATTGGTTAAATAGTACTTAATTTGTTAATTTAAAACATGTATAGTTTTCAATGAGATAAATTAGAAAATTCTGATAGAAATATTTCCACCAATGCATGTCTCTTCATTGATTGACATTTGTAAACGGATAATATCTTTGCCTCACGCTTGATTCCTGCACTGTTCAATTAGAGCTCTCAATTTAGGATTATTCCATATTAGAATCTAATCTTGTGAGAAAATCACATTTAAGGGAAATTCATTCCATTTAAGCTATCTTTTTGAACAAGTCAATCTGATGAAGAATTTATCCATTTTGTAGGTGAAGGAATAATCTTGTAGCTTAATTATAAGAAAATGAGCTAAACATATTAGAAAAAATACTTTCTCTATTATCTCATTATCTAAGTTCTCAGTGAATTTGTTGTTTCTCCTTTATTAGAATTCACTACGACAGATCAGATCAGTCACTCAGTCATGTCCGACTCTTTGCGACCCCATGAATCGCAGCACGCCAGGCCTCCCTGTCCATCACCAACTCCCGGAGTTCACTGAGACTCACGTCCATCAAGTCAGTGATGCCATCCAGCCATCTCATCCTCTGTCGTCCCCTTCTCCTCCTGCCCCCAATCCCTCCCAGCATCAGAGTCTTTTCCAATGAGTCAACTCTTCACATGAGGTGGCCAAAGTACTGGAGTTTCAGCTTTAGCATCATTCCTTCCAAAGAAATCCCAGGGCTGATCTCCTTCAGAATGGACTGGTTGGATCTCCTTGCAGTCCAAGGGAGTCTCAAGAGTCTTCTCCAATACCACAGTTCAAAAGCATCAGTTCTTCGGCGCTCAGCCTTCTTCACAGTCCAACTCTCACATCCATA
>NW_011495071.1:17378746-17402578 GCF_000754665.1 Bison bison bison
CATGGCTGCAGTCACCATCTGCCGTGATTTTGGAGCCCAGAAAAATAAAGTCTGACACTGTTTCCACTGTTTCCCCATCTATTTCCCATGAAGTGGTGGGACCAGATGCCATGATCTTCGTTTTCTGAAGTTGAGCTTTAAGCCAACTTTTTCACTCTCCACTTTCACTTTCATCAAGAGGCTTTTGAGTTCCTCTTCACTTTCTGCCATAAGGGTGGTGTCATCTGCATATCTGAGGTTATTGAGATTTCTCCTGGCAATCTTGATTCCAGCTCGTGTTTCCTCCAGTCCAGCGTTTCTCATGATGTACTCTGCATATAAGTTAAATAAACAGGGTGACAATATACAGCCTTGATGCACCCCTTTTCCTATTTGGAACCAGTCTGTTGTTCCATGTCCAGTTCTAACTGTTGCTTCCTGACCTGCATACAAATTTCTCAAGAGGCAGATAAGGTTGTCTGGTATTCCCATCCCTTGAAGAATTTTCCACAGTTTATTGTGATCCACACAGTCAAAGGCTTTGGCATAGTCAATAAAGCAGAAATAGATGTTTTTCTGGAACTCTCTTGCTTTTTCTATGATCCAGCGGATGTTGGCAATTTGATCTCTGGTTCCTCTGCCTTTTCTAAAACCAGCTTGAACATCAGGAAGTTCACGGTTCACATATTGCTGAAGCCTGGCTTGGAGAATTTTGAGCATTACTTTACTAGCATGTGAGATGAGTACACTTGTACGGTAGTTTGAGCATTCTTTGGCATTGCCTTTCTTTGGGATTGGAACGAAAACTGACCTTTTCCAGTCCTGTGGCCACTGCTGAGCTTTCCAAATTTGCTGGCATATTGAGTGCAGCACTTTCACAGCATCATCTTTCAGGATTTGGAATAGCTCAACTGGAATTCCATCACCTCCACTAGCTTTGTTCGTAGTGATGCTTTCTAAGGCCCACTTGACTTCACCTTCCAGGATGTCTGGCTCTAGGTCAGTGATCACACCATCGTGATTATCTACGTGATAGTCACCTACTAATGAAGCCATAACTTAATATTGGGTATATTAGATTTTGTCCTTATAATAATAATCATTTCTTAAATCCTTATGTGTTTTTTTTTTACTTATATTTACTTATATTTACTCAGTTGTAAATATATCATTTAAAATTCATAATAATAGTATGGAGTTGGTAGTTTTATGATCCCCATTTGATAGATGAGGAAATTGAGGCTTCAAAAAGTTGGGTAACTTTTCAGAGGTGCCAAAGCCAGATAGTAAGTGGCCACGAGGGATTCAAACACAGATTTGTTTCATCTCAGAGCCCACACTCTCAGCCACCATCCTGTAGAGTACCCTCTTTTAGAATCTGGGAACACTACAGATTTCCATGAATCCTTCATATAACTTTAAAGCAAATCACCAGAAATGAGAATAAAAAATCAGCCAAAAGATCTTTTTCATAAAGACTTTTCAAATACATGAAGTCAAGAGTAAAACCTCATAGAAGTTATTAAATGGATGCTAAAAATGTTTTCTTTTCTATGGCTTTGATGGAAAGGAAATGACTATAACTCCAATTTTACACCTTTTCTTCCTTCTTCTCTTCCTTTCATAAACATCAAATATTGGCAAATTCCCAAGATGCAAAACACTATGCAAGGCACTGAGGTCTTAAAAATTAATAATGCAAAGTCTCAGGTCTCAAAGAGATAATATTCTAGTGCACAAGGAAAGTTATACCATTGAGTGTGCTATTAATTTGAAATAAGCATGGAGCCATAAATGAGCTTAGGGGAGGAACTTAGTCTCTATCTCTATGTAAGATAGAGACTAGGGATGTGGATGGAGCATGGATGACTTCCTGGAAGTGATGGTTCTTGAGCTGTGTCTTGAAGACGCTAACTGTATAATGAGAGGTGGGGGAAAGCATTCAAGGAAAAGACAGCAGTGTGTGCAAAGGCTCAGGGGCGGCAAGCTGTTGCAGGATGAGCTGTAAGCAGCTTGGAGGCTGGTGCACGGGGCACATGTGGTGACTGGGAGGGAATGAGGCTTGAGATGTGGACAGGACAGACTAGGGAGAGACATGTAAGCAAGTTCAGGGACCTTAGGTTTTATGCTGTAAGCCAGAGATTCTCCACAGGGAACTCAAACACTCCAGAGTGATGAGGTTAGCAGCATCGAAGGTAGGGGAGCCAGCTTACCATGGACATGATGAGAATCACCCAGAACCTAGCTGAGTAAATGGAGCTCAAAATCCTGCATGTGTGTGAGCAAGCGCACCAGCAGGACAAAAAGGTGAACAATCACTGCTGAGAATAATGGGAAAGCAGCGGTGAATTTAAGCAAAAGAGTGACAGGATCAAAATTGTGTTTGCTGCTGCTAAGTCACTTCAGTTGTGTCCGACTCTGTGTGACCCCATAGATGGCAGCCCACCAGGCTCCCCCATCCCTGGAATTCTCCAGGCAAGGACACTGGAGTGGGCTGCCATTTCCTTCTCCAATGCAGGAAAGTGAAAAGTGAAAGTGAAGTCGCTCAATTGTGTCCGATTCTTTGCGACCCCATGGACTGCAGCCCACCAGGCTCCTCTGTCCATGGGATTTTCCAGGCAAGACTTTAGAGAGCCCTTTTTAGGGCTTCCCTGGTGGACCAGTGGTTACGATTTTACCTATCAATGCAAGGGGTGAAAGTTCAATCCTTGGTTGGGGAGCTAAGATCTCACATGCCTGGCAGCCAAAAAACAAAACACAAAACAGAAGCAATATTGTAACAAAGTCAATGAAGACTTTAAAAATGGTCCACATTAAAAAATTTCAAAAAAAAAAATGTCTTTCTAGCAGAAGTATGGAACATGACTTACGAGGGGTCAGAGTAGGGCAAGGGGAGCATGAAAAGAGGCAGGAAGTGAGGATGGAGGAAGGGGAGAAGCTGTGAGGTTATTGCAGTAGTCCAGGCAAGAGGTGATGAGGCCCTAATCAGGGAAGAGGCAGGAGAGGAAGAGATGGATCCAAGAAATAGTTCAGGATTTGGAGCTACTGTCCCAAGGTTGTCAGCTATTGTGGGTGTGAAGGAGAGGAGGGGGTTTGAATTGACCACTTGATATCTGGATTGAACACCTGGGGCAGTGCTATTTTGAAGGAAATTTTTGTATAGAGCAGAGTAACTGTGAAGACATTGGGGGAACAAAGTTATCCTGCCTGCCCTAAGAGGTATATGGAAAGCTAGCACCTATATGCCCCCTAACATATCTAAGGAGAAGGTGATGGCACCCCACTCCAGCACTCTTGCCTGGAGAATCCCATGGATGGAGGAGCCTGGTAGGCTACAGTCCATCGGGTCGCTAAGAGTCGGACACAACTGAGAGACTTCACTTTCACTTTTCACTTTCATGCATTGGAGAAGGAAATGGCAACCCACTCCAGTGTTCTTGCCTGGAGAATCCCAGGCACAGAGGAGCCTGTTGGGCTGCTGCACAGAGTCGGACATGACTGATGTGACTTAGCAGCAGCAGCAGCAGCAACATATCTAAATGGACTGAATATTTTCACCTAATTGTTACCTTCAGATCAAGCTTATGCACTATTTATTTCTGGAATCACACATGCCCAGCCCTGGGCTGACACTTAGGTTCATAGTAAATTTGTATGGAAGGAACCCTTCCTTCCCCCCTCTGCCACCCCAAAAAAGTAGTAGATTTTGTTATGAGTTTTTATGCTGGAAGAGTCATTACTGATATCAGTGAGATATTTGATTAAGTGTGAAAACTGAAACAAAATTCACTGAAGTCCTGAGACTAATTTTAGCTGGATTCCTGGTTGCCTTTTGGAAATCTCTTTCTTGCCTTGCTTGTGACAGTTTTACAAATAAAACAGAGCATCTTTTCTCCTTTAAGTTTCAGCTTTCAAATGAAGTGCAAAAAAGCAAATGTAGCAAATTACCAAATAAATAATTTCATTTCGAAACAGGCTTTGTGTACACAAAGTTACATAAAGTAGCTTTAAAAAACGAATGCCTTTAAATGGAGACTTGACATTACTGCATTGGTACCTAGGAGTGCTAGAGCTGTAGCATGCCCACCTTGTGAAGCCGTGCCCAGGAGTGCGCTGGGGCCCCTTCCAGGAGCACCAGCATGGAAGACACCACCTTTACTCAAAGCCATGTGTATGGGGACTTGATTAGGCAAGACTCCATTTCAGTCCAGCAGACATCCACTAAGCACCTATCACGCTTGTTGTTGTTCAGCTGCTAAGTCGTGTCTGACTCTTTGCGACCCCATGGACTGCAGTATGCCAGGCCTCCCTGTCCCTATCTCCCGGAATTTGCCAAGTGAGAGTTGGACCATAGAGAAGGCAGAGTGCTGAAGAATTGATGCTTTTGAACTGTGGTGCTGGAGAAGACTCTTGAGAATCCCTTGGACTGCAAGGAGATCAAACCAGTCAATCTTATAGGAAATGAACCCTGAATACTCATTGGAAGGACTGAAGCTGAAGCTGAAGCTCCAATACTTTGGCCACCTGGTTTGAACAGCTGACTCATTGGAAAAGACCCTGATGCTGGGAAAGACTGAAGGCAGGAGGAGAAGAGGGCAACAGAGGATGAGATGGTTGGATGGCATCACCAATTCAATGGACATGAACTTGGGCAAACCTATCATGCTAGATTCTGGCCTATTAGCTTTCATACATATCATCTTTAAAACAAATCTGTTAACATTTATCCAACTTATAAAGCCTCAGTATTACAATAGTATAAAGTACAATGGAATATTGTACAATAAAATATTGCTCAGCCATAAAAAGAAAGAAATAATGCAATTTGCAGCAACATGGATGGCCCTAGAGATTACCATACTATTGGGAAGCTGTTGACCAAAATCACCCACCCCTGGGCAGGTCCCTCACAACAGGAGGTCCCAGTAAGGAACATGGAGCTGCCACCAAAAACCAAGCAGGAGAATTTGGGAGAGGCCAAGAGAGGGAGATGCCCAACCTTCCAGAGTCCTTCTTGCTGAAATCCACCTTGGCTAAGAGATCAGGAAGGACCCTGAGGCAGACTATGGGCCAAGAAAGATGATTGGCCAGAGACAAGCTGGAAACTAATTCCATCATCAGAACCTAAGACTGTGAGCCACATGGCAGAGTAGTTCTCCTGAGTTCCCTTACTCCTTGCTCTCCACCAAGGCGCCCCTTCCCAATAGAGTCTCTTGCTTTCTCAGCACGTGTGTCTCCCCAGACGATTCATTTCTAAGTGTTGGACAAGGGCCCACACCTGGGCCCTGGAAGGGGTCCCCTTTCCTCTAACAATATTAAGTCAAGTAATCCAGACAGAGAAAAGCAAATATCATATTATATCACTTACACATAGACTCTAAAACAATGATACAAATGAACTTATTTACAAGATAGAAATAGACCCACAGACATAGAAAATAAATTTATGGCTAACAAGGAGGAGAGGGAAGGCATAAATTATGAGTTTGGGATTAACAGATACACACTATTATATATAAAATAAACAACAAGGACCTACTATATAGCACAGAGAACTTATTCAGTATCTTGTAATAACTTATAATGGAAAAGACCCTGAAAAAGCATATATATATATATATATATACACACACATAAACGGAACCAATTTGCTGATAGTTGAAACCCTATAAATAAACTATACTTCAATAAAAATAGAATAAAATCGGATGGAGTACACACATTAGGTAAGCACCCACCTTTGGTTCCAGCTTCAAAGTGAGAGCTGTCTCTCTAAAGCCAAGAGGTTTTTAAACCCAGTCATCTGCATTTGTACTTTCCTTCCTTCCACTCAGCTCAGTGATTTTCAAACTTGAATGTGCTCAAGAACTCAAGGTCATACACATAAAACCACATATTCTGTACTTAATAGGTGATTTCAGGGACTTTAAGGACAATTATGACTATGTGTGATTTTTTACTTTATGCACCAATTTTATTTTATTTTATTTATTTTATTTTATTTTTTTATGCACCAATTTTAGAGCCTGACCTTCACCCATGCAGGGATGCTCCTGTCATCATTCTAGTTTTCTGCAGGGTGGCATGGGAAGTTAATTAAACAATTGGCTTAAACTCCATTTTTAAGCAGAATTGGAAGGCTAGCAGCCTTGTGATGCTAGTTTGGAGAAAACACCACCTATCCCCACAAAGGGAGACTGAGCTCTCAACGTATGGGGCACCAGTTTGATCCCTAGTCAGGGAACTAAGATCCTGCATCCTACATGGATGTTGCAGCCAAAAGCAAACCAACCAACCAAAAAATCAACCCAGATCCTTAAATCCTTATTCTGGGTAACATACTTCAATGCGGCCACACTCACACTGGCCTTTCTACTGTCTCTGTACGCCGTTGACTCTGACTTCACAGCCCACTAAAACCTGCAAGTTATTTTTACGCCCCAGACTGTTCTCTGATCTTGTAATCTGCGCTCTTGTTCTGGGGCCCAAGTGTGGGCCTGAGGTTTCACCCTCAACCACAAAGCATTATAATCATGAACTGACTGACCTGCACCATGAAGAAACCCACGGGGTCACAGTGTGTTTGATTGTGGGCTTTGGCTGTATTATCTTTAATGATTCCAGCTTTTGTCCTTTGACTCCAGGCTTTTTTCCACTCACTTTTGTCTTCACTATTAATAGCCCACAGTCTTTTAACTCATAAATAACTTTCATCTCATTAGAGAGCTGAAAGTCTGACATTTTTATCACAAGGTATCTTCAGACTTATTTGTGATCAAATAGAAATGACTTCATTAAGTGCTCTGCCAGGCTGATTGATCAGAAACAGCCAGTTTTTGAACTTTGTACGGCATCTATTAGAAGCGTAATTTAGCACTTGAATATAAATTTTTATATTTTCATCATTTTAAAGAGGGCAGAGTACATACTTTAGAGAAAAGCATTTTTTCTAGCTACTTAGCAGCAGCATGTGGCAAAGCACCTAAGTCAAATGACAACACGTACAGCAAGCATCATTAATTTCCACCCCTCTTGTTCACCACGGAAGACATTTCAATACCTCAGTGACTTGGCTGACAAGGGCTATCATGTAAACATTTCACGTAGACTGCCCCCTCTAGTGTTTTCAAGGATTCAAACATGCTTTCCTGTCTTTTGTCATTCATTACAGGGAGAATAAATATTTATTTTAGGAGTATCTTTAAACACAGGATTTCCCTCTAAAATAACACATACATTAATAAAAGAAAAAAAAAACAGTTATCAATCTGGAATTATCACTGGAGCCAATGTTTCACCCTAAATAATTTTAGAAGAATGCCTTTACTTTCAGTTTGATAACAACTAACTCACTTGGAAGCTAATTTAATTATGATGTAATTAGCTTACCAGAGGAGAAAAGAAGACAAAATAGATATCTTTGCAATTGGTATTTTGTAATGAACAAAGTGAGTGAGTAAATTGCATACATTTATTATGCTGGCCAAGGCAGTCCCTGTGTCTGTGGATTAGACCTGGATGCTCCTCCTTTCTCACTGCTTTTTAGCAGTTTTCTACAAGGTTGGCTGTGGGTGTTTCCCCTTGGAAATCTATCCTGAAGCTTTGAGCTGGCCCTAAAGTTTAACCTTTAGTGGCTGACATTTGCCATTGAAGTTTAATTGGCATTTATCACTTTAGCTGAAGGATACTGAGGACTGGCAGATTACTGTTAAAGCCCAATGGTATACAATTCATCAGTACCCACATGAAGAGGGATCTAGAGCTTTTGCTAAATACCCTAGAGTTCACCTATGGGACGGTTTCCTAGGCATATTCTGCCGCACCAGTGAGGGGTGGGCTTGAGGCTTCCCAGGTGGCACTAGTGGTGAAGAATTCACCTGTCAAAGCAGGAGACATAAGAGACGTGGGTTTGATCCCTGGGTTGGGAAGATCCCCTGGAGGAAGGCATGGCAACCTACTCCAGTATTCTCGCCTGGAGACTCTGGTCAGAGGAGCCTGGTGGGCGATGGTCAATAGGATCACAGCATCGGACATGACTGAAATGACTTAGCGGCAGCAGAAGCAGTGAGGGGTGGGTGGGGAGACACTGGAGACAGGTCAAATTCATCCTTAACCCAAAGGGCTAGAACCACTGACCTGTGCTGGGCAGTGGGATGAGGGGGCTCAGAAGGGGCTGCATGTAGTAACTCATTCTTCTTGAGCGATCTCAATAGGCCTGAAGAACTTTCCCAAGGAGGTTCCTTGGGCAGGCTCTGCAGTAACTCAGCTTCAATAGAAGCTCAACAGGGTTCCTTTCGTAAACTGCTGTCTTTTGGAAGCACTGCTTTGAGTCTTATAGCCACCAGAGCACCACTCAGGTAAGCAGGAAATTTGGAAAGCCACTAATGGCCACTGCTGTCAAAGACTTTTTGTGGGAATCCTCTGCGGAGATCCTGTGATGAACAAGGCCTCACTGTCTGGGCCGCCCTGCTGTGGGTCTCCTCGAGTATCAGAGAGGATGGGACAGATCAATGGGATATTTTAGAATCTCCTCACCAGGAAGAGAAAGGAACAGTTTTTCATCAGGACAGGGATGCGGTAGGAAACCCCAGTGGTACCCAGTTTAGGACAGATACCTTGAATTATTTCACCCAGTAGATTCTTATTTGAGGACATTGCCTGAGTAGCAATGAGATTCTGGACATGCATTTCCCCTATTTACCACCTTCTCACATAGATGGGGCCTCCCTGGTGGCGCTAGTGGTAAAGAACCCGCCCGTTAATGCAAGAGATGAAAGAGATGAGGGCTAGATCCCTGGGTCGGGAAGATCCCCTGGAAGAGAGCACGGCCATCCACTCAAGTATTCTTGTCTGGAGAATCCCAGGGACAGAGGAGCCTGGCGGGCTGTTGTCCTTAGGATCCCAAAGAGTTGGACATGACTGAAGCAATTTAGCACAGTACACAGCATACAGACAGATCAATATCCTCTGTCTCTTCTTTTAGGGTTTGAGATAACACACAGCTTATTCTTACGAGAAAAATCTGAGACCAGATCCCTAACCAACACTCCCTCAGGGCTTCCAGACACCATCCCTCCCCATGCTTTGGAGACAGTGTCCCCCTCTGCTTGCCTGACAAAGACCAGCAGGGGGTAGCGGGGGGTGGGAGAGCACCCTCCTTCCCAAGCATCTCAAGCAGCAGCCTTTTAGGGACAAGACACACCAAATGTCAGTTCACTTAGAGTAAGCATTAAGGTCACGTAAAGTGAAATGAATCACCATGCCTTCTATTTCTGAGACAAGCAGGGCCTAGTCTTGTGCAGTGAAAAGGCCTTATTGTAAAAGCCTTCACTCTGTACTGCTCACCCAGTGGGGTTGATTGAGAAAAAGAAATGTGCTTTCAGGAAGCAGAACTGAGAGCTCATTTCTTCCCTTCACACCTACAATGGCTTTCACTGCTCTCCACAGTTAGGTATAAAACTAGGACCATGGACTGAGCTAAATAAGTAAGCAATGTGGTAGGCACTAGCAGGGTTTCCCCAGTGGCTCAGTGGTGAAGAATCTGCCTGCCAATCCAGGAGATGCAGATTCGACCCCTAGATTGGGAAGATCCCCTGGAGAAAGAAATGGCAACCCACTTCAGTATTCTTGCCTAGGAAATCCCAAGGACAGAGGAGTCTGGCGGGCTACAGTCCATAGGTTGCAAGAGAGTCAGACATGACTTAGTGACTAAACAATACCACCACTAGCCTCAAAAGTCCTG
This sequence comes from Bison bison bison, assembly GCF_000754665.1. Taxonomy (NCBI): domain Eukaryota; kingdom Metazoa; phylum Chordata; class Mammalia; order Artiodactyla; family Bovidae; genus Bison; species Bison bison. Next base: position 17,388,468 of record NW_011495071.1, read on the forward strand.
GAACAGGATGACATGTATGTATGTAGGCATGCAAGTATATATTCTTACCTCAATGCCTCCTGGGCCTTGAACATGTTTACAAGCTATTGCTGATGAAGTTCAGAGTGTGATGTCTTTAAGGTTGGGGTGGTGTGGCAATGGCAGTGATGCTAAGCCCTTCTAAGTAGACCCCCTCCTTGTGGAACCATCCTGATCATTTCCTAGGCCTTGTTGCCAGCCCTTCTTTCTCCAACCTTGGAATTTCAGGGTCCCCCTGCTCTTGCCTTGTTTGTGACTTCACATATTGTTGACACTACTTTTCCTCTATCCTTGTAGCACTCAGTTCAGTTCAGCTGCTCAGTCATGTCCGACTCCTTGTGACCCCATGGACTGCAACATGCCAAGCTTCCCTGTCCATCACCAATTCCCAGAGCTTACTCAAACTCATGTCCATTCATGTTGGTGATGCCATCCAACCATCTCATCCTCTGTTGTCCCCTTCTCCTCCCGCCTTCAATCTTTCCCAGCATCAGGGTCTTTTCCAAAGAGTCGGTTCTTCGATGAGGTGGCCAAAGTATTGGTGTTTCAGCTTCAGCATCAGTCCTTCCAATGAATATTCAGGACTGATTTCCTTTAGGATGGACTGGTTGGATCTCCTTGCAGTCCAAGGGACTCCTTGCAGTCTAAGGGACTCTTAGTGCTTGTAGCACTGGCACCATTGAAATTCTTCTCCAGTGTCTGACCTCAACTGTGTCCAGAATTTGGCTTCACTACTCTTTTTTTTTTGCAGCCAACAGTCCAGAGACTTACTCTGCTGGGGCATAAGTTTAGGCTTTGTTTTCCATGTTGTCATTTATCTGGCTTTTGTTTAGTAGCTATAGGCATTCCACTTCAGTTTCTTCAAATGCCCATAGTGAGCCGGTGGGCATCGATTTGGATGCCTTTCGTCTACTTTGTGAATTCCTTCAGTTTCATCTATTTGAATATTCTTCATCACCAGCATCTCTGGTTTGATTCTTTACCTCGGCTATGAATTTTCATTTTATCCTTTGACTTGGATTTCTGGCCTTGATCTTGATGCTGGGTCTCCTTCCTTTGGGGCATCCAGTCCCACCCACTATCCAAACACTGCATCCTCTGTTGAGAAGCACCTCTCTCCCAAGTCCTGTCTTTGTCCTAGGACACCTGTCCTGGCAGGGTCTTGTTTGCCTGACTTTCATCAGCTGCCTGTGTGATTTGGAGGAGGGATGCGGTGCCTGAGAATGCCTGGACAATGGTCTGATGAAAGGCCTTTGCGGTCACCCTTTCTGCTCGAGTCCTCTGTGCCACCTTGACCTGCTGGTCCATCATAAGGCAGAGCAACAGAGCAGCTTCTGGGGTCCTTTCTGTCTTGCTTTCCTTTCTACGTAGGGAACAGAAGACTTACCTTCCTCCTGTACACAAGGAGGTCCTTAAAATGTTGACCCTGTAACCGACATCCTATGAGCCATCTATTTTGGGCAAGGAAGGCACTGGGACAGGATCGTGAATGTGAGAGACCCCGCCCTAGCAGAGCCCCAGTAAGAGAGGATTCCATCTTCAGCAACTACCCACCCGGCCCACTTCCGGCCAAATAATAATATTTCAACTTCCTAATGACACATTGTAAAAATACCCTCAGCTTGCTACAAACATTTTATCCGCATCGCTACCTACCAGGTCCCAAGTAGGAGAAGGCTTCATTTCCAATTAACTAAAAGAAATGTATAACTCCCTCATGATACCTTGTCTTTTACCCACAGTTCACTACTAACATTTTCAACGCGTGTTTTTTAATTTTGTTGTTCATCTTCACAACTAAACACATGGTTGCCTGGCTTATGTCCAATGACTTCTAATACTCATGTTACTCTGCTTTCAGCATGCCTCATAAAGTCTTCTATTTTCTCAAGTATAACATGTGCTTATAAGACCCTTACTGCTTATTATTTTTGTCCTTTTGGTTTCCCAGTTTTTATTAAGCCAATAAGGGCAAGATATAATGAAATCCTCAAATAATGGTACAAACACTGCTGTACAAACTGTGTAGCTGGCTGGCATTTGATGTTCAAAAGGCAGTTTAGAGGGGTCAGTATTTAATGTACCAAAGTGAAGGTTATTCAAAAGCTGAATGTATGAAAAATACAGGACAGCTTGCATCTTGACTGCCTCTTGTCTGACCATTATGGCTTTCATAATCGGCATGATTTTTGGCAAAAAAGATTTCCAGCTGTTTCGAGTCACAGATGTATCCTTTTCTGCGCTGTTCTAAAAATATGTAGAGGCTGTTTCCTTAAGTTTTAAATCAGAATTCTCTGCATAGAGTTTTGCTTTGATTTGGCATCTCTTGGCTCAGGACTATTTGAAAGAGTGAACTGGATGCTAACTGACCCTGGAAGACATTCCTGGAGCCAAAAAGTTATTCAGCCCTTGCCGTCTCTTCCATTCCATTTATTATTTCACAATGTGTGCGCTCTGTCCTGGACGTTCACGAAGAGCACAATGTGCCTGCCCGTTCACACACTGTGCAGGGCGCTCCCCTCGTGCCCGGGTTATTGGATTAAACACAACAATGCATGTCAGGGGTCAAGCATGATGCTGGCTTCTTAACTGGCCTGCAACGAGTCAGAAGTAACAGAGCCGATGATAACAAAGCCCGTGGAGGGGTAATTAAAAAATAAGTGCTAATGGCCAATAAACATACAGAAGTGTGAGATACTCAACATTTTGATGAGTCAGGGGGATGTGAATTAAAACAGTAATAGCTTTGTCTATAAGACCAGCAACAGTAAAAAAAAAAAAAAAAAAAAAAAAACAAGACAGGAACTTAGAGCACTGGTGAGGAAGAAGGCAGAAGGGCATCACCTATGGTTGGCTGGTGCATGAATGTGTGTAATATGTGGGAAGCAACTTGCTAATGCCTATTACAATTGAAGAAGATACACACACTGACTAACTAGTACTGCTTTTGGGAATCTATTATAAATAAATGATAACACAGCTCTGTAGGCTTACTTGTGTGTGTGTGTGTGTGTGTGTGTGTATGTATGTATATATCATATACTTGTAGATGTTTACCACATAATTGTTTATAACAACAGCACAAAACCTGAAAACAAGCGAAAAACAATCAGGGAATGTTTGAATAAAGTATGGACCTTCCATTGAATGGAATACTAATCAGCTATTAAAAATAATGAGGTAGGTTTACTTAATAATAATATATTAAGTAAAATAAGAAAATTGTGAGGACTAATAAGTTTCTGTTTATCCAAGAAATGTCTGGGTATACAGATGGATAGACAGCTGCATTTGCATTACGTTTAAGGAAAAGCTGGGAAGGATCTAATACACTAATCCATTAAGGTTCATTACCACTTCTGGGGTTTGGAAGGTAGGATGGCAAAGAAGAGAAGTTCTTTTCTTTTTTTTTTAAATGTATACAAAGTGGTGGGATTGTGTTTCTTTGCTTTTTGTTTTTCACCATTAATTAAACAATACCCAAAAAAGGAAAGGAGGAGGAGGAGGAGGAGGACAGGCCAGACAGACCAGCATAAGCTGTCTTCCTATCTCTAGAGTTCAGGACAGCATTCCGACACAGTAGATGCTGAGTAAGTATGGAGTTGAAATATTGATTCAAGCAGGAAAACAACATTAAAAAGAGGTTACTACCCTATTTACTTAAAAAAAAAAAAATGCCCATAATTCGTGCCGCAAAGGAAAGAGGCCTGCGCTCAAGGCTGCTGGGAGTGAGGCCAGGATAGGACTGGGCACAGCTTGTTCTGTGCTCTGCTAGGAGGTTCACGGGGGGTCTCACCATATGTTGGATGGGGGCTGCTCAGAGTCCAGATGTGGGAGCTATCAGGAAAAGCCCAGCTGTGAAATTATCCTCAGAGTTGAAAGCCCTGAAGCCAAAAGCTCCCTGGTGTCTGCCAAAAAGTTAAGAAATTGCAAAACGCACATAATTCTACAAACTGAAGAGAAACCAAATGCTCTCCCTCCTAGTCGTTATCAAATGACGTTCCAGCTCACAAGATAGACGTAGAACAAGAGATTGTAGTCAACTTTTTCCCTTTTTAACCAGTGAAATGTCTGTGTTTCTAACTTCATGGATGCTAACTTAGAAACGATGTGGTCTCACACAATTCCAGTCCTCTCTTGAAGGATTTCACAAAGCAATCAAGGCTCTGAGACTCAGATTCAAGTGTTTGTGGGCTTTAAATAACCTTTAACATCTAAGTCCTTGTCTCCTCCCGGCCCATCGTTAAGTTTATTTGGATGAACAAATTTTGAACGCCTGAGAAAATACTTTAGCTTAGAAGGACACGGCAAACTGTGTTGGAAATAACAGGGGCAAGTTGGGAGTGGGGCCACAGTAGGGATGTGAGGCGGGGGCAGGGAAAAGGAAGGCGCATTTTTAAGGCAGCCATGGGCGATGCAAAGAGAGCTGAGCCCAAAGATACCAGTCTGCCGCGGAGAGAACTTCTGTGTTTCTGAGGAAAAGAGCTGAGAGGCTGAGGCAGCTGGGTGCGAAGCTTAAGGCTGTGTGGTGCACTCTGGCATGAAGCCCCCATGTGCCCAGATGGCAGACTCTGAGAAGAGGTGACAGAATTGTTGGTCTGTGGGCTGGAGGGAAGCCCTGTAGAGGAGAGGGCTTGGCTAATGAAATGAAGAGAGGAATACGTTTGATCCTGGATGGACTTGACTCTTTTTAAAAACACTGTTCTGAGCTCTGTATTGAATACTGATGTAAAAAGCATATTTAAGGCATGAGCTGACTGCAAAATCATCCACTTCTGGATGTCCCGTTTGCTTCTAGTTTTTCACTATTAACTACCCATGTGGTGAATTTTTGTGCACGATGATGCTCTTCCTGTATCGAGGACAATTTCCTAAGAATAGATTCTGAGAAGTGGAACAACTGGGTCAAAGGATCTGAACATTTTTATGTGTCTTAATACACAGTGGAAAGCATCTGGGAAGCCAAATTGCTTTCCAAAGGGTTGGTTGAACTCAATCACTTTTATTTCAAACAAGATTTTATGGGTGATTATGCAGGGCTTTTAATGAGATGTTTGGATAAGAAATGATGGTACAAAAACTGACATTTATTCTGTGCTAATCATAGCCTTTCTATCCACTGTCTTCTTTAATCTTCACAATAACCCTGAGAGGCAGACATTATTATCCCTATTTGGCAGATGAGGAGACAGGTTCAGAGAGACTGAATACTCTTCCAAGACCATGTGGTTAACTTTGGTGACAGAGCCACTGTTTGAACACAGGCCTGTCTGACTTCTGGGCAGAGCCCAGAAGCTTAGTGCCTGAAGCTTCCCTCCAAATCATGCTGCCTCCACTGGTTTTAAGAACACAGTCCAAGAACGATGAAGCACCTGATGCATTCTGGGCCCTGAAGATCTATGAAGCCATAAACGGATTCTTTACAGATAGATAATACTCTTGTTGACAATATTTATTTCAGAAGAAATGTATTTTGTTTCACAGTGAAATGAGTTTATTTTCACAGATAAAGAGTTCCTTATGATCATATTCTATTTCCATCACAGTTACCTTAATTCAGACCCTTGTTGCCTTGCCCTGAACCACAAAATTAGCTGCAAAGTGTACCCTTTACCTGCAACTTCTCCACCATCCAAGATGGAAATGGGAAGAGTGTCCTGAACTGTATGCCAAAATTCACCTTCCAAAAATGTGGGTTTTGATCATATTGTTGTTGTTTAATCGCTACGTCGTGTCTGATTCTTTGCGACCCCGTGGACTGTAGCCCTCCAGGCTCCTCTGTCCAGGGGATTCTCCAGGCAAGAATACTGGACTGGGTTACCATTTCCTCCTCCAGGGGATCTTCCTGACCCAGGGATTGAACCCACGTCTCCTGCATGACAGGTTGATTCTTTACCATTGAGCCACCTGGGAAGCCCTTTGATCGTATTGTTCCTCACGATTATAATCATCTTGAAACCTTCACTGGCTCCCTTTGTCAATAGGGTCAAATATAAGAAATGTGGCTGCTGAAGTCTTCTGGATCTAACCTGACTGCCCCACCAATAATCCCTGTGTCACATCCCTGGTGGCCCAGGTTTGCTGCAGGATGGAGTGTGTGACAGTGTCTAAGCTTCTAAGGGTTGACTAGAGTAAAACACCCTATCCAAGGGTAACCAAAGAGGAAAGAACCAATGGGGTGGGTTAGACAATAAGGGGCTGTATTATCTACCTAGTGGTTAGGGATCAGGCTCCAGGGTCAGACAGCTTGGGATTCAAATTCTGACTCTACCATTTACGAGCGATGCGACGTTGGACCTTCTCATCTTAAGCACTCATATGCCCACAAAGGCCCACATAAGTGTTAGCTTTGATTCTATAGGCTTGAGTTGGAATTGCGAAATGAACCTCTGAGGTCAAACACTAGAATCAAGTTCTCAGGGTCTGAGTAGGGGTGGAAATGGAAGCAAGGTTAGGAGTCTAGCTGAGTTGGGATGGCAAAGGGCAGGGAGGCAGTGAGAGGGAGGGGGTGATGGGCAAAAGACATGGCCAGGATTGGAGCTTGTTTTTAGCTTAGAGCATGTGGCATAGGTATGTAGGGCTTGTTTAAAGGCATAGAGTCAGAACAAATATTCACAATTTCTCACTACATCCATGCTCTGCTCTTCCTACTGGCCCCCACCCCCAACTTTCTCTGAATACCCCATTGCCTATCGGTCCATCCATTGTTATATACCTTATCATTCCTGGAATGTTTCCCCCCATCCCCTGACCTACCAGCCCAATCCCATCTGTCCTCCAAGACTCAGAAGAAAACTCTAGTATTCTCCACAGCCTTGCTAAAGCCTCATTCTACCCTTCCCCCACCAGCTAGAGCCCAACCCTCCCTGGTTCGTATTCTTCTGGCAATGATTCTTTTCACAATTCACTTGGCAATTAATCACATACTGTCTCGTGATGTGCTTACTGTTGTTGGCTTAAACAGATAAAAATATCTTCTATGCCTGTTTAACTTGTCACATGTGTCTGGCTTGCCTTTCTGAAGGGGAGTCCAAAGAACAAGCCAGGAATCACTAAATAGGGGAGAGCTCTTTGAAGAAAGAAGTAATAATAACAATCAGAGAGAAAGAATACACTTTTCAAACTCATTTTGCATGTATTATTTCATTTGATCCTCATACAACCTGGAGAGGTACATATTCTTATTAGGATTTATTCCCCAGCTTAATAATCTTTGTTGACTATCAGATCAAGTGCAACATCTGGCACTGAAAACTCCCCAGTCTTCCTGCTGTTGTGTCAGATCAATTGGACTGGTATAAAAAAATAAGAATGCTTTGCCATGTGAACCTCAGCTCCTAACTAAGGAAGTGGTCTGATAAGAAAGGGCGTTGATTAGTCCAAGTCCAAATGTGTATCAGCAGAGACCACAGAACCACCACAAAGACAGAGGTACGGGTTGGGGAGGCCCAGGATGGCTCTTCCTGGCTGGCCTCGGCCAAGGGCTTGCCCAGTGCCCTGTTTTGGAGAGACTGACATTTAATCCAACTTCTTTTTGTAGTGATTACTGTATGCTATTTGTGGTGACTGTATACATTTTAATCTCTTTGGTAAACTGAATATAATTCATTCTGCCTTACAGTTTCAGGTTTTGCCAACACCATTGCTGTCGTTACCCTCTCTGCTGTAAGGACTGTTAAATTCCTCACTGATTGGTCAGAATCCTGATGTCTGTGATGGGCAGGTCACAAAACACATCTCTTTACAGATGAGTCTGTACAGAACATGCTCCTGTTTGTAGCGCCCACCGCCGAAACACACACACGCTTCCACAGACATTGTTCTAGGAAGGCAGTATCCATTAGCATGACTGCCATGACACCATCACCAGTGAAATATCACCCAAGGAAGAATGAACGGGATTCATGAAAACCAAAGCTCTAAGCACTGCAGACAGTTAAATCTGAAGCAGCAGAAAGCTAGATTCAAACCCAGAATTGAACTCTGAACAAGCCCCTGATCTGTTGTAAGATGGTTGTAAGATTCCATAGGTAAATTATGAGATCAGCCAAGTCTGCCTGAGAAATACTCTTTAAGAGAAAGAGGTGGTGGCACAGAACTTGCCCAACTGAGAGCAAAGGGAGCAAAAACAGTTCATACAGATGCTGGATGATAAAGGCTGATATTCCATGAGCAAAACTGACAGCTTAACTCTGCAATCAATAGCAAGGAACAATGGCAACAATATCTAAGAGAAAATGATCAGTGACCAAGTGGGGGTTCCAGGTAGACCCTGTGACAAAGAGAGTGTGTGATACTATGTTTGCTTGATGGGAATAATCCAGTCAAAGTATGTACTCTGCATCGGCATTACTCTTATGTCGAAGTGGGAATGCCTCAGGGCTAAGAGAATTGTGGGAGATTTGTGTGACCCTTCAAGGATTCCCTTTCTCACATATGAGAACTGGCTGTGAATGGGGGTGGGACGGAGTGGGCTGGTGGAGGGTCTGGGCTCTCCCTGGTGTGCCCTTCTGCTGATTCGAGCATCTGAAACTCTTGTCCTCCATGGGCCCTGAGTGCTGGAGGATGGGTGGCCCTCTCAAAGATGAGTGACAAGATTCAGCCACGCGCTGCATGGACCAGAGCTTGCAGAGACCCCAGAGGATGGCAGGACAAACAGGCCCGTTGTTTTCTTATCTTGCCTGGCTGGCTCTCAGGATGTCCTGGGTAGAGAGCAGTCTTGGGGTGAGAGAGGTGCCAGCAGAGCAGGGCTGGTGTGTAACTCTGAGAGAATCACAGTAGTTTTGGGGAAAGCCTGCTCAGACCTGGGAACACAAAGGAATGGGTCGGTGCAGCTGTGGTTTGCACCATGACAACCTTAACACACCTGTACTCACAAGATGATGTCACCCTACCTGGCTGGTGACAACTCTCATATTTCTCATGAGAGGAAGAAGCAATCCTTGAGCCTAGCTCTCAATCACTCAACCATTTGATGCTTCCAAGGTAATAGCAATTAATGATGATTGGAACAGTTATGAGTCATTAATCTATCAATTAATAAACTAATCTCTTGCCTCATTCCACAAAGGATCTGAGGCAGGGATTATTAGTAACATTTATCATGGTAACAGAGAAAACAATGATAACATCACAAGGAGCCTGGACAAATGGTAATTGCAATCATGATTGTCATAGCTGTACATTGGGAGATGGATGCAAGTTCAATGACTGTTTGGAGAAAGAATTTGTGTTGATAGATCAGTGAGGAATGAGGCTTGGAAGAGGGATCTGTAAGTGAGTAGGGGTGACATAGGTGGAAGATTGCCAGGGATTAAGATGGGTTGACCTGACTGGGAAATGAAATCATTATTTTGTCGAGTGTTTCAGTTCTGGGCAATGGACTTAATGCTTCACGCAACACCATCTCATCTAATTCACCAATGAGCCTGCACACTCCTTGTTTACGGAGGGGGAAATGGAATCACCTCAAGAGTTGCAGAGCCACCGAATCACCTTTGGAACTGGAAACAACTCCTTTTCATGGTATTGTCTTCTGTTGGATCTAATTTGTCTTGAGTTAAGGCTTAAGTACGCCCTTCTGAGGGCAGCAGATATGTGGTTTCAGAGCCACAAAAGTTGTGCAGATTCCACCCAAGACCTCATGTGGCGACATCAGGGGACATTGCCTATCCCACCTGTAGAGCATGTCATCTTCTGTAAGCACCAATTACATTCATTACTGTGTTTGATCCACACAATGAACTGTGAGCAGGTAAATATTATTATGATCCCTGTGTATAGTTGAGGACTCTGAGGATCAGAGTGTTCAAGTTCCCCAAACCAGTAAGTGGTGAAAAGAGGCTAACAGTTGAAATCCCAACTCCACAACTTGGCAACTGGGTGACCTTGGGTGCTTTACTTACCCTCTCTGAGCCTGTTTTCCCATCTGTAGGGGAGATAATAAGACACTGCTCACAGGACTGTTATAGGGATTAATGCCTTACCCAGAACTTAGCAGATGTCTAATAAATTCATTCAATAGTCTAATAAATGTTCATTCCTTCTCACTACCCTTCTTTTAACTCTAAAGTTAGAGGACTGGGACAGAGCAACCACTAACTATGATACTCAGGATAATAAGAGAGAAAACTTACTGGCTCTAATTAGATCTTAAAAACATTTCAATTATGGTGTCATATTAACCAGACATTGTGTCTGCTAGCAATACTTAACAGTTCAAGTGAGATTTTTTGTGCAGTAAAGGGTCTATACCTGTAATTGCACAGAAAGCTGTGTTCCACGAACATTGCTAAGCAGGAGAGGGGAAAAATAGCTCTTCTTCGGCTCCTTCTGCAAGGAATACTGAGACGATCTAATTAGCATGCCCGGTGTCTCCAAAATTGAATTCAACCTAAGAGTGTGCTATTAAAGGCTCCCACATTAGACAGGAAAGTAATTTGAAATGACTGAGCTATCTGCACAAACACCTTAATGTTACTCTAATGGGCCCAGAAAAAGGATGACATCAAATATAGTTAAAAGGAACTTAAGTTTAATTGCTGCCTAATAAAATTATTAGTACATTTCCCTAACCATTAAGCCATTTCACAGTCATGGATAAGATGTTGCAATTTGATAAATGATCAAACATACCTTGCTGCCGTAGGTCCTTGTTTATTTTGTCATGATCTTCCTGTGCTGAAATGTTAGTTTGGATGCTGACTAACTGCTGGTCTCTCCCCACTTGGACTTGTTTGTGGACTTGGCCCTTGCCAAGAGGAGCCAAAGGACACAAAGTTTTACTCCCCACTTGGCATCTGAAATGACACCTTCAAGATGAAGCCCTTTCTACTCTTTAGTGAGCGGTACCTCTTCTAAGAGCCCTGGAGTGTGTTGACCTGGTGGGTCACTGCTAGTCTAGATGACACCTTTGTGAAAATTAGGAAAGAAGTCCCCTATGGAAGGTCAAATTAGAAAAAGGAAGCCCTTTGGGGACACTCAGCTTGACAAGCAGAGAGGAGCCTGGATTTTAGCCCCCATTTCTACCCTCAGTTGGGTGCCTGTGCACAGCGCACACACTGCACAACTGCGCGTGTCAGAGCAGAAAAACGAGGCCCTTGACACTGGAGGCTTCCAAGCAGAAGTCGGTGACTGACTACTAAGAATGCGAAGCAGTGGCTTCTAGCACTGAATGAACACTTGGACTGAGGGACCAGTGTTTAGAGGTTATACCTAATGTCTGATTAGCGTTGATCGTGTATAAGGATGAAAAGGTGGGGATTAGAATTTGGGCCTCACATTCTGAAGTCCTTTCTGATTTAGTCTTGCTGAGCTGTCTTCTACAGCTCCCTGTGGGAAGATTTTTGGCTTGAAAGTGAGTAAGCTTCCCCTCACACATGCCTACTTATATGTGATTTTAAAGGATTAGTGAACTTGGAATGTGAGTGAATAACTATCGCAAACAACAATGTATGGAAATAAGGGACAGACAACAAGGGGTATAGAAAAGGGAGACAAGAGAGCAAGTATGGGAGTCAAAGCAGAACATAGATGTTTCTAGACCCTTCCAGAGACCCACAGCAACTAACAAAGCACTATTTTTTAGCGTTCATGGTCGGCTCATGGATAGAAGCACTCCATTTCCCAGATGTCTCTTGAAAGTTCTAATTTTATCCTGTTCAACACACCATTGCCCTTCTGTTTGAAAGCAAGTAATTTTGTGGATTAAAGACCTAAATGTAAGGCCAGATATGAGAAACCTCCTAGAGGAAAACACAGGCAGGGCACTCTTTGACAAAAATCACAGCAGTATTTTTTGGATCCATCTCCTAAAGCAAAGGGAATAAAAGCAAAAATAAACAAATAGGACCTAATTAAACTTAAAAGGTTTTGCTCAGCAAAGGAAACCATCCACAAAATGAAAAGATAACCTACTGAGTGGGAGAAAATATTTGCAAATGATAATAACCTATCAGGGGCTAATATCCAACATATGTAAACAGCTTATATAACTCAACATCAAAAACCAGGTAACCTGATTTAAAAACGGGCATAAGAACTGAATATACATTTTCCCAAAAAGGACAAGCACATAGCCAACAGACAAATGGAAAGACGCTTAACATAGCTAGTCATGAGGGAAACACCAATCAAAACCACCAAGAGATGCCACCCTACATCTGTCAGAATGCCTCTCATCAAAAAGAACAGAAATAATGAACGTTGGTGAGGATGAGGAAAAAAGGGAACCCTTTTACACTGACGGTGGGATGTAAATTGGTATAGCCACTGTGGAAAATAGTATAGAGATTTGTCCAAAAAACTAAATATAGAACTACTACATGATTCAGCAATTCTACTTCTGGGTATATATCCAAAAAAATACAAAAACAGTAATTTGAAAAGATATATGTACTCTAGTGGTTATGTTGGGCTTCCCAGATGGCTCAGTGGTAAAGAATCCACCTGCCAATGCCAGAGACACAAGAGACATGGGTTCAATCCCTGGGTCAGGAAGATCCCTTGGAGTAGGAAATGGCAACCTACTCCAGTATTCTTGCCTGGAAACTTCCATGGACCTAGGAGCCTGGCAGGCTACAGTTCATGGGATTGCAGAGAGTTGGACACGACTGAGCCACTAGGCACACATGTTTACAGCAGCATTATTTACAATAACCATGATATGGAAACAACTTAACTGTTCATCAACAGATGAATGGGTAAAGAAGATGTATGTATGTAAAGAAGATGAATGTATGCATGTATAATGCTACGTGAAATAAGTCAGACAGAAAGAGACAAATACTGTATGATGTCACTTATATATGGAATCTAGAGACTACAACAAACTGGTGCATAACTAAAAAGAAGCAGACGCTCAGATATAGGGAACAGACTAGTGGTTACCGGTGGGAAGAGGGAAGTGGGAGGGGTAATATAGTAGCAGGGGATTAACAGGAACCAACTATCAGATATAAAATAAGCTACAAGGATATCCTGTACCACATGGGGAATATAGACAACATTTTATAACTATACATGGAGCATAACCTTTAAAAATCGTAAACCACTGTATTGTACACCTGTAACATAACATTGCACAGCAACTTATACTTCAATAAAATACATAAACAAGGGGAAAACATAAAATTAAGTACTTTTGCAAATGAACAAATCTAAATTTAATTTCATTTAAAACAATCTTATGAGCATTATAATTATAAAGAAATAGAAATGAGGAGGAAAATCCTTTGTCAGACAAGAAGTATCATTTTAGCAAATGCACTGCAATCAAGAGAGGGGAAGAGAGTCATCATGTACTGAACTCACCCGGTGCCAAGCAAGATTTAATTATTCTCTTTGCAGAGGTTAGAAAACTGAAGCCACTGGGGTCACTCAGCTCATACATGGAAGAGCTAGGTTTTGACCCCAGGTCTGTGTGACCACAGGCCCTTGGACAGCTTCCATTCCACACTTATTTCCAGGGACAGTCACTCATGTTCTAATCTGTTCTCATTTTCCCCATCCTGCCAACCCCCTGAGGTCTTACTCCCTGCTAGGCTTTCTACTCAACTTGCCATAAAACTTTTATAGGCGAGAAAGTTACAGCTTTCTGGCTGGAAAGGTGGTTGGAGGAAATGGATGGACCCTGCCTGCTGACTTCCTGCTATCAGGCAGTGGAACCTGCATTGTCAAAAAGGGCTCCCAGCTGTTTAACGCTGAGCTCCAAAAAGACTAACCCACTACAGAAGTGGAAATGACACGTACTCCATCTCTTTGTAGTGGAGAAGCCATCTGCTGTAGCTCTCTTCCCATGTGCTAGTGGCCTTTATACTCAATTGTGCAGGGAATCCAGTGGAGAATTTCCTTAGATCTGAAACCAGCCTTTGGACAGAAACCATTTTTCTTCTGGAGTTCGTGTTTACAGGAGAGGTCATGACCCCAGTGATTTCCAGCTGATAGCTACCTGGGGACAGCACAGGGCCAGGTTTACTTCTGACAACTGGTGCCTTGTCCAGGGCACGTGGCTGGGGAGGGCTTGAACTGAAGGGAAGTTTATTTCATCATGAACGTTCATTGCCTGGCTCAAACCTAAATAAAGATGTACTTGT
>NW_011495071.1:17402678-17426004 GCF_000754665.1 Bison bison bison
TGATTCAAAATATGAATGAAGGCCTGAAGTGCACCAAGTGCTGGGGCGGGGTGGGGGGGGAAATAAAGAAATCAAAGAAAATCAAGCCACATGTTCTTTCTGCTTCTGAGGAGTTCACACAGTGGTGGGGGTAGGGAGGCAAATGAGTGCCTCTCATTTATTCATTCATTCAGTGAACACTTACTGTGTGTCAGCTCCTGGAGTTACAAAGATAAAGATACAGCCCCTGCCCTCAGGGTCTCTCAGTCTGTTAGGGTAGACATAGTGAAGCGTAGTAGGCATCAGTTTAGAGGCAAAATCAGGATGCTATGGGAGTTTGGGGCAGGAGTATCTATGTTAAGCAGGTGCTAAGAGGAGACTTCTTAGAGAAGGTGATATATTAGGGTTTGAAGGAGTTGGCCAGATGAAAGGAGTAGGGGAATGCACACTCCAGGTAGTTCAGTTCAGTTCAGTCGCTCAGTCATGTCCAACTCTTTGCGACCCCATGAATCGCAGCACGCCAGGCCTCCCTGTCCATCACCAACTCTGAGTCAGAGTTCACTCAGACTCATGTCCATCGAGTCAGTGATGCCATCCAGCCATCTCATCCTCTGTCATCCCCTTCTCCCCTCCTGCCCCCAATCCCTCCCAGCATCAGAGTCTTTTCCAGTGAGTCAACTCTTCGAATGAGGTGGCCAAAGTACTGGAGTTTCAGCGTTAGCATCATTCCTTCCAAAGAAATCCCACGGCTGATCTCCTTCAGAATGGACTGGTTGGATCTCCTTGCAGTCCAAAGGAACTGCAAAGGCAAAGATAACAAAGGGGCTGGGGCAGAACATGAAATATCTTTGAAAGACACTCCAGAAGCCTAGTATTGCCAAAGCAGAGAATGTGTGTCTGTGTGATGAATAAGGGCTTGGTGGTGAGGAAGGTATGTAGAGAGGAAGATGGGGCTGATTACAAAGAGTTCTGTGTATCACACTGATTAATTTCAGTTCATCTTGAAAACTTTGAAGAACTGGGGAGAAATTTTAAGTAAAAGATTTAGGATGATTAGTTTGTTCTGGTTTGCCCAGGACTGTCCTGAGTTTAAAACTCAAAGATCCACATCCTAGGAACCTCTTCAGTCCTGGGCAAAGTAGGATGGTTGATCACCCTATAGGAGAAGGACAAGAAAGATCACCATGAAATCCTCATGGAGGTGCAATGAAGGGGGTAAGATGGGAGGGGGTAAGGATGCATTAATTTCATTCATGAAGAAACCATGTGTGGATCAAGACAGTTAGCAGTAAGGACCAAAAGGAGGGAATGAATCTGGAACAGGAAGTAGAGACAACGAAATTTAATCACATTTTCATTTGGGCAGGGGGAGGAGGAAAGAACAGAGTCTAATTTGAATCGCTATTCTCTGACTAGTTGATCGATTAGCATCAGGAGATTTTTAAAAAATGTTACTGAATATGCAAAGAAAAGTAAATTATACCCATGATGCTCCTTTTATGACTAGGCAACATCCTGAGTGCTTTAAATAAAGTATTTCATTTAAATGCATAACAAGTATTACCTAGGAGAATGTTAATTCTCCTCCAGGGTACAGATGAGGAAACTGGGCTCAGAGAGCCCAAGTACCTTCCTCAAAGTCACACAGCACTGGCATTCCCAGGCAGACATGTCTCACCTAAAGTCTCTGCTCTTTCAATCCCTACCTCCTCACCACCAACCACCACTCCTACTGCAGAGCAGGGCAAGGCAGAGGAAGTGGCAACTGAGCTGAGCTTTGCTGGAAGAGACTATTTATCCAAATGGAAAAGGAGAGAGAAGAAACCAGCTTGGGCTGTCTTTGGCTCTGTCTTTATGGGACAATAAAAAAACACTGCATGTCAGAGTTCCTTTTATGCAGAACACATACTATGGCGAGATGCTATCTCATATCTGGACCAGCTCAATGCATTTTAATTGCCCAAGTAAAATAAACTGAATGATGCTTTCTTTCTATCTTCTGATCTGCTTGCAAACCCCAATGGCTTGCCAAGAGTTCCCAATATAGAGCTAAGTTGTGGCTCTGAATGGACTGAAAAAAGATCTTTGTAAGTAAAGACCACCACACTTTGGGTTTTTTAATCTTCCTTTCGGGAAGTCTTTTGTTTCAGGACAATGAACTGGGGTAAAAGTGCTGTACTCCTGTAGACATAATTAAAATGGAAGCAGTTTTCCTCTTCCTCAGCGATTCAAGTCATTGAAATTAATCATCATTGGGCCAGTCTAGCAGGCTGCCAGGAGAAGGCAATGGCACCTCACTCCAGTACTCTTGCCTGGAAAATCCCATGGACGGAGGAGCCTGGTAGGCTATAGTCCATGGGGTTGCTAAGAGTTGGCACGACAGAGCGACTTCACTTTCACTTTTCACTTTCATGCATTGGAGAAAGAAATGGCAACCCACTCCAGTGTTCTTGCCTGGAGAATCCCAGGGACAGGGGAGCCTGGTGGGCTGCCATCTATGGGGTCGTACAGAGTCGGACACGACTGAAGTGACTTAGCAGCAGCAGCAGCAGCAGCAGCAGCAGCAGGCTGCCACGGTCTCTATAGGAAAAGCACCTCAAGGTGTCTGCTGCAGCAGCTGCAATTAAAATCTGTTGAGCAATGGGATAAAATGAACCAGACCATTGCCACAATCACAGAGGCACTGGAAAAAGAGGGGTATGTAATTAACAGATAACTTGAAATGAGGCTCGGGCTTCATGCAGATTGATACTTCAGTGCATTTCTACGAGAACCATCTGATGGTGAAAAATTACTTTATCAGCTCCTGCTGTGACTTATTTAGGCATTTATTTTATATATATTACCGACTTCTTGCGGATAATGGTTCAGTCAATAGAAAGATCAATAACCTCACATATGCAGATGACACCACTCCAATGGCAAAAAGCAAAGAGGAACTAAAGAGCCTCTTGATGAAGGTGAAAGAGGAGAGTGAAGAAGTTGGCTTAAAACTCAACATTCAAAAACTAAGATCATGGCATCTGGTCCCATCACTTCATGGCAAATAGATGGGGAAAAAATGGAAACAGTGACAGAACTTTATTTTCTCAGGCTCCAAAATCACTACGGATGGTGACTGCAGCCATGAAATTAAAAGATGCTGCTCCTTGGAAGAAAAACTATGACAAACCTAGACAGTGAACTGAAAAGCAGAGACTACACTTTGCAGACAAAGGTCTGTCTAGTCAAAGCTATGGTTTTCCCAGCAGTCATGTATGGATGTGAGAGTTGGACCATGAAGAAGGCTGAGCGCCAAAGAACTGATGCTTTTGAACTGTGGTGCTGGAGAAGACCCTTGAGAGTCCCTTGGACTGCAAGGAAATCAAACCAGTCAGTCCCAAAGGATGTCAACCCTGAAGGGTTGTTCACTGGAACATTGGACTGATGCCGAAGCTCCAATACTTTGGCCACCTGATGCGAAAAGCCAACTCATTGGAAAAGGCCCTGATGCTAGGCAGGAGGAGAAGAGGGTAACAGATGAGAGGGCTGGATGGCATCACCAACTCTATGAACATAGAGTTTGAGCAAACTCTGGGAGATATTGAAGACTGACGTGCTTCAGTCCATGGGGTTGCAAAGAGTTGGACACAACTGAATGAACAGCAACAACAAATTTCCTTGCAGAGTATCTAACAATTGAACCCAAGCAACAAAATAAACAGGCTTATTTCATGTTTTCCACCTGTGGGGTGAATATGAGGATTGCTTGTAGGATAAGACCAAGTTTGTGTAGGGTTTTGTTTTGACTTCTAAACCCGCATTTAATAAAAAAAAAAATTGTATATAGAAGACAGTAATCTATGAGAACAAAGTACTCTTCCCCAATCACTTGAGACCAAAGTGTGTGTTTTAACACAATGTAGTCAAGAAAAAGTCAGAGACTCTTCCTTGTAAATACACTTCACATGACAATTATCTTGAAAGGGAATAAGAAACAAGTATCTCAACCCCTGAAACACTTTTGGAATTCTTACCTATGTCAGGAATAGATCTGACTGCATGTAACTTGGGCTTCCCAGGTGGCGCTAGTGGTAAAAAACCTGCCTGCCAATGTAGAAGATTTAAGAACACAGATTCGATCCCTGGGTCAGAAAGATCCCCTGGAGAAGGGCATGGCAACCCACTTAAGTATTCTTGCCTGGAGAATCCCATGGAGAGATGAAGCCTGGCAGGCTAACCCTATAGACTGTAGCCTGCCAGGCTTCATCTAAAGCGACTTAGCACACACGCATGCTATAACTTAGAGGCCTCAAATATCATAGCTTAAAACAAGAATAAAAGTTAATTTTTCTTTTACGTAAAATAAGTTTGTAGGTGGAGAGTCTGAGGGACAAAAAGGGACCAGCTCTCTCCTTTTAAATACTCTTTCAGGAAATTGCACACACTTTTTTTCCTGTTCATCTCATTGGTTCAAATTTAGTTTCAAGGCCCTGGCTGATGCAAGGGAAGCTGGGAAGTGTAATCTTTATTCTGGGTGGCCATGTATCCAGCCAACAATTGGTATTCTGATACTAAAAGGTGAGGGATGATAGACAATGGGTGACACATTAGCTTACTTGGTTTCTGTTTCTGTGTGGCGGCTTAAGTTTATCCATGAGCTTTGCCTGAGTTTTTGGCATTTCAGTACAGCCAGTAAGTCCTTCCTGGGTAACAGTTATTCCAATGAACAAATCTGTTTCCAGAGTTAATGGTTAACAGTGGCTGCAGCTGTGGTTCTCCTGCCCTGTCCACTCAATCCCATGGGTGCCAGGTAAAATGCTAACATTTTAACAAAGCTTTTCCAAAAGTCATGCTATTTAGCCCTAAAGAGTAATCATCAGGTTAGGTGCAAAGAGCTGGTTACTGCTGTTATGTGTAGGGGGGCAGAGTTCTCAGGAAATAGCTTCCTCCCAATGTGAAGGGCTTTAGAGTATAAGCTCCCCACCACTCCCATTAACAAGGGGGCATCTGTGCTGGGAAAAGAAGCCTTTGTGGATGTGGGCTGTTGCTAAGGGGGCAGAGGCAACTGGGGGTCCCATTTTCAGGATTAAATATGGAGGGTAACAGCTCAAGGAAATTTTGGCTCTCATCACAGCAAGGGCATGAAGAATGGTAGCTCAGGAACCAGAATTCAAATGTGTTGTTTCTGGAACTTCTGTCGTTTTTCTTTCTTTGTGAGTTTTTCTCTTACTCTATGTTACCATAGTGATCACAGTAAAATCCTCCAATCACAAAGAGCTCAAAAGGATGTCTTCAGGATCAATGAATAAAGAGGAAGCTTAGGATGACGGAACCCTGTGCTTTGCCAGGTTCTGGTAGGGGAAAGAATTAAGAGGACTAGAGAAAAGGAAAGCATCAACTCCTGAATTCATCACCAACTCCCAAGTTCTGGGACAAGGGATGCAGTCAGTGTACCTAACAGTGTGGGTTCTGATGACTTGAACTTGAAGTCTGCATCTATCATTACTATCTACAACCCTTTGGGCAAGTCATTTCATTCCTTTGAGTCTCATTTCCCTCAAGTATAAAACAAGGATAATAGTACCACTTAATAGGGTTGTGAAGATTCAATGAAATGATCCACAGAAAGTTGTGAGAATCTGGCCCTTGGTAACATACATAAAGTTCACTGTCATTATTAAACTTAGGCAGTATTACAGGTTGCTGAAAAAGCTATTTTCAATCATTCTGAAATTGTGCCAATGCATGTGAGGAGTGGTGGCAAGGAAGGTGAGTTCAAAGAGACACAGATTCAACCCAAGCCTGAACAAAATGGGTTGTACTCGTTAGCAGTACTGGAGAAACTTTCTTAACAATCTGCCACTCAAGCTCCTTGCAGGACTCAGCAATGCCTGCCATTCCCCTGTAGTGGTGCCGACAGAGCTCACGGCATGCTGATGCTTCAGCTGCATGCTACGCTTGCTGCAGCAGCACACTTAATGCTCTTGCAGTAGAGCTGTATGTTGACTGAGAGGAAGTTGAGTTAGTTCCCAAACCTCATGTCACTTATTCTTATATATTTTTTTTGAAATTGATAAGAAATGAGTGAGAAAAGGAAGATGTTATTTTATGACTGTTTTGAAAGGCAAGTTGCTAAAAATACTGTATAATTAGGTGAAGGCAAGATAACTGCTAAATATTGGGAAAGGTTGTAAAAACTAGGGATTCTGCACTCAGATTGCTTTGCAAGTATCTTTAAATTATAGATTCACTTTCATAAAGTCTAAAGTGGAAATCAAGGCTGAGTTTTGGGAGTGATTTATCTTTGCAACTGAAGATTTAGATGACATGATTTAAGTTAAGCTCTCTCTCATACTCATTTTTAATTTTTATAGTCTCTGCTTTAACACAATCTGTTTTAGGTGACAGTAATCAACTTTTACTCCTAACTGAGCTGAATCAGAGGGCATTTACCACACTAGACATTTCTATCTATGTATTAGCTGATGATCAATATATAGTCAACATAGCTCATTCTATATATTCAGCAAAATATTTCTTATTTTAATGTAATTTCTTTTCAAAGGCATCAAGAAAATCTTTAAAAATTCCTGATTTATATCTAATGTCACAAACACTGAGAAAAGTGACACAATTTCACAACTTCTTAGAAGTAAGAATAAATCAGTGTCATACTAGTTGACTACTATAAAATATTATTTATTTTAAATCCATAAAGGTTTTAAAATTATTGTAAGCGTTTAAATATTTGGAAAAACCAAAACCCAATTTTCAGACTTCCCTGGTGGTCCAGTGGTTAAGAAGCCACCTGCTAAAGCAGTGGATACGGGTTGGACTCCTGGTCTAGGGAGATCCCATATGCCGTGGGGCAACTAAACCCACGCACCACAACTACTGAAGCCCAAGTGCCCCAGGGCCTGTGCTCTGCGACAAGAGAAGCCTGCGCAGTGCAACTAGAGAGCAGCCCCCGCTCAGTGCAATGAGAGCAAGCCTGCAAGCAGCAAGGAAGACCGAGCGCAGCCAATAGTAAGTAAAATAAAGAAAAAATTCTCTTCTCAGTTATAATGACATACTTGGCAAATCTGTCCCTCACATGCACTGTTGTTCAGTCACTCAGTTGTGTCTGACTTTTTGCGACTCCATGAGTTGCATCACACCAGGCTTCCCTGTCCTTCACTATCTCCTGGAGCACGGGGCATCAGTGTACTGGGCACCAATAAATCAGGAAGCAAAACTCCAAGCCAACTAGACTGAGTTCAAATTCAGGAGCAGGTGGTTCCTTTATGTGAGTAAGGCACTGCACACAGAAAAAGGGTGCTTTGATTCGCAGGAGACAGACATCAACTCAGAGGAAAGTCTGCCAATCAAAGTACCAGAGCATTATAAGCCCCTTTCACACCACAGAATTTTGCCAAGACACTCATGTTGAAGGAAGTCACACCTGGTGTAATACTGTATTTTCCAATATAACTAAGGAATGGAAACAAATAGCAAATATAATTTATGCAGCAAATATAACGGAAAAGGGCATGTTGAACAACTGCAGGTGAAAAGACATAGAGTTCCCCACTTCAGCACACTAGTCTTGACGCCAGAAAGTGAGGCTTGGTTGCAGACAAAGGATCAGAATGATGTCAGAGACACAGCTTATACTAGCGAGACAAACCCAAATGCTTAAAGAGATTCTAGGTTCACCTCCAACAATACTTGTATCAGACCAACAACCTGCCAAGAACAACTAGAAAAGTCAGATAAGACACAACGAAACAACTGGGTTTAAAGTGCTGGAGAGCTCTCAGTGCAGCCAGGACTTGGAGGCTGAGGTCGGGGAGAGAAGGGAATGCACAGAAGTGAGTCAGATATTCCGAGCTGCTTCCCCCTCCAGGTACTGGGTGTTTCCTCAGCCATACCAGGCTGGGAGGCTGAGAAGCTGAGCAGAACTTCTGGCAATCTCACAGGACTGCAGAGGAAAAATGAGTCAACATCCTGGAGGGAAAGGTGGGAGAGAGAAGGGAGCCCCCCAGTCGGTGCTGCCTTCCTTCTGTGGTAGTTGCTGATTTGTAAGGGTCACAGCATAGAAAGCTTGCAAATCTGAGTAGAAGGGAGTAGCCAAGAGGTTGAACAGAGCTTTCAGCAGCCTCATATTTCAAGAAAATTCAACCAGAAGGCATGAAGGTCCCCAGGCTTTCAGTTAGGGCCTCAGAAGAGCTACAGTCTCAGAGCTGGGGTGAACCATAACTAAAGCAGCTCTCACAAAGGCTGACATTCAACTTCACAACCGTCCAACTCAAGACGATTAAAGTGATCTGCCCTACTCTAATTGCCTGCTACAAGTAGAAGTAGACCTCTGAAGGAAGGCAATGTCATCCAGAGTCTCTGCAATTGTTCATACACAATGTCTGACATTCAGTTAAAAGATTATCAGATGTATAAGGAAATGATCAAAGAAAAAAGACAACAGGATAAGATCCAGATATTATAGTTCTCAAAGCTAGATTTTAACAAAACAGTGATTCATATGTTTCAGAAGCAGAAATTGTAATAGAAAATTTTAACAACAAACTGAAATTTGTAGAAAGGATTGAGTGAAAATTCTAGAACTGACAAATATGATAACTGGAATTAAGAACTAACAGGTTTAACGGTTAGCTTAGGCCAGAAGAAGAGAGGATTAGGGGATATACAGACTAAAGTCTGGAAGGAAAAGAGATGGATCATATAAGGAAAAAAGCCTAACAAACATATGAGAAATGATGGCAAAATTTAACATGTATGTAATTGGAGTCCCAGATAAAGGGGAGAGAGAAAGTTTGGGTAGAATCAATCTTTGAAGAAATACTTGTCAGAATTTTCCCAAACGGACAAAAGATATGAAACCACGGATTCAAAAAGTGTTACGAAACCCCCAAAGAACAAATTAAATATATACAAACAAAACGACATCTCAGCATATAGTATAAGTACTTAAAACCAGAGACAAAGATAAAATCTTAAATATTGCCATAGAAAAAGACATATAAACTTCACAGGAGCAAAGTGAGACTGACATCCGACTTCTCAATGAAAGTCAGTGACCAAGAAATCACGTTTTTAAATACCAAAAGAAAAATAGCTGCCAACTTAGTTTTTAAAAAAGAACCTTTAAAAACAAAGGCATCGAACCTGGACTGGCGATCTGTTTCACATATGATAATATACATGTTCCAATGCTATTCTCTCAGATAATATTCACATATTATCATATGTGAAACAGATCGCCAGTCCAGGTTTGATGCATGAGACAGGGTGCTCAGGGCTGATGCACTGGGACAACCCAGAGGGATGAGATGGGGAAGGAGGTGGGAGGGGGGTTCAGGATGGGGAACACATGTACCCCCATGGAGGATTCATGTCAATGTATGGCAAAAACCACTACAATATTGTAAAGTAATTAGCCTCCAATTAAAATTAAAAAAAAAAAAAGGCAAAAGAAAGACATTTCTAGGCAAACACAAACTGAGGGAATCTTTGCTTACAAATTCTCTTTAAAAGCAATGCTAATTTTTAATAGTTTTTCTCCTGTAATTGTGGTCTAATCTTACTGCATTGTGGTCAGAAAAGATGCTTGGAATGATTTCAATTTTTTGAATTTACCAAGGCTAGATTTATGACCCAGGATGTGATCTATCCTGGAGAAGATTCCGTGTGCACTTGAGAAAAAGGTGAAATTCATTGTTTTGGGGTGAAATGTCCTATAGATATCAATTAGGTCTAACTGGTCTATTGTATCATTTAAAGTTTGTGTTTCCTTGTTAGTTTTCTGTTTAGTTGATCTATCCATAAGTGTGAGTGGGGTATTAAAGTCTCCCACTATTATTGTGTTATTGTTACTTTCCCCTTTCATACTTGTCAGCATTTGTCTTACATATTGCAGTGCTCCTATGTTGGGTGTATATATATTTATAATTGTTATATCTTCTTCTTGGATTGAATAAACAAATGGGACCTAATTAAAATTAAAAGCTTCTGCACAACAAAGGAAACTATAAGCAAGGTGAAAAGACAGCCTTCAGAATGGGAGAAAATAGTAGCAAATGAAGCAACTGACAAACAACTAATCTCAAAAATATACAAGCAACTCCTACAGCTCCACTCCAGAAAAATAAATGACCCAATCAAAAAATGGGCCAAAGAACTAAACAGATTTCTCCAAAGAAGACATACAGATGGCTAACAAACACATGAAAAGATGCTCAACATCACTCATTATCAGAGAAATGCAAATCAAAACCACAATGAGGTACCATTTCACGCCAGTCAGAATGGCTGCGATCCAAAAGTCTACAAGCAATAAATGCTGAAGAGGGTGTGGAGAAAAGGGAACCCTCTTACACTGTTGGTGGGAATGCAAACTGGTACAGCCACTATGGAGTACAGTGTGGATATTCCTTAAAAAACTGGAAATAGAACTGCCATATGACCCAGCAATCCCACTGCTGGGCATACACACTGAGGAAACCAGAATTGAAAGAGACACGTGTACCCCAGTGTTCATTGCAGCACTGTTTATAATAGCCAGGACATGGAAGCAACCTAGATGTCCGTCAGCAGATGAATGGATAAGAAAGCCGTGGTACATATACACAATGGAGTATTACTCAGCCATTAAAAAGAATACATTTGAATCAGTTCTAATGAGGTGGATGAAACTGGAGCCTATTATACAGAGTGAAGCAAGCCAGAAAGAAAAACACCAATACAGTACACTAACGTATATATATGGAATTTAGAAAGATTGTAACGATAACCCTGTATGCAAGACAGCAAAAGAGACACAGATGTATAGAACAGTCTTTTGGACTCTTTGGGAGAGGGAGAGGGTGGGATGATTAGGGAGAATGGCACTGAAACATGTATAATATCATATGTGAAACGAATTGCCAGTCCAGGTTTGATGCAGGATACAGGATGCTTGGGGCTGGCACTGGGATGACCCAGAGGGATGGTACGGGGAGGGAGGTGGGAGAGGGGGTTCAGGATGGGGAACACATGTACACCCGTGGCGAATTCATGTTGATGTATGGCAAAACCAATACAATATTGTAAAGTAATTAGCCTCCAATTAAAAGAAATAAATTTAAATTAAAAAAAAAAAGGCAGGAGAGGAAAACGTCTCACAAGAGCTGTGTCTTAGGTAGAAGAACACACCACTGCTAATCATAGCTAGATGGGAAAACTGAGGACCCTGATCCCACTGTTATCCTGCCCCCTGATCTCCTGCTGGTGTGTCCTTTGGAAGATCTCCTCCAAAAGCCACAGAACAAGGGAGGCTGGTGATGGAGTCTAAAGAGGTGGGCCTCCTGGACTACAGAGCAGGGAGGAGCCAGGTAGAGCGTAGATCTGGGAAGGGGGTGTAGTCAGAGTCAGAGAACATGCATCAGAATAAACACTCTTGTCTTGTCCAAAAAAAAAAAAAAACAAACCAATGCTAAAGATGTAAAGAAATGGTCCCTGAAGGAAAACGGAAATGTAAAAAGAAATGAAGAGCAGCAGAAAGAGTTAATATGGGGGTGATGCTCAGTGAATACTGACTGTACAAAACAATATGAATTTAGCTTTGCAGTATTAAATATGTGTAAAATTCATTACTTGGCAACAATAATACTTAAAGTGTCACTGGAGTGAAAAGAATTCAAGTAGTCTAAGGTCCTTGCATTGTCCTGGAAGTAGCAAAAGTATATTAGATGCTAACATACTGGACTCCAGTGAGTCAGGATGCACGTTGTAAAGAATGCCAAACTCCTTGGGGGCTGGATAATAAAATAAACGCCTGGTGCAGGCCATACACCCACCCTGCAACAGACACTGCTGCTGTCTTAGGCCCCATTTTGGAGGCTTTGGAGTTCACCTCAGTCCCACTTCTTTGCGGTTAGGATTGTACATTCTATGTACTTGATAAATAAACATGAACGCTTATATGCATGTATATTTGCTCAAGTTTGGGGTCACTATAATTGGAAGGGATGAGTTTTAGATGAACAGCAAACCGATTTGAAAAAGAAAACCCTTTGGACATCGGTATAGAGGAAAACTTCATTTTGAAATCCCCAACCATGCTTGCACTCATGATCCCAGATCATCAGCCAGATGAGCACACCTTTTATATTTGCATTGATTCTTGAGTATATTCTGCAGAGTTCATTACATTTTAAAGAATAATCTTGCACCAGATAACACATACATACCTGTCAGTGCTTATTGGTTAAATGTATGCATTTACGAAACCTATGAAATACTTAGTACACCAAGTAAATAATCTCCTCTTCCCTATCCTCCCCTTCCCCTAACAAAAAATCTCAATAAGAACCTGATGTGTTACTCTGTATGGCTATTTTGAAAAAGATTCCAGTTCCCCCATCACTCCCCCAGAATGCTGCTTTCAAGAGCTGTGGTTCCCAATGAACAGGCTGCTCCAATATACAAGGATCAATGTCCTTTGGGACAGCATTGGCTTGCTAGTTAATAGACATTTGATTTTCTTTACCCATTGATTAATGAAGCAGTTATTTTGCCATTGAATAGGAAGATAATTAAGAACTACTGTAACTGGAGCCTACTGGGAATGGGTTGTAGTTTGGAGAACTGGTGGTAGCTGTGGAGACAAAGAGGTGGGAAGGCTGGCTTTGCTTATAGCAGCCTTTCTGGCAGGGAACCTAGGGCTAAAGTGTTCTGCTTAATTCAATAGACACTTATTAAGGTATTATGAGCTGTATGTGAAGCCCTACTGGGGAGAGGAAGGGGGGTGTCCAATGCAGAGCCTGGCTCAGCTGGAAGCCTGTGCTGTACTAGTTCTTCCAGAGGCACCCCCGCTTGCCCGCCCCCGTAATATGAGGCAGGGAAGGGGCCAAAGTGTTATGCAGGGTGTCTGGAAGATCAGAGGCAGAAACTACATGTACTTGGAACTAGGAAAGGCATCAAAGCAGAGTGGGCTATGTGAGGCTGGGTGGAATTCTGGCAGATACAGATGGGGAACGAAAGTCTTAAAAGGATGGAGAAATAACATGAGGAAAAGCAAAAACAACAGTAAAAAAGAAAGAACTCAAAATTTCAGTACTCTTGATTTGTAGCTGTGTGACCTTGGACTAGCTGTGTGACCTAACTTTTTCTGGGCTTTGCTTTTCTCATCTGGAACATGAAATCAATAATAACTACCTCTATAGAGTTGCTGTGAAGTTTCACTGAAATAGGTTAGTCTGTCAGGAATCTATCATGCCACCTGGCACAGGGTAGACACTCAGTAAATGGAGGCTATAAGCCACAAGAGAATGAAAAATAACTGAAAGACTGAAAGAATCATCTGCCTTCCTTCTTCAAGCCTTCCTCTTCTGGGATAAAGCTCTGCTTTGGGGGTTTTCTGCCTAAATGAACTGAGTTCTTGAGCCCTTTCAGGGTGAGCTCTATGTCTTCTGCACTTGTGTCTGCCTTCCTGATTCAGGGCACAGCCCATTGTAGATGCACAGGAAACCTTCCTGGAGAAAACGAGTGGATGAACATGTCCATTCTACTCCATCTCCTAACCCTCTCCCATCACTTAGTTTCATGAAGGTATCACACACCTCTGCACAGCCTGGTGTGCCCTTCCCTTTTCTCTACCCAGCAAACTCTCTTCCTCCCTCAAAATTCAGCTCATGATTGGTAAGGTCCTTCATTCAGGATGGAATTGGTCAGAATGGATACTTCCTCCTTAGTACCACTTAGTACACAACTCTACCATAACATGCAGCTTGTCAGCTTGTCATTGCTCGCTCTTTCCTCTTATAAACCTCATTGGCTACGTGGTGTCAAGGGGACATAATGGGATAATGCGGAGGCAAAACTGAGAAGCCAGCAGAATCTCTTCCATGAGATGGGGCTCCTGTGCCTTCTTTTTTTGCTTATCTGTGTCTATCCTAAGGAAAAATTGATATGCTTACATAGTTACAGAACAGCTGGAAGCGTGACATATGACTTAACAATTTCCATAGCTTAGTGCGTATACTATGGAGTTTTAGGGACCATTTGATTCCTTTCCTTCTCTGAAATAAGGATTTTAAGTTTTGCGTGGGGTAGACAGCACGTTACAATACAGGGGGATGACATGATGTGTCTTCCACACTCGGTCTTCTATCCCACATCTGTGCTTCTAGAGCCTGGCATGGGGTCTTCCCTCAGTGCCTCGCACACAATAGATGTCAATACTTATTTGTTGAATGAACGAATACCCTTGTGCCTGGTCACTTCCCTGCTCAGAAATCCTCAATGGTCGCCCTATTCCTACTGGTCTGTTTGTAACCTCAGCAGTGGCAGCCTGGTACTCGAGTTTGCTCATGAGGCGACCCCAACCTCCCTTTACAGGCCTGTTTCCTACTCCCTTATGCCATACATCACTCACTGCAGGCAAGCTGGACACCAAGGAGGTGGCTCTTGGCTCAGCAGAGGGCATCTTTGATGGACTAGGAGAACTTGTTTGTATGGGGAATACCTTCATGATGAGAGAGCTGAAGAACTGAATGGATGGGAGGGACAGCCCACAGATGCTCTGACCAGGAGTGGGAAGTGAACAACACTTTCTCAAAACAGACCCAAAGGTCAGAAGTAGAGGTGGCTGGGGATACAGTTCTCAGGACAGTTACCCAATTCAGCCAAAGGGCATGAACTGGCTGCATTCCTAACATGCTCAACTCTTGAGTCCATCATCACACAAACAAGGCAACAATAAAAATTGCTATCCTGGTGCTGATGGTCCAGCAAGACAAGAAAGGAGCTAATACTTTTTGAGTATCAAGATTTACTGAGTTTAATGCTGCTTATGAAATTTCAGGTCCCTGAGGCCAGGGAAGGCTCTGCTCTGTGTCCCCCATGTGCCTTGGACCTGACTTTTCTGGTCCAAGTTGCACTGTGTTGTAGTCACCTATGTCTATGTCAATCAAGAGTCCTTGAGCTGCTTAAGGACAAGTATTTTCTCAAACATGGTGTTTGACATTGAACGAATGAATGAAGTCTATACAAGGTACATACACCTTTTTTACCACTAGATGGCAAATATTCATTGGACAATTTACTCTAAACTGTCTCAGACAGTTTGGTGAAAACTAGCTAAGTTTTTCAGTACATACAACAAGATGAAGTTTTCAGGGCTGTCTATGCCTCCTCTCTTTTAGCAGAGAGCGGAGAAAGTTCTAGAATGGAAGCCAAGTGTCCTTGGGCAAGACTCTGTGTTGTCATTGGCATTTGGGCAAGTCACATATATTTCCCAAGCCTCAGTTTTATTATTTAAAAAAATCTATGGACTGTGGTAAATTCAGATAAACATTTATTATTATCTGTGATATTTCAGGCCCTGACACCAGTACTGGAGGTAAAGATGATTTAAAAATACTCCTTGCCTCTAGGACCATGCTTCTCAACTCTAGTAAAAGACCAAATCTGTTGCAGACTGTACCCACATTCTGATTTTTTAATTATTAGAGTCGTTGGATGTTGTTAAATTGCTATTTCTAAATGTTTATTCTTAAACTTTGGGGCTTCCCAGGTGGTACAGTGGTAAAGAACCCACCTGCCAATGTAGGAGATGCAAAAGATATGAGTTTGATCCCTGGGTCAGAAAGATCCCTTGGCGTAGGAAATGGCAACCCACTTCAGTATTCTTGCCTGGAAAATTCAATGGGCAGTGGAGCCTGGCAGGCTACAGTCCATGGGGTTGCAAAGAGTTGGACATAACTGAGCAACTGAGCACAGAGTCTTAACTCCTGGATGTAGCACATCGCAAACTGACTGCAAATGTCCTGTGTGTGCCCTTGTCCGCAGGCACACACTCAGGAGGGAGGCTCACACAGCGTCTGCAGGACTCAGGCCTGTGAGTGGGGACAAGCCTCAGACAAGGGCCCTTCTCCGCGGGCACACACTCAGGAGGAGGGCTCACACCAGCCTCTGCAGGACTCAGGCCTGTGAATGGGGACAAGCCTCAGACAAGGGCCCTTGTCCGCAGGCACACACTCAGGAGGAGGGCTCACACCAGCCTCTGCAGGACTCAGGCCTGTGAGTGGGGACAAGCCTCAGACAAGGGCCCTTCTTTGCAGGGCATTAAGCACTCACAGCGCATAGGACCACTATCTTGTAGTTTTGGAGGTGAAGGGGGCAGAGATCTGAGATCACTTCTAGAGTCTTTCTAGAGAAAGTTCTGGCCAGTCCTCTCTGATCCTGAAGATATGAGGCCCTCCTAGGCCTTGTGGCTGCCAGCACACCAGATGAGGCTTCAGGCACTTTGCAGTCCTTCCCTCACTGTCTGGGCTTCCTGGATCTTTCAGTTTGTGGCCTCATCCCTCAGACCTAAGGCTAAGCATCAACTCTGACCTTTGCTTTCTCCCTTGGCCGTGATTCACACTTTTTCTCTGAGTCAACTACTTTTGGCCACCAGGATTAAAAATCTTTACCTCTGCCCAGCACAGTCCTTGGAACCACGTCTTCAGTGGGATTTGGGGGCATACTGGTACCAGGTGGGCCTGACACTGTGAATAGAGTCTAGACGAGCTCTTAGCACCAGGATAAGAATAATCCACCAAGAACACACAATGTACTTTCTTATGTGGTGTCTTTTAAATATTCCTAAGCTTCACGGTTTGGCTTATTTATTATTTCAAATACAAAATAATCACTTTCCTGAACAGATATTTTGTACCATGTACCCAAAGACACAGTACAAAATTCTCATCTAATCTATCCTTCCCATCTCCAGGCTCTCAGGTCCCTACCCCACAGGCAACCACTATTTATAGCCTTACATGCCCTTCAAAAGATGTAAGGGTATATCTTGTGATACCACAAGTGAAATACACTAGAAATACTCTGCTGCAATCTCTTTTTTAACCAAATGATTTGCCTTGATCATGTTTAATCTCAACTTCTCATTTTTTAAAAACTGGCCCCCTATTAATAGATATTTAAGTTTTTCTACTTTTTCTGTTATACACAGTGTTCAGTAGGTAGCATGCGCCTACATGTGAGTATATCTGTGTATGTAAGTTTCTGGATAGGAAGTACGAGTCAGAGAAATGTGCCCTCCACAGAACTGTGCCAATCAGCACTGCCACAATTAGAATATTACTGTGTCTGTTTTTTCACACTTCTGTCAACATATGATTATCAAAAGTCCAATAGATCAAAAATTATAGCTCTGTGGAATAAATATGCATTTCCATAATCATAAATGAGATTAAACGTCTTTTAAAATATCTTAAAACGTATGCATTTTGATCATTTTTAAAAACTGGTTTATTGTTCTTTAAAAATTGAACCATATGAGCTCTTTACACATTAAAGAAATTAGCCCTTTGTTTATTGTATGGACTACAAACATTTCCCACACTTTGTCTTTCACCTTTAAAATGTTTAAATATTTTCCACAATAAAAAACATGCTTGTAGTTTATCAATCTTTTCTTTTATGCCCTCTGAGTTTTGTGACATGCTTGGAAGGGATTTTGCTCTAGATTATAAAATGATTTCATCATGTTTCTTCTAATGTTTTTAAATCTTCAGTTTAAAATATTTAAATCTTTGATAAATTTGGACTTTATTTTGGTTTAAGGATTGAAGTATGGAGCAAATTGCATTTTTCCATGACTTTCAGTTGTGACAATACCATTTATAAAATTCATCTTTTTCCAAGAGACAGAAAATTATATCTTTTTCTTACACTTAATTTAAAATAAATTTGTGTCTTTTTTTGACTTCCTATTATATTTTATTGATCTATTTATCCATATATTAGTGTCACACAGTTTTATTTAATGTAGTTTTATAATTTAGCTTTTAATATCTGGTTTGGCTAGTCTTCTCTACTTACTGCCTCTCCCCCACCCCTATCGTTGTCTTTCAGACATTTTCTGGTTACTCTTGACTATTTAGTTTTTCATTTCCATAGAATCAGCCTGTTTAATTTTAAAAATCATGTTTTGGGGGAAGCACAGTAAATATATAGGCTAAGTTTGGAATACTGATCTTTTTGCAATATTCACTTACTAAAGTTTTCTTTGCTAATTTAGATAACATCTTTAACAGGTAACATGCATGTGTACAGCAGTACAAAAGGGCATATAGTGAAATGTGAATACACCTCTCAGATCTGACCCCTACTCTCCCAGTTTGCTCTAGAGACATTGAGCTTCTGACATGTATACATAGAGATATTCTATGCATATAAAATTCTATTTGTGCAAATAATCATTTGACTTTAACCCACCTGTGTCTTCCCCAGATGGCAGCTAGCTAGAGACACTCTTCTGTTTTTCCCCACCTGGTAAATATACCAGGGATCCCTCTATACCAGTACATATAGATCTGCCTTGCTCCTTAGGAGCTGCATGGTATTTGACTACATAGAAGCAGCCAGAATTTTCAATATGCCACCTATTGATTAAAAAATAGCTTCTTTCCATCTCTTATTTTCATAAACAATGTTGTGGTAAGTATTCTTCCTCACATACCTTGTGTGAGAATATTTCTGAAGGACAAATTCCTAGATACAGAATTACTATGTCAGGGTATAAAGAAAATGTACACACAAATAGTGTAAATACACTCAACACTACAGAACTATACACTTAAAAATGGTTAACATAGTATTATGTCATGTGGGCTTTTTTGGTCATGATAAGAAAGAAAATGTACAATTTTTGATAGCTATTGCCAAATTGTCTCTAAATCTTGACAATTTATTATTTCCCCATTTAAATTTGCCTTCAGTTTGCAATATTTTGGCTCAGTTGCTATAAAAATAGATTTTCAGGAAGCTAAATAATCTATAAGTTCTGAATAAAACCATCCCCCATTTCTTCCATAGAGAGATTCTCAGAAAAATTTCCAGGGATTGATGATGCTCTGATGTGAAGCTGTGGAAGTCAGGAAATGCTGCTAAGAGCAGGACTCTGCCTCCTTCTAGCAAAGGCAGCCTGTTCCAGTTTTATTAAAGAACATGGATCACTGAATCACTTTGGCTGCTTGTCCTACTGTGATTTAGATTTCTTTGAAGACTCAACTGAAAGAAAACAAGAGGTTTCATATGACTGAAGTCCCACCTTTCAAATGATGTTCTAATTTCTGTATCAAGTGTCTGTGACTGGGAATCTTTATTTAACTTCTTTCCCACCCACCCCTAGTACCACTTGATTCCTATCAACCACAAGTGTCCACTTACACACTCCATGGAGTTAAGCCTTGAATGAGGTTGTGAAGGACAAAAGAGGTATGGATAACTGTATTAATGTAACCCCCCCAAAATTAGGCACCTGGGGACTGTGTGCAGCAGAGTAACAACCTAAAGTTTCTACCCAATCTGATTCCAAGAAGGCTTGAAAAGCACTGCAGGTCTTTACTAAATGTATCTTGAGGAGCCAACAGAGGGTTAATTACATCACACAATCTTCTGCAAAGTGCACTGCTAAAAATTCTCTTTAGATGTCTCTTCTTTGAGAAATCAAATTTACTAAAAGTCTTCTTTGGACCTTTCTTTTTAATCTATATTTCCAATCCAAATGGCAGTTGCTCATATATGTCTCTTCTCACACTTTAACATTCTAATTCTGGCCCAGCTTACTGGCCTTACTTCCCCCCTCACTTCTTTTTCCCTGGTCTACTCTCTCTAGCAGTTTTTATTTAGCACAGTTTACCTCTCCTGTCAGTTGCATTCCCACCCAATGAAACCAAAGCATCTTCTTAGAAGATGGGAAGACAAGTGGATTACAAATCCTCCAAATTTATTTTTTTGGGGTCCTAATACTAAGAGTACAATTGGGTCATACTTCAGGCACTGCATGTGTATTATTCCATAACCAATATATGGGGTTCATATCCTCAAGATTGCTGTTGTTGTTCAGTCATTAAGTTGTGACCAACTCTTAGCGACCCCATGGGCTGCAGCACACCAGGCTTCCCTGTTCTCTTCTGTCTCCTGGAGTTTGCTTAAGTTCATGTCCACGATTACCATTTTGGAAATGAAAAATCTAAGGCTCCTTGAGGTCAGGTGATCTACTCAAGGTCAAAGACTTAGGGACCATGTCTACTTGCCCTGTACTGTTTTCATGGCTCTTAAGCAGGTAAATGCAATGCAATGTAGGAGTACATGATCTTGACTGTGCCCTTCACCACCGTAACCTTTCTCTGATCTCTATTTCTCCAAATCCTTATGTTTAGGTCTAGGAATATCCCCAGGTCTGTCCTCAATGGCTGAACCAATCTCTAGACCCAGTATTTTGCATCCAATTGGCTTAGCTCTGTGTCCTAAGGTTCTATTGATCTGTTCTTTGTGCTGAGCTGCTGTTCTCTTTCGTGCTCCTCCCCGATACCCTTCCCCAAACTTTGGTTCTTGTCTGGGTTTCGATGACTTGGTCTACTTCTTGCCAATCTACTCCTGCTGCCCTGAAATGTTAATCAATTTACCTTCTACTGTCAATTCCTTTATTAGTAAAAACTGCCCTACCAACCACACCTGTATGGAATTATACTCTGTGATTCTTTACATGCGGGACAACTGCTGATTAGAGTAGATAGATATCTGATGCAGGGGGCACCCATGCACAGACTCTCCAATGATCAAGCTGTCTTTCTGGTATTTCAACTGAGAGTTACCTAACACCACTCTGGCTATGAAAAGCCAAGGAAGAAAGTCATATAGCCACCATTTGTGGCCATGTGCAGTATAAGTAAGAGGAGATAGCAGATCTATTGAGAAAGGGTAGTACAAGAAATTTACATAGAAGAGCATAGAAAAGACCATGTGACTCTAGGTGGTGGAGCAGGGTGGGGAGGGGAGGTCATCAGTGGTTCTCTCAGCCTGATGTCTTCTGGTTACAGCTCTCAGAGGCTTTTTTGCACTCAGTACTAACATGTGTTCTTCTGAGTTCTATTCATTCCCTACAGTAAACTTTCCTTTGTTCTTGAGTTAGTTTTAACAGGTTTCTGTTACTTACAATTAAGAGACTTCACCAAACTCACAGATATGGAGAACAAAGTAGTGGTTACCAGTGGGCAGTGGTGGTGGGGCAAAGGGGTGGGGAACGGGAGGTACAAACTATTGCATATAAGATAGGCTCAAGGAGGTATTGTAATAACATGGGGAATATTGCCAATGTTTTGTAACAGTAAATGGAAAGTAACCCTTAAAATTGTATGTATAAAAACAGAGACTTCACTAGGCCACCTCCCTCCTTGGGTTGGGAGCTTTGTCTGCATTTCTAACCCCCAGCAGATATCACATAGCAAATGGGAAAAGCTCCTGTTCTGGGCTGCCTCGAGGCCTTGTTCTGGAGGTGGCCTTGAACTAGCTATTATGGGCATCCAGGTGGGCATCCAGATAAAGCTGTTCCAAGGAAAAAGAAGAACATGTGCACAGGAGTAGAGTTGGAATGAGCTTGGAGTTTGTTGTGGCTCCTGTTTTATATGAGGGTGTGATTACTGTCCTCAAATAGTACAGGGTCAACTTTGGGATGGAGAGCTAGGGCTATCAGGAGGTGACATTGTTAAGCAGGGGTGGGAAGGGCAGGTGGGGGCAGGGGATGGCAAAGAAGTGGTATCCTCCTTTCAGGCTGGGGACTGACCTGATGAAAGTGAACCTTTAGAATCATTAACTTTTGTAGCTCCTACAGGGGCTCTTCCCTTTCTTGGTTAGGAATTGGAGACCAAGAATGAAGACAGGATAACGACAGGTAACGTTTAGTAAGTGCTTTCTACAGGGCAGGGTCTGCTCCAAGCGCTGTGCACACATCAGCTCCATTAGTCCTCACTGCAACTCAGTGAGGTTGGCCTATTATCACGCTCATCTCATGGAAGGGGAACCCAAGGCACAGAGGCTGAGTAACCTGTGCAACATCACACATTATGTAACACCTGGAACTAGCGTTTGTACCCAGGAATCTTGATTCAGAGCTAATGCTTTTAGCTACTATATGGTGCTGTTTCTCACAAGCACTAAAAATCATTGGAACTCAATTATTATAAATAAAAGGTGGTAATGTGTGTGTGTGTGTGACTTTTTCAGTCAGACAAGGTAACGTCATAATCCATGGAAAATATCAGGAATCAGGCAATGGCTTCAATTTTAATTAGAGGAAGTGACCATAAGTTTAGAAAATCAAAAATCAGAAAAAATAAAAGTTTGGTAGGCATCTTTTTTCTCTAATGATTTAAAGAAGATGAGAAAAGAAAATTCTCAGACTCTTTCTACCAGTTTCCAGAGCCTTATAAATTCTTTCAACTTTAAAGAAAAAGGACGTCAGCTTGTTTATTGATTCTTGTGCCATAGGTAGTGTGGTAATCCTGGTGGCAGGTTTAAGGAATATGCCAAAGTGAGGCCTCCTGAAGGTGAAATAATCAATGTCTATGTGAGGGTCCACCATCATCCGACCTCTTACAGTCAGGAAAGTTTCAAATTTGAGAAATATGAAAGTTGGAGTGTTTTTTTTCTAGCATTTTCTTTTCATGATGAGTGCCCAGTGCACGGTTTTATGCAAGAGGCTGTTGCCAGGGATGCTCCAGGTCTCTGCTCAAAACCTGTCAACCCTCACCTTTAGCAGAAGTGAACATAAATCTTTAAGTTAAAGGGCTGAGATAAGAAAGGAAGCTACAAACAAACCCAGCTGGACCAAGATGGCAGTGAATCAGACCTCCAGCAGAGCCCGGGTCTCATTACCAGCTGATTTTACTATATTTGCATATTAAATAACACAACTGGCAGCCATGACTTGACATCAAGGACCAAAAAGAATAAAAGGGGATGGCACCCCAATCCCTGGAAAGGGTCCTGCACTTTCTCCAATGGATTAATGCATATACCTCCCCCTCATTAGCCTTGCTCCTCCTCCCTTTGTCTTACTTTTTAAAATTAAATCCCCCTGGCCAGGTGTGTGAGAAGTTAACTTGTCAACCTTAGCTCCCAATTCTCCATTCTCTAGCCCCTGAATAAAGCTTGTGCTGTGTGGCTCTCAGCTTACTTGAACCAGAACAACCAGAGTGGAAAATGAGCCCTCCTTGCCAAGGCAGAGCGCTAGCGCCCAACCAGGGCACTAAAGTCCATATGACTTAATTTGTCATTTGTTAATGACTGCCAAAGAATGTTCAAACTACTGCACAATTGCACTCATCTCACACGCTAGTAAAGTAATGCTCAAAATTCTCCAAGCCAGGCTTCAACAGTACGTGAACGGTGAACTTCCAAATGTTCAAGCTGGATTTAGAAAAGGCAGAGGAACCAGAGATCAAATTGCCAACATCCGTTGAATCATTGAAAAAGCAAGAGAGTTACAGAAAAACATCTACTTCTGCTTTATTGACTACGCCAAAGCCTTTGACTTGTG
>NW_011495071.1:17426104-17426560 GCF_000754665.1 Bison bison bison
ATGGAACAACAGACTGGTTCAAAACTGGGAAAGGAGTATGTCAAGGCTATATATTGTCACCTGCTTATTTAACTTATATGCAGAGTACATCATGCGAAATGCCGGGCTGGATGAAGCACAAGCTGGAATCAAGATTGCCAGGAGAAACATCAATAACCTCAGATATGCAGGTGACACCACCCTTATGACAGAAAGCAAAGAGGAATTAAGGGCCTCTTGATGAATGTGAAAGAGGAGAGTGAAAAAGCTGGCTTAAAACTCAACATTCAAAAAATGAAGATCATGGTACCCAGTACATCATTTCATGGCAAATAGATGGGGAAACGATGGAAGCCGTGAGAGACTTTATTTTTTTGGGCTCCAAAATCACTGTAGATGGTGACTGCAGCCATGAAATTAAAAGATGTTTGTTCCTTGGAAGAAAAGCTAGGACAAACCTAGACAGCACATTAAAAA
>NW_011495071.1:17426660-17426989 GCF_000754665.1 Bison bison bison
ACTTCCAAATGTTCAAGCTGGATTTAGAAAAGGCAGAGGAACCAGAGATCAAATTGCCAACATCCGTTGAATCATTGAAAAAGCAAGAGAGTTACAGAAAAACATCTACTTCTGCTTTATTGACTACGCCAAAGCCTTTGACTGTGTGGATCACAACAAACTATGGAAAATAATTAAAAAGATGGGAACACCAGACCACCTTACCTGCCTCCTGAGAAACCTGTATGGCGGTCAAAAAGCAACAGTTAGAACTGGACATGGAACAACAGACTGGTTCAAAACTGGGAAAGGAGTATGTCAAGGCTATATATTGTCACCTGCTTATTTAA
>NW_011495071.1:17427089-17427920 GCF_000754665.1 Bison bison bison
TCCAAAATCACTGTAGATGGTGACTGCAGCCATGAAATTAAAAGATGTTTGTTCCTTGGAAGAAAAGCTAGGACAAACCTAGACAGCACATTAAAAAGCAGAGACATTACTTTGCCAACAAAGGTCTATCTAGTCAAACTATGGTTTTTCCAGTAGTCATGTATGGATGTGAGAGTTGGACTATAAAGAAAGCTGAGCACGGAAGAATTGATGCTTTTGAACTGTGGTGTTGGAAAAGCCTCTTGAGAATCCTTTGGACTGCAAGGAGATCAAACCAGTCAATCCTAAGGAAATCAGTACTGAATATTCATTGGAAGGACTGATGCTGAAGCTGAAACTCCAATACTTTGGTCACCTGATGCGAAGAACTGACTCATTGGAAAAGACCGTGATGCTGAGAAAGATTGAAGGCATGAAGAGAAGGGGATGACAGAGGATGAGATGGTTAGATGGCATCACCAACTTGATGGACATGAATTTGAGCAAGCTCTGGGAGTTGGTGATGGACAGGGAAGCCTGGCGTGCAACAGTCCATGGGGTCGCAAAGAGTTGGACATGACTGAGCGACTGAACTAAATGACTTAATAGGGCTTCCCTTTATGGATCAGCTGTAGAAGAATCTGCCTGCAATACAGGAGACATAGGTTTGATCCCTGGGTCAGGAAGATCCCTTGGAGAAGGAGACGGCAATCCACTCGAGTATTCCTGCTTGGAGAATTGCATGGACAGGGAAGCTTGGCTGTCCTGGGCTTGCAAAGAATTGGACACCACTTAGCAACTAAACACAACAACAATGACTTAGTAAGACATTTATGGCTTGTGTGTCTGAAC
>NW_011495071.1:17428020-17434866 GCF_000754665.1 Bison bison bison
TGAGCACCTACTGTGTGTGAGACAGTGTATGAAGTGCTGGAGATACTTGGTGGACATCAGGAGGCAGGAAAGACTGAGTTGATGCAAAAAGTCTCCTTCCTACTACAAACACATAGACATGTTAGACAAATATAGCAGGTGGAAGTTTCAAAAATACAAAAGGGAGTCTAGAAAAATTCCCTGGATGCCAGAAAGGAGGAGAAAAGTCTAACCCAAAACTGTGAGCAGAGCTGATGCCTGGGACTGGGCCCAGGGTATGGTCCCAGGAGCTAGAGGTTTTAAAATCATGCAGAGCAAGAAGAGGAGTTCTTAAGCTAGTGTTAGGTGACATGGGGGAAGACAACCCTGCCTCAAGCAGCATATTTTGAAGGACTCTCCTTTTTGTGAATGGCAATAAGAAAATCCTCTGTCAGTCATTTGAGGGGGGGTGGGTGGCAAGGAAGGTTGCTCTCATCCAGGTCCTTGAATGAAAATTCATCTTCACTAAATAGAAGCCCCAGCCTCTCCCATGTGTAAGTGCAGGCCACTGGCCTGGCAGTGGGCAACCTGAAGCTTAGAAATGACATCAAAACTGGCGTGGAAAGACAAAAAATACAATCTCCCCTTGAGCAGACAACACAACTTGAACATAGAGGACTCTCACAGGAAACGAAGAAAAATACCCATTGAAGATGAGCAAACAATCCAAAGTCAATCAAGGACACTAGTGATGGGGAGAGTGGGCAAGTTCAATTCAAAGGAACATTCATCCCTAAGACCCTGAGGTAACAGAATAATCCGAGTACGACAATTAGACATGTTTAAAATGGAAGAGATTAAAAGAAACCATAATGAAGCAACAGAATGAGTAAGAACAGAGCAGAGAGGAAAATCAACAAGTGCCCACCTTCCAGGGACACAGAACATGCTTGGGAGATGGAGAAGGAATGAAGCAGGGACCATCCTGTCTAGGAGAAGGACCGCACAGGGAGCTGCAGTTGCTCCAGCAAGGGGCGCCAGACCTAGCCTGCCCAGAGGGAGGGGCTGGGAAACACATGTCTAACACGTCTGCAGGGAAAGTGGACCCAGGGAACGGCACATTCAACAGCTGCACAGTCTAATGTCTGCATTTCCTCAGCTGTTGCAGAGATTCTCCTGAAGAATCTAAGAACGTTTTAAGGAAATAGTAATTTATGTATGTACCTCTCCCTCCCAATCTTTGAATCTCTCCAGCGTGGAGACAATGTGTCCTTCATGCACATGGAGCCACACTCCCCCTCACTCATTCTTCTCTTGCCACACAAGTCTTCTCTCAGTTCTTCCAGGATAATAAGCTCTCTTCTACTTCTGCGTCTTTGCACATGCTGGCGTCACCATCTAGAGTGATGTTTTCCCGATGCTTTTCTTTTGGGGCTCAGCTTAATGGGTACCCCTCACAGAGACCTTCCCTGACCACCTTACTAATAAGGTCCCTTCCTACTAATGTGTTTTTTTTTTTTTTAATGCCACTCTTTGTTGGTTTATTTTCTTACTTTAATTTATAATTATTTAACCATTCCCCCTGCCCCTTTGTTTCCTCCATTAGAATGTAGACTCCCTGAAGGCAGGGAATGATCTCATCGCTGCCGGATATCCAATGCCTGGTATTTATTTAGTAGGTGTTCAGTAAAATTATCAAATGAATTAATCTATGCAGGAAACAATTGTGAAACAATTAACACTATACCCACTCAGAGGATACAGAGATGGAGAACATGGATTTCTGAACTTTGCAGTTTAGTGAAGGAGAGATATCAAACAAGAACTTGCAGTAAATGTGATGATGGTGATGACGGGGGAGGCACCCGGTGTTGTGGGAGCATCAGGCCAGGGGACAGATTTGCATAGAATTTGGGAAGGCTTCCAGGAAGAGCAACATTTAAGCTGAGTTCTGAAGTATAAACAGGAGTTCACCAGTTGAAAGGGAGCTGGAAGATGTTCTAGACTGACAGAAGGCCCAGATGAAAGAGAGGTATGGCTTTTGGAGAATATGAAAGAGGTTTTGCACTGGTTCAGCTTAGAGCTGCAGCAAGCAATAAGATGGGGCCAGATCATGGAGGGTTTTTAAGCTATGATAAAGAGTTTGGACTTTTTTCTGGGGTCAATTAGGAGCCATTAAACATCCTAATTTGGAGAGTGGCATAATCCAATGGATATTTTTTATAAAATGGCTGTGGGGCAATGTGAATAATAGGAAGAGGGCTGGAGGCAGGGAGGTCAGACGGCTAGCGCAATAATCCAGGCAAGAGATGAGGATGTTTTAAATGGAGGCGTGGTACTGAGGAAGTGACCTGGAGGCATTTAGGAGAGAAGGCAGAAGAAGTTGGGATGGGGGCAGAATCAAGGGTGATGCCCAAGTTTCTAGCATGAGTGACACGGTGAAGGGGGCACCATCTTTAGGCCACATACACCTTGTACACATGCCATAGATGTATACTTGATGAAATAAAAATGGTCTTAGTGTAACATTTTCATAATGATGAATATTCATCAGTTCACTTTTGGGTCCTGGGTCTGCCTGCAGGTGTGATCTACCATTCCCTACTGCCTCCACCTGTCTTGAGGTTACTCATCTGTGACCTGCCAGGCCAGGCTTCTCTCGGTATTCCTAATCCACCGTCCCCACCAGGACCCATTTGCCTCTGTCTCCTGCTAGGAAGTGTGCCTTGTGCCCTTCCCCCACTATCTCTGGCCACAAGTGTCATGGATGCCAATAATGCTGCTGTAACTTTTCATTAATTTTCTTGGTGTTTTGTAGCTATAGGGACATTGAAATTTATGCTCAATAATATTACAGTTTCCCACTACTAATGGGATTATTATTTTTGTTCATTTGTGTTTGAAAGCCATTAGCATGAGATTTACCTTCAACAATATCTGCTGTGATTTTTAATGCCCTTGAAACTTGCAGCGAGTGATAAGTCTATAATAAGAGAAATGCTAGGAAGCATATAAATGTCTTTCTTGGGAAAAAAGGCCTTTTTATTTTCATCCTGGTTGGACTTGGGTTCTTTGATATAGCAGTTGGTAGGATATAAGATATTAAAGGCTGAGAACACTGTGTTAGTTTGTAGATGTGTTCAAACAAGTTCCCGGTTATTCAGGGGACACTTTCATATTCTAGGAGGATTCATATTCTTGTTCCTTTTTTATGTTGTTTCTTACCTGGCTTACAGAAAAATAAATTGTGTGCTTTCAGGGAACAATATTTAGAACCATGAGTTGCTTGAAAGCGAAGGGACCCTGAAATCACTTTATCTGTCTGACTTTTCTAGGAGCTGGGCTGCTGGATGCACTGCTGAGCAGAGCTATGGAAATAGGCTTATTTCAGAGGCTGGAGAGGGGAGTTTCTCGGTGGGGCGAGGAAGGTGGGTAGAGAGGGCCAGTCTCATGAGTGTGTGACCTGTGCAGATTGTTAGGGCCCTGTGCTGTGAAATTCAAGTGCCACCATCTTGAAATTCTTAAGTTTTGAACAAAGGACCTCCCATTTTCACTATGCCCTGCAAATGATTTATTTGGTACTAATGTAGGCTTTGGAGCCAGGTGGACTTGGGTTCAAGTTCTGGAATTCTCAAACTATTGACTGTGCCTCCATTATCCTTATTAGAAAAACTGGGGAATTAATATTGTCTTCTCCAACTAGAGGTGAGAGCTAAAAGTCCATGGTTAGCATCCAGGGAACCTGACAGACCTTAGGACGTGCTCAGTGGGATTTTTAACTTTCATGTGCAGTACCCATAATTAAATATTATTATGACTTAATGTCAGGAACACTAGCCAGCTGGGAGAACCAGACATTGTCTGCGTGTACAAAAGCTAATCCCAGGTGTGCTGGTCAGGAGCACACCAAGCAAAGAACATTTTCCTAAGAGGAGACAGAAGGCAGGAGGTCCATTCATCCGTTGTCAGCCTTCTTACCGCTATGACACATGACTGATCATGTTCTCCAGCACAGTGTGGTCTCAGTTTCTCAGAAAACCTGCATGCTTCCCTTCTCTCCAGAAGTCCCTCAAGCTAGCCAATGAGTGACACGGGCATTATTATGAAGATGCCCTTGATCTTGATCTAATTAATTTGCAAACTTTAGTTTCAGCTACTATTTATAACAAATGGTTTTTCAACATATGACACAACAGAACTTGGCAGGCCATATATCACAATTCCATGCTTGAGAATCAGGACCCCAGACAAGGTATTTCCCCTCCATGACAGCCTGGACA
This sequence comes from Bison bison bison, assembly GCF_000754665.1. Taxonomy (NCBI): domain Eukaryota; kingdom Metazoa; phylum Chordata; class Mammalia; order Artiodactyla; family Bovidae; genus Bison; species Bison bison. Next base: position 17,432,259 of record NW_011495071.1, read on the forward strand.
GATGAGGACCAGTATGGAGCCCTTCATGACTTTGCAGATGAATGTGGCTGTGCTGTAGCCTAAATGAGCAATAGCAGTGACTAGGCATGGCGGCCAGAGTCGTAGAAACACTAAGTCATTGGTAAGATAAACTCGTGATGAATAGCGCACTATCTTGAAATGCTGGGTTAAACAATTTTTTCTGAAAATGGAGAAAGGCTTTAAATCAAATTAATGAGAAACATAAGCTAATTCCTGGGTGTTTTTGGATGCTGGGCCAAAAGAATTCCTCAGAGGATTATAGCAGGAATCAGGTGGCCTTTGCTGTGTTCAGTTTAGGGTCTGTGGGAGCTTGGAGGCCAGATGGTAGACATCAGGGGGAAGGACTGGGGGCCTCAGCTCTGCGTGCCCTGCTGCACATACACACACCGTGAGACACAGGGCCCCCTGTACGGGCTCAGGAGACATGGGGCAGGAGCCCAGGCAGGGCAGCAGCCTCACAGTGGCCTGTGCTGGAAACGACCACATTCCCAGCATGCTTGGCTCTTTCCTCCCTTCCCCCTGTACACTTATGAGCAGTGAGATGTGGTTCGCTACCCAGCTCTCTGAGGCCCAAAGGGCTTTTGTGGGTAGTGATGGTCAAAGCTGGACTGTCTCCTCCCCACAGTTCAGCCTGTGAATGGCCTTCAACAAACCACAGCTCTTCTTTCAAGATCCCTCATCAACCTCTTTCTAGTGCTTTTGATGATGGATGATGGTACTTCCCAACGAATAGAAAAGAATGGTAGACTATTTCTCCCTTATCCCTCATTTTTGTGAAAGGGGTCCTAGATAATACCTGACTCCTGGGCCCGCATGAGATGGTACACTGTATCAATACATTAAAGATCTTCAGCTTCTAATGATTTTGATTAATTACTGACTAGTTTATCAAACACCTCAAGACATAGGGGCAAAAACCATCTGTCAATAAACAAATGTTTCTTTTTGGAAATGGTGATTTTAGCTTCCTGTAAATGTCACTCCCCCAACCCTCTCACAAATCAAAATAACCCACCACACTGACCCTCAGGAGAACAAAGATGTGATATTCCAACAATGCAGCCATAGCAACAGCTTTTAGCACAAGCTTGAGAAACAACAAATGCAGTCAGGGAAGATGTGAGACAACAAGACGAACATTTGTGCCTGTGTCTTCAACTGAACATAAGCACTCTGAAACTCAGCAAATAGATTTCACTTCCTACAGTACCAATTTTCCAGCACATTGTCCTATAAGTTTTGAGTCCCTGGGAAAGAAAGCTAAAGGATGCTTGAGGGCATGTCTGAGTTTTAGACATTCTGGGATTATTTTTCTTACCTGTTGTCGAATTTCCTCCTCCATTTTCACTGGAGAGCCCAATTCTGCAACCTGTTTGACGCCTTCGCTTGCATATCCTCCATACTCCCACAGCACGTAATTCTTGGAGTGGGATCCGCCGATGATTGCAGACCAGTGATTGGCCCGACCTGGAAAAGCCAATTAGATGTAGGTATCAGTGTGGCTGTGGCTAAAACACAAGTCTCTTCGGGGATGGGGAGGTGTAATTGGACAAGGATCCAACCTGTGTTGGCTAAGCACATGCTCTGTTAGGTCCTGTGCTATTCTGGGATGAGTAAGACAGTCCCTGTAAGCAAGTAAGTCTTGGGCATATGCAGACAGGGCAATGGGTAGATGTCTAAACAGGAGACAGAGCTGGCCCAGAATGATGACTCCTGTCTGAAAGAATCTCAGAGAAGAAGAAAGTTGAGAGACGGTTTAAATGCTGAGCAGATTTGTAAGACAGAACAGAGAGGAATGACTATTTCTGGCAGACTCAGAAACATTAAGTCACATTGTGTGTTTGGGGAGCCATAAGTAATTTAGCATTGCTGTGTCACAGAGTGTCAAAGGGAGAGTTGGGAAATGAGGCCAGGGAAGTGGGAAGGAGCCTGCCCATGGAGAACCTTGTTCTAAATGCTTCAGGAGTTCAGATGTCATTTTAAAGGGTCTGAAACCATTGAAGGGTTCTGAGCAGGGGAATGACACAATCACATTTGAATTTTAGATAAATCATCCAGATAGCAGTGTGAAGGATGCATCAGTGTGGGCAAAATTGGAGTGTGGAGCTGGGGAGGTGGGCACTGAGCAAAAGGTAAAGGGAGTGAGTAGGAAATTAGGCTTAATCATTCCTGGGAATAAGCACTGCTGGTTTTTGCTGGCTTTTATGTACCTTCCAAGGTGAGGGGCAGGCAGGCTAGCCATGTGAAAGGATGGGCGAGGTGGTTTGGATACAAGGACATGACTAGTCCATAGTGGTTTGCTGAGGATCACCCAGGATAATGACTGCAGTCATTATCCTGCAGATTATGACACAGAGGGAGAACAGAATAATGTCTGGGCAGGACCAAGGCAGAACTTGGCCTGAGGATTTTTCAGAGTCTCAAGGGGGAGGAAAAAGAGGAAAGAAAAGTCAACGCCAACACCACGCCTGATTTATTTTGGCACATGATGAATATAAATACATATATATTGATTACTGGGCTTCCTGGGTGGCACTAGTGGGAAAGAACCCGTCTGCCAATGCAGGAGACATCAGAGACCCAGGTT
>NW_011495071.1:17434966-17438808 GCF_000754665.1 Bison bison bison
CCCTGGAGGACGAAATGGCAACCCGCTCCAGTGTTCTTCTTGCCTGGCAAATTCCATGGACAGAGGAGCCTGGCATGCTACAGTCCATGGGGTCACAGTGTCGGACATGACTGAAGTGACTTAGCACGCACGCACGCACACATGCATACTGATTACTGTTACATACAATTCGTTATAATGTTGGCTCAGTTGTCTGCTATTCTTTGGCTGGGTTTTTAAAATCTCCAGTTTAGGAATATTTTGGGGCACAGCAAAGAGGGAAACTTGAACTGGTTGGATCCAACTGATGTTTGCTGCTTCCAACCCTCTGGCTCAGGGTGGGCAGACCTTTCCACTCTACCCCCCACTACTTACGAAAGTGATTCTGAACAGGACTGGATCTCGTTCACATCTCCCACCTGCTACTCCAGGGCCCTCTGCTCCAGGGGCGCATCAAGAGCGTGGGCGCAAAGCTACCTGCCTGGTCTGCTGAGAGATGACATGATCCAGGCAGACAACATCACCATGTGGGTCTGCCCAGCTGCTGGCTTATTGTTTCCCATACATCAGGGAAATGCTAACACTGTGTTTGTCCATTGCATCCCTAGAGAAGACAGATGGAGGTGTTGCCAGCCATTTCTCTAATTTACTTCCTGATTGGGAAGCATGCTCTGGTTATCATCTAGGCCAAGAGCACTGGGTCAGAATCAGTCATGATGTTTGGTTCATGGTATGAACACAGGGAGACCAGTTCCAGTATCTCACTTATCCCCTGTTCTGTTTCACCAAAATATCCCCTTGTTCCAGACCCATTCTACGTGTAATTTCATACCTCAGTGGCTTAGCACATGCTGTTCCCTCTGTGCTTTCCTCATCTCGGCCACTCATTCCTCTTTCCTGATTTACCCAGAAGCCTCCCAAGACCTCCCTAGAATGATTTAAACCTTTGTCTTTTGTCTCCCCTTAGCCAGATCACATTTTAAAAACTGGAAGTATAGTTGGTTTACAATATTATATTAGCTTCAGGTATACAACACACTGATTCAACATTTTCATAGTTATTAAAAAATAATGGCTATATTTTTCTGTGCTGTACAATAGACACTTCTTCCTTACCTATTTCGGGTATCTTAATCCCTATCTTACCCATCCCCTTTCCTTTTCCCACTACCAGTGTGTTCTATCAGCACAGACCGTATTTACGATCCCCACTCCATGTGTGTTCTCCCACTAGATTGTAGGCTCCCTGAGGAAGGCTGTCTTCAGCACTGTATGCCCAGGTGCCCAGCCCTGAGCCTGATGCACTGTGGATGCTTAGCACTTATTCCCTGAAGCATTTCATCCAAATAATCAGATACAAAGGGGGCAGTGTACGTGCTAGAAGAATTGGGCAGCAGGCTTGCACAGATTTGATTCAATGTGATTAAATTCAAGTCTCAGTTCAGCAGACTTCCCAACTCCTACTGGGCTAAAGCGCTCAGCTCTTCTGCAGGCTGTTAAAAAATAAACACGGAACAACAACAAAAAAGAAAGGCCTGGGTCTCAGAGCCGGCAGACAGGGATTCAGGTTCCGGCACTGACACTTACTACCTGTGGAAACTTGGCCAAATTCCAATTACTTTATTTCCCTGATTCATAGCTCATTCTTTTGTAATTCAAGGATGATAATGCCTGCCTTATCGACCTGTTATAAGAATTAAATGCAATTTTTAACATAATGACATAATATATGTGCAATCACTGGCACACAATAGACTCTCAATAAAGATGGTTTCTTCCTTCCCTGGTTGTTTGGGAGGGTACAAAAATGAGTAAAATATGAACCTGCCTTTGATTCAATATAAGAGATAAGAAATACATAATGCGAACTAAGGTAAGAGGATAGGAACAAGCACAATCACAGGGGGATGAGGGGACGGGCCAGATGGCTCTTTCTGATTTATTCATTGGACTTCCATTTACTAGGTGCCAAGCACTGTGGCAGGCCCGGGGCACTGACAGGACTTGGACGTGGTGCTTGTCCTGGAGGGACTCACAGCCTCGGGGAGGGGAAATGGATGGGTCAGCAGATTACCTACAATCAAGCATGGTCAGAGTTCTAGACACAAGAACACGGAACACAGGAGATGGAGTAGCTAACTTCAAATTCAGGGATTCAGAGTCTAAACGCACGTTTACAGAGAAACAAGTACCTCAAGAATGAGATGTCTTACTCTTGACTAAAATGTCAGAGTATCAGTTCAGCCTTCTAGTCAACACAGTTGTTGGTTTTCTGCAATGGTCTTGCAACATACCACATTTATTTAAATTTTAGGACCTTGAATGACATTAACCACATAATAGATATTTTGCAAGGCAGGGTAAGGGGGCAGACTGCATCCTTCCTGGGGATACAAGGCAGGCAGTCATGGGACAATGTGCACTGTTAGAAATAACAAGGAATTCAGGTGAGTGGCTGTCACATATGGGCAGGATGGCTTGGGGGGAGGGCCACAGTGCAGAAGACCAAGGCTCCAGACCTCCATTCCTGACCATGAATCAGTTATTCCATCTCTCAGAGCCTCAGTTCACTTTTAAAAATAGAATAATTACTAGACTGGACTGTTTCTCAGAGTTGTGCAAATTAATAGGACCGGCCTGGGAGAGAACTATAAAAACTTTAAAGAACTGGACAAACCAAAGTCTCTGTGTTTGTAAAGACAGAAAGCACAGGGGCATCCACAAGAAGCAGAGGAGCAAGGACACTCCCGCCTTGGAAGGAGACTACCGTGGGAAAACTGGCAGGACAGGAGGAGCAGGAATTCTATTAAAAATAGATAAGATCTATTTTTAGGGTCAGGAAGATCTCCTGGAGTAGGAAATGGCAACCCACTCCAGTATTCTTGCCTGGAGAATTCCATGAATAGAGGAGTCTGGCGGGCTATCGTTCATGGAATTGCAAAGAGTTGGACACGACTGAGTGACTAATACACAGGTGTTAGGCACAACGCTTTCCTAGGTGTAACCCTCGTTACAACTTCACTGTCATCCTACAGATGAAGAGATGTTAAGGAACCTACCTAAGCTCACAGAGGAGCTAGCAAGAGGGCCAAGTTGGGGTTCAAATCCAAGTTCACCGGCCCTAAAACACATGCTCTTTTCCTGAGAAGTCAGGAAATGGAGACTGTTTAGTGAAATAGAGAGTTAGAAGACAAAGAGATAAGATGAAAAACAAAGGCAGGGCCAGGTTGTGGAGAGTGATGCGTGCCCACTGTGGCAACTGGCATCAGGAGAGAGAGAAATATAACGGAAATTTTCTTCTGGCAAGAATGACATAACAACAACAGTTTACACGTATGGAGTCATTACTACATGACAGGAACTGTGCCAAGGACTTGACTGATATTGTCACATGAAATACTCAAGAAAGAAAAGTCTTTTTTTCAAACCTAATAAAATTGTTTAGTAGCTCAAATATATAATGGAGAGACATAATTGTGAGCTTGCTTTATAATCTGTTATAACATTATGTCAATGGGAAAAAATGCTTTCTGAGATTCAAACAATGAACTAAATTTAAAAACTCCCTTCATGAAAGTGAAAGTGAAAAGTCTCTCAGTCGTGTCTGATTCTTTGCGACCCCATGAACTACACAGTCCATGGAATTCTCCAGGCCAGAATACTGGAGTGGGTAGCCGACCCCTTCTCCAGCGGATCTTCCCAACCCAGGAATTGAACCAGGGTCTCCTGCATTGCAGGCGGATTCTTTACCAACTGAACTGCCAGGAAAAATTCAACTCCCTTCATAGCAAATATTTATTTAAAAGAACTTTTATGACATATTCAGACATTAGGAAATTTTTATTTTTTTATTTTTTTTTTTT